>NC_045980.1:6303210-6628409 GCF_010909765.2 Amblyraja radiata
ATCCAGCATCTGCAGTTCCTTCCTACACAATAAAATAAAGTCACTGTGTATTTTCTATTCAAAGTACAATGAAGTGGCAGAACACTTTAAAAAACTGAGGTGGTGTGGGAAGGAAAGTCTACATTGTCAGTTGCACATCTATTGTGCATTAGATGTGATTGCCAGATCTTAGAAGTCTATTCTCTGAAGGGAGCATAAAACTTCCCTGAACAATGTCCTCACTTAGTTCAATTAGAACTTCTTCTGGGCATTATTACTGGACAGAAATCTTTAAAGTTATTTCTGAAGTCATCAAAGTTAAATTGGACCCTAACCCAAAGCTAATAATATTTGGAATTCCGGATTTACATCTATCACTTACAGTAAATCAAAGAAATTTCTTTGATTACTGTTTAATAATTGGAAAAAAAATCATATTGAAATTTTGGAAGGGAACATTATCCCCCACAACCAAAATGTGGGCAACAGAGATGATGGAGACGTTACATCTGGAAAGAATTAGATTTGTCCTATTGGACAAGTATAATTCTTTTGAACAGATATGGTCTCCATATATACAGTATTTAGAGAAGTAGCTGTTCTTGGCAACACAGCTCGACGTGCACCCTGCGGGATTTGGTGAGAATAATTCATTTTTATATTGGAATTACATATATGTCTTTATTGATACTATCACTTGTAGTAGTGTTATTAATAATACATATTGTGGTTACTAAAAATGTTTTTTTTTTTTTTTTTTTTTTTTTTTTTTTTTTTTTTTTTTTTTTTTTTTTTTTTTTTTTTTTTTTTTTTTTCGTTTCTCTTTTCTTTCCTATATATAATCAAATTATTATTTAATCACTCTCTTAATGATTTATTCTTCCTCTATTCTTTCTCTATCATTATTTCTAAAAAAACAGTAGATAAGTATTACTAGTGTTTTACTTAATGCAAATTGAATTAATTTGATATAAAGTTGTTTGAAGCATTGTAATTGATTACCTTTAATAAAAAAATATATTACAGAACTTCTTCTGGGCAGCTCATCTTTACTTAAATCATCTGCTAGGAAATGTTAATGTTTTTAATTATGAAGAAGTTAAAGTTCCATATATCAACACTAGCATAGGAAAGTGAATGTCAATATATTATGGCACTAAATCCCCAAACAGTTTTTACAATGAGCCAAGATTGAATTTCAT
The DNA here is from genome assembly GCF_010909765.2 of Amblyraja radiata. Classification (NCBI taxonomy): domain Eukaryota; kingdom Metazoa; phylum Chordata; class Chondrichthyes; order Rajiformes; family Rajidae; genus Amblyraja; species Amblyraja radiata. Next base: position 6,304,392 of record NC_045980.1, read on the forward strand.
TAGCCATTACACAAGCTGTCTCAGTACACTGTATATAGACACAAAAAGCTGGAGTACCTCAGTGGAACAGGCAGCATCTCTGGAGAGAAGGAAAGGGATGCCTTCTGTCCCGCTAAGTTACTCCAGCTTTTTGTGTCTATCTTCGATTTAAACCAGAATCTGCAGTTCCTTCCTACACAATACACAGGACAAAACGGCTACAAAATACAGCTAAACATGAGCTGTATTTGCTACAATCGTTTTTGGTACAACTGTTTTTTGCAATAAAACGGTGCTTATAGATCAATGCCACTGATTCAGGTTGTTAGAAGTGAAACATAGAAGTGCCATTTGTCGTAGTTATGTTAGTGACAAAGCACCATCACCTACAGGGTAGCAGAAAGATTCCGAAGAATGCAAGAGAGGAATTATTCCTCACTCTTTAACACTTAATATGCAACATAGTGTCACCCGCACATTATTATTTGCTTCTGAAATTCAATCTCCTTGAAGTCAATGGAACTGTGTCAGGAGTTATGGGGAGAGGGCAGGAGAAAGGGGTTGAGAAGGAAAGATACATCAGCCATGATTGAATGGCGGAGTAGACTTGATGGGCCGAATGGCCTAATTCTGCTCCTATGACTTATGAACATGAACTGAATTTTGGAAATGAAGTATGATGGATAGCTTTATCATACTACATTCTCGGCAGGGTACACGACAAGGCAGCTTGCAAATTTAAATTCAGTTTAATAAATAAATTGGGGGGAAATAGCTGATTTCTGTTGGATTGCCGCACAGCTAGCAAGTTATTGTAGAATTGGTCCTCTCTGACCTCTATGTGACCCCAGGCTCATGTCACTGTTGGTGCTCCTTAATAGCTCTCTAAAGAGGTCTAGCTGAGCATTCAGACGAATCAGTCCATTAATACCTTCTGTAGGACAAACGAGAAATGGACCTTAAAATACCTGCCTTGTCACACACAACATATCTTGATAATAAATAGGGAATTTTAAAATGTGTATTAGTTCACATTTCTGCAGAGTTGCCATGCCAGGTTTTGTACTAAAATAGTATATGTTTATCCGAGCAGTCATACAAGATTTGATGTATAATCTATCATTCTGACCCTCTGTACTCGTTTGGTGAACTTTTCATTTAACATAAATGTGCTAATGTGTGATTAAGGGGATAGGACAAATGTAATCGATGGTTAGTCCGTCTGATGTATGAATAAAATAGATGGCCTTTTTTCTGCTGGTATGGGAGTGCAGATCCCTGCTGCATGAGTGAGCCTGCAACTGTACTTAATGATATACTGAGCCCTACGATTATTTTGTCAACATATAGGGCGGCACAGTGGAGCAGCCACCTCACAGCACTGAAGATCCGAGTTCCATCCTGACCTCGGATGCAATCTGTGTGGAGTTGGCACGTTCTCCCAGTGACCTTGTGGGTTTCTTCCAGGTGCTCAGGTTTCCACCCAGATCCCGAAGTCACGTGGGTTTATCAGACAATTGGCCTCTGTAAATTGTCCCTAGTGTGTAGGGAGTGGATGAGAGAGTGGGATACCATAGAATTAGTGTGAACAGGTGGGTGATTGATAGCCAGTTTTGACTCAGTGGGCTGAAGGGTCTGTTTTCCTGCGCTATTTCTGAACTAAATTATAACCCTTTGGCAGGGTCACCTTTCTTTTGCACCTGGGTAATTTCATAAGTGATAGGAGCAGAATTAGGCCATTCGGCCCTTCAAGTCTACTCTGCCATTCAATCATGGCTGATCTATCTTTCCCTCTTAACCCCATTTTCTATTATTTGTCATTTTTCATTAGCTGGGTGGCACGGTGGCGTAGTGGTAGAGTTGCTGCCTAACAGCGCTTACAGCACCTGAGACCCGGGTTTGATCCCGACAACTGGTGCTGTCTGTATGGAGTTTGTACATTCTCCCCATGATCTGCGTGGGTTTTCTCCACGATCTTCGGTTTCCTCCCACACTCCAAAGACATACAGGTTGACTTGGTATAAATGTAAAAATTGTCCCTAGTGTGCATAGAGTGGTGTTAATGTGCAGGGATCGCTGGTCGGTCTGGACTTGGTGGGCCGAAGGGCCTGTTTCCATGCTCTATCTCTAAACTAAACTTCTTCCTGTGTTTTTTCCTGACCTATTTCTTACCCACACTTACTCCTGAGGCTGGACTTGGATTTTCTAAGACCTGTCGGTAGAATAGATCAGCTATGATTGAATGGCAGAGTAGACTTGATGGGCCGAATGACCTAATTCTGCTCCTATCACTTATGAAATTACCCAGGTGCACAAAACTATGCTAAACTAAAGGTAGACAAAGAATGCTGGAGAAACTCAGCAGGTGAGGCAGCACCTATGGCGACTGAAGTCTGAAGAAGTTCAGTCTGAAGTAGGGTCTCGACCCGATTCCTTCTCTCCATAGATGCTGCCACACCCGCTGAGTTTCTCCAGCATTTTTCGTCTACCTTGGGTTTTTCCAGCATCTTCTTGAGCTAAACTAAAGGCAGTGTTGCTGAGACGACAAAACCTGCCGAGCTGAGTCATGTACCCACCTGCCTCGTACTCGAGATGGAGAACCTCTATGAATGTTACATGAATTAAAACATTGTCTCCCGGACACCACACTGCAAACAAACCGGGAGACAAACAATAACTGATCATCTACGGATTTTTTTTAGTAACTATAAAAACATTGCTGAAGGCCAAATTGTTTGGTTTTGACCGCTTACAGCCAAGAGGTCGTATCAGGAAACCTCTGGGAATACATCCAAGCAGAGCTGGCAGTGAAACCCATTGTGCCTCAGCAGAGTGGACAATTGTTGCAATTGCTAAACACTGGATCATCAAATTCTTCATATAAAACATCAGCCACGATTGAAGCCTGGTTATATTTTGTCAAAGACCTGTGATTTGAATGTTATAGTCAGGAGGAATATTATATGTTCATCCAGAGAAATTCAAAATTGAATAAATAAAGCTCACGGAAGTCCTATTACTCTATTCCATCAATGAAAACCCAGAGAAAACGTTATCCCTCAGGCTGGTAAAACAAAACATTACTGCATTGATCTCTAATGAATTGTAAATGTAAAGAATATCTCTTATACAGCAGGAGAAGTAATTAAAACATTCAAGTAAATAGATCGGCAGGCCTGTGCAAAAGGACACAGATAAGCTCTGTCAGTTAGTGTTAATAGTACTTTTGTAAACAACTTTGGCACTGAGGGGGATTTGGAATAACATCTGCACTACTGCAAAAAGAAGATAAAAATCAGTCAGTTACAGATCGGTTTGCTAACAGGAGAGCTTGTTGCTAATCTCTTCGCGAATTTAAATCAATTGTTGCATTTACACGAATGAAATAAATTAAACTCCCTGCAAAAACAAATGTTAGGACTGGTACTCAGCAATGTAAGACTTGCGTTATATCCATGAAATGTCACACAGACCCAGTAAAGAAAACGTGGACATTGGAATTGTTTTTTTTCTTGTTTCTTTTATCTCTCTGCTGTTGTCAGTCTCATCATTCTTTTAGTCTCTTTAATTTTCATCCTTTATTTTATTACCTCTCTTTCGTAAACATCAAGGTTAATGGTCCACTGGTGGACTTAGCAAACCATTCCACCAACTCGGATCTCATTCCATCTACAAATTTGCAGACCAAACGCGGGCACTGGTATGTGTATGATACGATAAGAATGTTTAAGAAAGAACTGCAGATGCTGGAAAAATCGAAGGTAGACAAAAATGCTGGAGAAGCTCAGCGGGTCAGGTAGCATCTATGGAGCGAAGGAATAGGTGACGTTTCGTGCAGGCAGGAACGGGGTACTGAATGTGGATGATCAGCCATGATCACAATGAATGGCAGTGCTGGCTCGAAGGGCCAAATGGCCTACTCATGCACCTATTGTCTATTGGGCAGGTGGGACTAGTGTAGGTGGGCTGGTGTGGGCAAGTTGGGCCAAAGGGCCTGTTTCTACGCAGTATGACTCTCTATGGCTCTGTGACGATACCATTGTGGTGGGCCAAATCACAAACAATGGCAATACAGAGTCTAGAGGCATAGAGTGATACAGTGTGGAAACAGGCCCTTTGGCCCAACTTGCCTGCACCGGCTTGCGGATAGAGAGGCGGATAGAGAACCTAGTGACGAGGTGCCAGGACAATAAGCTATCCCTCAATATCGGCAAGGAAAAGGAGCTATGTATTGACTTTAGGTAGTACGGCAGAGTACATGGCCCAATCGGCATCAATGGTGCAGATGTGGGAATGGTTGAGAGCTTCACATACCTTGGTATTAATATCACCAAAGATCTCTCCTATACTGAGCACATTGAAGCGACAGCTAAGAAGGCACAACAACGACACCACTTCCTGACGAGACTGAAACATTTGGCATGTCTCTATGACTTAAAACATCTACAAATGCATTGCAGAAAGCATAATGTTGGGTTGCTTCACCGCTTGGTTTATGAGCATCTCTGCCCAAGACTGCAAGAAGAAACAGAGACATGTATCTTGTATTTACCATTGACTCACTCCACCTACACTTCATGTTGCCTTGGAAAAGCAGCCAACATAATCAAAGACTTGTCCCACCCTGGTTCCTTCTTTCTTCTCCCTGCTCCTTTTGGAAGAAGAACAGAAGTACAGAAGCTTGAAAGTGTGCACCCCCAGTCTCAGAAATAGCTTCTTCCCCTTCATTACCTGTTTTCTGAATGGTCCATCCATAAGCTGGGGTACTGTTCGATTCACCCAATTTCCCATTGAAGACATTGGACTTTGTCTAAGGTACTGACGTGCTACAATTCTAAGAACTATATGCTGTACTTTGTATCTTTCCCATTGCTCTATCTATTGTACTTGAGTTTGAATTGATTGTGTCTATGTATTGTATATCTGATCTGTTTGGCTAGCATCCAAAACAAAGCTTTTCACAGTACCTCGGTACATGTGACAACAGTAAGAGACCCAAGAAAATGATCAGGCCACATAAGACCCAAGAAAGTATGTTTAGGGGAATGTGTAGGAAGGAACTGCAGATGCTGGTTTACACAGATGATAGACACAAAATGCCTGAGTAACTCAGCGGGACAGGCAGCATCTCTGGATGGAAAGAATGGGTGAGGTTTTGGGTCGAGACCCTTCTTTAGACTCCAAAGTAAACTTTGGATGAATTTCCTCTGTGTCTCCCCGATACCCTGTAGAAGTTCCAGTCAGAGATTGCGAACCCCCCACTCTAGAAATGAGATAACCATTGATTTCTCCCTAATATTTCTCAGGAGAACTTCGGGCATCTCTGTGCACGTGACGAAAATCACTTGGAAAACCAAAGTCCTTGACAGTCCAGCGCAACTCAATAACTTCAGTGAAAGAAATTAGAAGCAAACAGAAACAATTCTGCAATGTCAGATGTCATCCATCTTTCGGCTTTCTACTGTATAACAGCATGAGGTGTTTGTCTTGTTTAAAGAGAACATTTAGATGTGGATTGCATCTTTTTTTATTATCACCATTTTGGAAAGTACTTTTCTCTCCTCAACTCATCAAACTTTATCTGTTGACCAAAATATCCAAGACATTTTAACATACATTTCAATAGTTCTATGTACTCTATTGCAATTTCTATTAAGTGCATTACTGTATTCCATTTTTTTGCTGAAACTATATTGATTTTACAGAAAGACCACTAGTTTTATGTTTTCCAACTTTCTCGCCCACTGCCTATATATAAGGGGCAATTTACAGACGGCAAATAACCTACAAATCCGCATATCTATGGTATATGGGAAGAAACCGGAGCAGCCTAAAGGGGCTGTCCCACTGTACAAGCTAATTCAAGAGTTCTACCGGGTTTCCCCTGATTCGAACTTGGAGAATTACGGCAATAGTCGCTCGTAGGTACTCGAAGCTCTCGTGGACATTTTTCAACACTTTGAAAAATCTTCACCAGTATTCCCGAGCTTACCGCGTTTTCCGAGTACCTGCCGTTAGCGTTACGAGCTGCTAAGAGATGTCCCGAGCTCCGACGTACCCATTACGTACATTCTACGTGCTTACCATGAGTTTGGGTTTTTTTTAAACTCGGGAGAGCTTTTGAATTACTTCGTACAGTGGGACAGCCCCTTAAGGAAACCCAGATCGTCACGTGGAGATCGCGCAAACTCAACACAGACAGCAGCCAAGGATCACTGGGTCTCTGGCAGTCTACAGCAGCACCACCGTGCCACCTATTTAAATTTTCATTTAAAAGTATCCAGACTTTGGAAGTCCCTTAAAAAAAAATCAAAAGTGAATCCTCAAATTATCGCAGAGTTGCAAAATATTACTGCAAAATTCCCATATATTACAAATTGTCCTCCATGATCTATTAATTTAATTTTGTGGCTCATATATTTTTCAAATTCATAAACTCTTGCCAGTGTTGATGCGATTTTTATCTTTCCCATGTTTACTTTGTATATGACATGGGAAAGCCATATTTTTTCCCCTGCAGCATGAAGTGAAATAAATCCTGATATTACTCTGGTTCCAATCGATCAATCAGTTCAGTTTAAAGAGTTCAAATGTAGAGATTCCAGTGCATCACTCCAACTTCACGAGACCTTAGAGACATGAAATTTGGTTGAAAGGGGAATAGAACCATCATCACGCTCACCCCTCACATTCTATACTAGATTAACAGGGCTGGGCTCGTCCTTGACTTCCTGGTGCTTCGACCACAATCAGTAAGGACACGTGACAAAACAACCTCCACAATAATTCTCAACACTGGTTTTACAGCCAATATTGGAGCTTGAAACTAACTTACTTTCATCTTCTTCCCTTGTGATTTCTATTCTGTGGCTAATAGTTATCCATTTATTAATATCATTATGGAATAATGCTTTTAAACATTCTTCAAATTTGTCTCTGCCTAGTTTCTCCCAACTTCTTCCTAACTTGCATGAGTTTCAAGTAGGCCCTTCCTACCCCTACCCTCAACCTTGATATATTTAGTGTATTCAGTCCTTTTCTGTTTAAACTCAAGTCCTGCACACCTGTTCATACAGGCATAGAAGGAAAACTGGAGCTATCCAGAGCACGATTCATGCATAAACAACTCTTCAATAGTCTGTTTATTTGCTCATTAATTTATCCACTATTTGATGTGCAAAACGGCCAATATTTTTGCCTCTGCTATACCAATCATTATCCTTCACAGGCAATAATTAATTTGTCAATTAATTTGGAATATCCTGACAACATTTAAGATATAATTCAAATGCAAATTCTTCTTGTCTCTTTTCTTGCTTACACTGCATGCTTTGTTTCAACCAATTTAAATATTTTTGCAAAATAAACTCTGTTCAATTATATTACACTCTGACCAAGATACTGGGTTATTTCAAAAGCATTAAATATTTGTCAGTATCTGTCGTCCCTCTCATGCATGCATGTAATCTCATAATTGTTATTATTAAAATGGAGCTTTTATTGCAAAGTTTTTTAAATGACTCATTTTGGCAAACATTCAACAAGTATTTCATGTTCAGCAAAATCAAACTACCTGAAATACCACAGTCATGTTATCACAGTCTAGATGTTTTAAGGACAATTTTGTAATTATAGCAACAAAATCTGTATGGTTTTCAGAACACTATGCAGGAAAAGAGTTCTTCTTCCTGGATGTGGAGAGGAAGTTTCCACTGGTGGGAGAGTCTAGAACTAGAGGTCATAACCTCAGAATTAAAGGATGTTCATTAACAAGGAGATGAGGAGGAATTTCTTTTGTCAGAGGGTGGTGAATCTGTGGAATTCTTTGCCATAGAACGCTGTGGAGGCCAAGTCAGTGGATCTTTTTAAGGCAGAGGTAGATGGATTCTTGATTAGTACGGGTGTCAAGGGCTATGGGGAGAAGGCCGGAGAATGTGGTTAGGAGGGAGAGTTAGATCAGCCATGATTGAAGGGCAGAGTAGACTTTATGGCCTAATTGTGCTCCTATTCCTTATGACCTTATAAACCATTTAGTCTTCAATTATGACTGCATGTTGGCATTCTGTTGTACTGTATGCTACTAAACTCCCAGACATTGGGGAATGTCGCAGCCATCTTGTCTGCACACATAGACTGATAGACTGCTTATTTCATTGCTATTTCTGCACTTCAGAAACAAGTGCGTTGTCTCATGACAAAAGATGTTTCACTTTTAAGTGTGATTAAATGTGAACGTCACCTATTGCTTTTCTCCAGTGATGCTGTCTGACCCGCTGAGTTATTCACGTTTGTTTTGTCTATCTTTGTGTGTTTTATTTGTTTCTTTCCCCCCACCATGTACGTTTACATCTAAAGAATTATACAATTGCTTATTCTTTCCAAGAAAACCACCCTCAAAATTATGCATGGCATGGCCTTTGTTTCATATACGTGTTCAGCATTCTGCAGATGAATGGTAGTGCTCTGGGGAATGGTGTTGAGCTACATTGTAGAATGTTCTAGAGGCATCTAGAGGTTAACAATTCACTGAACATGGCGTCCCAGATAGGTAGGGGGGTGAGGAAGGTTTTCAGTACATTCGTCTTCATCAGTCAGGGTATTGAGTATAGGAGATAGACAAAAATGCTGGAGAAACTCAGCGGGTGCGGCAGCATCTATGGAGCGAAGGAAATAGGCAACGTTTCGGGCCGAAACCCTTCTTCAGATATTAAGTATAGGAGTTGAGATTTTTTGTTACAGGTGTACTATATGTTGGTGTGGCCACATTTGGAGTATTGGGTTCGGGTTTGGTCACCATACTATAGGAAGGATATCATTAAGCTGGAAAGAGTGCAGAGAAGATTTATGTGAATGTTACCAGGACTCAAATGCCAGAGCTATATGGAGAGGTTGGGCAGGCACGGACTTCATTTCTTAGAATGTAGGAGGCTGAGGGGTGATCTTATAAAATCACAAAGGGAATTGATAGGGTGAATGCACAGAGTATTTTACTCAAGGAAAGGCAATCAAGAAACTGGGGACTTAGGTTTATGGTGAGAGGGGTAAGATTTAACGGGAACCTGAATGCCAGGTATTTCATTCAGAAGATAGTGGGAGGATGGAATGAGCTGCCAGATGTGGTGATTGAGGCAGTCACACTTGCATTAAAAGAAACTTAGACAGGTACATGGATAGGAAAGGTTTAGAGGGATATGGGCCAAATACAGACAAATGGTTTAGATTGATGTGGGCCAAATGCAGACAAATTCCTCCTTCCACTCCCCTTCCCAGCTCTCCCACAGCCTACTGTCTCTGCCTCTTCCTTTCTGTTTCCCGCCGCCCCCCCCCCCCACCCACAATAGTCTGGAGAAGGGTCTCGACCTGAAACATCGCCTATTCCTTCGCTCCATAGATGCTGCCTCACCCGCTGAGTTTCTCCAGCATTTTTGTCTACCTTCGATTTTTCCAGCATCTGCAGTTCTTTCTTAAACAATGGGTCTGAAGAAGTCTCTTGACCCAAAACAGCACCTATCCGTGTTCTCCAGAGATGCTGCCTGGCCAGATGCGTTACTCCAGCACATTGTGTCCTTTTGTAGACAAATGGGGCTAGCTTAAATGGGGCACCTTGCTCGGCATGGACTGGTTGGGCTGAAGGGCCTGTTTCTGTGTTGTATGACTCTACCACGCTACAGCCCAGCACTGGGCAAATACCGCACACAGTCAAACGTTCCATCTTTCAGATAGGATAAGAATCTGAGGCCCCTTATTGCTCCCCTTAATGGATGAACGAGATGCCATGACACCACTTTGAAGAGGAGTTGACGATTATTCTCGTGTCCCACCAATACATAAGCCTAAAAAACCCCCAAGTAAAATAGCTTTTTGTTATTACACTGCTCTCCATGGAAACTTCTGTTAAAACTCCCTGTACGGCACTGGCGACTAAATTTTAGACGTATTTCATCAGATTTAATGTTGTTTGCTAACATACTGAGGTTGTTATAGGCACTGTATGGGTTCTTTCTGTTTGGTCTGGCGTACAAATACTCAGCCAAAAGTAGCCCTTAAGAAGGATTTAATATGGGTCAGGGGTGAGAGCTGGAATGGGGGCAAGTGCAGGTGAGACAAAACTCCACAAAGAAGAGTTCATAGACCCATTGATTGGAAAAACAGAAAACTACCATTCTATTATTTTTGAAGAAGAGATTAGAATCTGCTGCTAATTATCCTTTCAAGTGCTTGGAATGGTGCGTTTTAAAGAAATACTTGAATGTTGTCACGTGGATTCCGACAGAAACAGCCCGATGATTCCCTCTCTGGCGTGATTTCCCTGCGTTGATTTATGTGTGTGAAGGGTGGTAATTTTGCTGTTCGCCACAGTCTTACATAGCTTAGGAAGGGCTTTATGTAAGGACATACCTTCAGCACAAATGTCCACATGCAGAAGTGCCACTTAATCTTTCAATTTCCACGATAAATGAGCACTAACTGTGTAACACTTGCACGCAATCTAAATCAGCTTCTGTAATTAATGTGATTCATCGATTAACATTATTACAAAACATTTGAAGGGATTTATTACACCAAGCTTAGTTCACAGGCACAGCATAATCTAGATCCTGTCCCTCTGATTACAGTATGTATCCATTCAGATGGCTTAACTAATATGACTAACCTAACAATTCACATGTGAACATTCTGTCTTTCTCTGCTGAGAAAAGACAGGGTGGGAATTATCATTTCCTAATTTATCAATGCAATCACGGTGAAATGCATTTAGACTTGATTCCAGCAGCTGGTTTTCACTAAAATCACAACTTAATTAATTATATTTCTTAGCTACAGCAAGCATCTCCGCCTCAGCGACCTGTGAATTCGAGACCTCTTAAATACTGAATAATAATTTCTGCCGTGGAATGAGAATGGACACATTAAGCATTAACCTCCTAATTGCTTAGTGTTAACCAGTTCTGCACAAAGCTTCATTCATTTTCAAATAAAGCCGGGATGAAATGCAGCATCCACTTACGTGAATGCGGAATTCACACTAGTCTTTGAACTGTGCCCTGGAGGCTTCAAAACATTATCCTGCAATCAGCAAAACAGATATGATGAGGATTAGACGGTGTGCCTATTACTCAATAATACACAGGGTTAGATTTTATAATTCACCATTACCTTGTTGTGATTTGTTCTTTGACATGCAATTATGAAGTTATCCAAATATTAACCTTGTGTTACCGTTTAATTGTTACGCCACTGTTTCAGTATATTTTGGTGCATTGGATAAATGTAGCTTCTTACAAAAGCACTCTGTATAAACCCATTAAGGCTATAACAGTTGAGCATCTCAAAATGACATTCATCTCCAGAATTTAACATTTGCCGTACTATTTGAATGCTTCCTGGATAATCCATGATAAAGATGTGACTGGCTGGCTTCTTGCACTGGATTGTGGAAGGAATCCAGAGATAGGGGGTAGGGGAAAGCAAAGCAAAGAAGGAAAGCAAGGGAATATTCCACTTGCTGTCACTTGAAATTGACTCCATTGAGTTCATGGTTAAACAGTGAACAGAACTGTAACAATCGCACTGGGCTTCATCTCACCCTTTTGCTCGCGTTTGTTCTACTTCGACTGGGACTTCAACATCAATAGTGCTCTTGGGAAAGTAGTGAGAAAGTATTTCAGAATTCTCATGCTGTCAAAATGAACTGGTTTGCTGGTTCACTGAAAGCAGCAGAGTTCCACCCCGAGCATGAATGGAAAATGTCAACCTTTCAACAAATCTCAGACGGATGCTACACAAATGCAAGTTCCTGTTAGTTTGATGGATGCTCTGGGAGATTGATGCTGTGTCTTTGATGAAAGAGTAGCCAAAGTGTGTTGCACCCTATTAGGCAATTGCACAAGACACATTGAGTCGCAGAGCCATTTGTTAATTTTGCAGTTGAACTCAGTTTGTGCTAAAATAAGTAATAAAGAGCTGTAAAAGAAATGTAATCAGCTCAGAAAGGAATCAACTTCAAAGCTAGGGGCAGATTTCCTACTTTCTTAACCATTACAGACCTCTCATAAGGTGACTGAACTCCAGACCTAACATTCAGAAAGAGAGAAAGAATACGCCTAACCAATCCTGCAAATAAAAGGGGTTTATTTTAAATTCATTAGACAGTGTAGGATCATGGCTTGAACAAATTTCAATTTTTCAGACCAATTGCCAAAAAAATTGCTTAAACACGATTGCTCACACACACTGGCCTGGCAATAAATGGAACATTTTTCTCAATTTGTTTATACTTTTCTTGAAGTCGGAGTATTCTGAAAGCTAACAGAAACAGTTTTCTTTACCATTCTATTATCTAACACTAAACAAGTGTCATCGTTCTCTGCAGAGGTAAAACAGTTACTGTCCACCCTCATTGTTAATAACTGACTGGAAATTATTCATTTTTTAAAATCAGGGATATTTAATTTTTTTTAAATCTGTTTGTGTTTTTGTTATCCTGCTGATTAAAAAGGATGTTTCACAGAGTGAAGGTTTATGAATAGTATGTTATAATAAGGAGGTTCTTCTGCTTATGGAATACTGTAATACACATTGTTCTTATGCCATGGAAAGAAAGCATTTGAGGATGACAGATGATTGTGCCATCCGTGACATGGAAACACAATTCTCTGATGATCTAGGGGATGGTATTCGTAACATATGTATAAAATTACCAAAAAATGTTAAAATACCAAAAATGCTCAAATCTGAACTAAATAAAAGGAAAAAATGCAGGAAAAGCTGTATATCTGATGAATGGGAAAGTGTTGAAAATACTCAGCAGATCAGAGAGCATTTATGTAGGAGAGCAAATAAAAGATAAACCTGTGCGATAAAGAAAAACCTGACACTTATATTCACGTTCATAATTCAAACACCGTTGCCCAACAGATGGCCATCTCCAGCCTAGCTGGACAAAATTCCCCTCATAGTGTGGTAGAGTTGTACCACACAGAAGCATCCCCTTTGGTCCACCACATCCATGTTGACCTGTTTGTCCATCCACTCTAATCCTATGTTTCCATATTGCCTTGCCTATTTAAGTCCCTGTCGAAATCTATATAACGAAAACTCATCTTGACCACTTCCTGTCTGCGCTGTATATTGATTTTAGAAAAAACGCTACCCTACATCTAGCTATGTTACAAAATTTTGAGATTTAAAAAATCAAGTCTGCAATTTATCCCATCAGATAAAGCATAAAAAGACGTTTAATTTGACACCTAATTCACTTTCATATCTTCAGTATTAAATAAAGTTATGGCCATTTTCACACTCTGAAATTAGCATCTTGTTCCCTATTGCTTTTCCATTGACAACTCAAAAGCTGTGATCGAGGACAGTCAAAAGCCCATAACTTTCTTAAGAATTATGAGAACTGAATGAAATTTTCAGTTATTATAGATTGAAGCATTCTGAAACAAATATGAAACAATCTTACTTGGATGACCTGAAATTAAAGTATATAATTAGTTAGTTACCTAATTGTAGCTAATTACAAAATTCAATTACTAGATCTAAACATCTATCCATTTCTTAGGAAAGGTTAACATTTTTAAATAGCCTAAGTGTCCAAATAACATTCACACAAGAATTCACAATATAACATGATTTTAAAATCTCATTGTCATGAATTTATAGGCCGTAAATTAATGGCCATTTTAATCATCTTGCGAGTGAGATTTTGTGGAATGCGATCGATTGGAACGTTACGGTTTGCGGTGAATTTAAACCCCATATCGGCAGGAAAAACACTGCCGGTTCATATATTTACATAATCACATTTTCGCTGATGAAATTTTGATTAAAGTAATCCTAAAAAGCAAGTTTATATGTAAAATATACGACTTACCTCATGTTTTGCCCCGTACGTGAGATCCGTCCCGTTGTCGGCGTTGACGGCGTTAGGAGTGGATTTTTATTTTACTCCAGTGCTGAAATTGTCCCGCGTTTAAAAAAAAAAAAAATCACAGTCGGAACGATTATTCAGCATTAGGTAGTAGCCTGAGAAAATATATCTCGGACAGGCAGGAGAAAACGGCATTTTAATCCCGCCGCCCCCCCCCCCCCCTCAAATGCGCCAAAGTCGCGCACACAGCCAGTGACAGAACTGCAGCGCCGCTGAAGGTATGTTTTGTAACATACCTACTACATCACTATAATTTTTGGTCATCTTACTCACAGTCCTCCTCCGCTGAGGCAGCCCCGAGGATTTTTCCGATGAGTTATAGATGAAAGAAGTTAAGAGTGTTTAAAAAATCGTGAGATCAGCTGATTGGTCCTCTCGCCTGTCAATCACCCTGGGGGGGGGGGGGGGGGGGGGTGGTGGGGGGGGGGGGGGGGGGCAGGACTAAAAAACCCCGGATGCCTGGACGTGAGTCAGTCATTCTGGAAGATCGCGAGGGAAAGGCCACAACTGTGATTCTAAGCTGTGAATCAACTGAACTGTGAGTCTGCAAAGTAATTGCAATAAACAATTTGTTAGCCCTTAATGACAATGCAATGCGTTGTTTGGCCTGCCCTGTCCTTGAGACTGCAATGCAAAATGGAAATGAAATGACAATGCCATGGTCTGCCCTGTGCTTGAAACGGCCATGCAAAAATCGAAATGGAAATTAAATGACAATGCGTGAGTTGTTTGGCCTGCCCTGCGCTTGAAATGGAAATGAAATGAAATAAGTTGTGTGGCCTGCATGAAACCACTAATTTCAGCCCACAAGGCCCCTATTAGCCGAGAAACCAGTCCCTTTTGCCCAAAATTCCCGTATTAGCCCAGGAGGAGTATCTTGGCCCAAAAGGCCCGTGCCAGGCCAGGAAAAGTCCAGAAAATTGCCTTTCACTGAGATTTCACTCAGGTTTTTTTTTAAAGAGTCCCTTCGACCCATCAGGCCTGTACTGGCCCAAGAGAAGTCCCTTCAATCCATCAGTAAGTATTCCCCCTGCAAGTATTAAACCTCATCCCAGTATTTCTCTCACTCCCTTCATTGGCTCCCTGTGTGTTCCAGGCCAGGATAGACTTACCTCCTTCATTGCTGTGATCTGCAGAAAAAGATGAAAAATGTCTGAAATTGATTCTTCACCCTCTACCCCTTCTCTCTCGCAGAGTCTCTCACCAGTTTTGGGCAGAATTTCTGAGCTGCTAGTCCACCAGGCCTGAGTGCCTGAGCTGCCAGCCCACCAGGCCTGAGTAACTGAACTGCCAGCCCAACAGGCCTGAATGACTGAGCTGCCAGCCCACCAGGCTTGAGTGACTGAGCTGCCAGCCCACCAGGCCTGAGTGACTGAACTGCCAGCCCAACAGGCCTGAGTGACTGAGCTGCCAGCCCAAGAATCCATTCAGGCCCACAATGTCCATACTAGCCCCATGGAAACCAGTCCCTTTGGCCAACAACACCCATACTAGCACTCCAGAACCCCCCCCCCCCCGCACTGACCACCAATATTGGAATTGGTGGAGAGATGGAATGTTGCGTTGGTGGACCAGCCATCCCGTGTGAACATGGGACCCAACGGGTCCCACAGTCTAGTATCTAGTAAACATAGTGATTGTATCTGATTCCTCCACCTCTTCTGGCAGCAAGTTCTGAATATCAATCACTTACTATATTTAAAAAAACAGGTTTTCCTCAAATTTCTCTCTAAAACTCATTCTCTCACATTAAATCAGTGCCGTTTTTAGTTTAGTTTAGTTTAGAGATACGGCTCAGAAACAGGCCCTTCGGCCCACCGAGTCTGAGCCGACCAGCGATCCCCACCCACTAACACTATCCCTCACACACTAGGGACAATTTACATTGTTTGGAGTGTGGGAGGAAACCGAAGATCTCGGAGAAAATCGAATATAGGAGCAAAGATGTCCTTCTGCAGTTGTACAGAGCCCTAGTGAGACCACACCTGGAGTATTGTGTGCAGTTTTGGTCCCCTAATTTGAGGAAGGACATTCTTGCTATTGAGGGAGTGCAGTGTAGGTTTGCAAGGTTAATTCCCGGGATGGCGGGACTGTCATATGCTGAGAGAGTGGAGCAGCTGGGCTTGTACACTCTGGAGTTTAGAAGGATGAGAGTTTATCTCATTGAAACATATAAGATTGTTAAGGGCTTGGACACGCTAAAGGCAGGAAACATGTTCCCGATGTTGGGGGAGTCCAGAAGCAGGGGCCACAGTTTAAGAATAAGTAGTAAGCCATTTAGAACGGAGACGAGGAAACACTTTTTCTCACAGAGAGTGGTGAGTCTGTGGAATTCTCTGCCTCAGAGGGCAGTGGAGGCAGGTTCTCTGGATGCTTTCAAGAGAGAGCTAGATAGGGCTCTTAAAAATAGCGGAGTCAGCGGATATGGGGAGAAGTAAGAAACGGGGTGCTGATTGGTGATGATCAGCCATGATCACATTAAATGGCGGTACTGGCTCAAAGGGCTGAATGCCCTAGTCCTGCATCTATTGTCTATTGTCTATTGTCTATAAAACCCACGCAGTCACGGGGAGAATGTATGAACTCCGTACAGACTGAACCCATAGTTAGGATCAAACCCTGGTCTCCAGCACTCTAAGACAGCAACTCTACCGCTGCACCAGCGTGCGGCCCCATTTTGTTTTAATGGGGAAAGGATTCTGCCAATGCACCACATGCTGACTCAATAGATCTCCTACTTAATAGGTGCATTCTTCACCTGAAGTTTTTGATGGATTACAAATCTTGGCAATGAAGTTTAAGAGCATGCTCAGCTGCAAGGACTACAAAAGGAAAATTGGCAGTGAGAAAAATACCTATTTGGGGAACTTTGTCTGATTTCCCTGGAAGCACTGTGTTCCAATGATCCAATGCACTAGAGCCAAGAACTGGAGGAACTGTCTTGTACAATTATATACATTTACTGGTGGCACAATGGCTCACCTCGGCTTGTACTCGCTAGAATTTAGAAGATTGAGGGGGGATCTTATAGAAACTTACAAAATTCTTAAGGGGTTGGACAGGCTAGATGCAGGAAGATTGTTCCTGATGTTGGGGAAGTCCAGAACAAGGGGTCACAGTTTGAGGATAAGGGGGAAGTCTTTTAGGACCGAGATGAGAATTATTTTTTTCACACAGAGAGTGGTGAATCTGTGGAATTCTCTGCCACAGAGGGTGGCTGAGGCCAGTTAATTGGCTATATTTAAGAGGGCGTTAGATGTGGATGTGGCTGTGGCCCTTGTGGCTAAGGAGATCAGGAGGTATGGAGAGAAGGCAGGTACAGGATACTGAGTTGGATGGTCAGCCATAATCATATTGAATGGCGGTGCAGGCTCGAAGGGCCGAATGGCCTACTGCTGCACCTATTTTCTATGTTTCTATGTTTTTATGAACCTGATCTCGGGTGTTCCCTGTGTGGAGTTTTCATGTTCTCCCTGTGACTATGTTCTTTGCTCTTATATTCCTTTTCACTTTTTCCCTCTGCATTGTAGTGGGTAGGAAGAGAAGATGCATTATAACACAATGAATGTCTTTGTTTTGTCTGCTTCCATTCTGCCTTCTGTACCACCCTGTGCAGATATCTTTGCGGTTCATGACTTTTTTGGAAGGTTTCTCCCACATCCCAAAGATGTGTGGGTTTGGAGGTTAATCGGCCTCTGTAAATTGCCTCTAGTGTGTAGGGCGTGGATGAGAAAGTGGGATAATCACCCATTCCCACTGCAGAACTAGTGGGAATGGGTGATTAATGGTTGGCGTAAACTGGGTGGGCTGAAGGGCTGTTGATCTTTCAAACAATCAATAACTAACGTAGTTTCATTGATATGACATGATATCAAGTGCCACTCAGTAGGCTGGTAATCAAGTATTGAATGAACGGGGTTAATAGAAAATTGGCCAAAAAAACAATAAACTTAAACAGTATAGTTAAAGATTGTTTTTCAGACTGAAAGGAGATGTACAGAGGAGATCGCAAGCTCCCTTTGCATGGCATTGCTTTGTAGATTTTGCTTTGGTCTTGGGTGTAACAGAATACAGTTTCTAAATCTACAAACAGCACAAAATTTGGCGATGTGGAAAAAAAAGTGATGAACCTCAATGAACCTCACAGGGTGGTACAGAAGGCAGAATGTTAGCAGACAAAACAAAGACATTCACTGTGTTGTAATGCATCTTCTCTTTTTTCCCACTACAATGTAGAGGGGAAAAAATGAAAAGATAGACAAGAGCAAAGAAATCTGGGCTATGTGTAACCTTGGTTCATTGAAGGTAATTATTTGGATGCCACATTTAGGAGAGGATTTTTAGAGATTTAGCAAAGTGCTACTATGTGAGGATGGGCTGGGGCTGGGGCTGAATCAGTTGTCACAGAGGATTCATAATCATGAATGGTATAAACATAGCAGAAAGAGAGATGTTGTTCTCATTCATGGAGGGGGTTAGGAACTAGGAGACCTAGAATGAAGGTCATAGAGTGATACAGTGTGGAAACAGGCCCCTCGGCCCAACTTGCCCACACTGGTCAACATGTCCCATCTACACTAGTCCCACCTGCCAGCATTTGGTCCATATCCCTCCAAACCTGTCCTATCCATGTAACTGTCTAATTGGTTCTTAAATGTTCGGATAGTTTCAGCATCAACTATCTACTCTGGCGGCTTGTCCATATGCCCACCACCCTTAGTGTGAAAAAGTGACCCCTCAGATTCCTATTAAACCTTTTCCCCTTCACCTCTGGTCCTCGACTCACCTACTCTGGGCAAGACACTCTCATGATCTTATACAACTCTAATCACCCCTCATCCTACACTCCAAAGGAATAGAGTCCCAGCCTATTCAACCTCTGCCTTTAGCTCAGACCCTCTAGTCCTGGCAATATCCTCAAAAAGGATGCCAGGTGATTGGCAAAAAGAGATGTCTGGATGTTTTTTTCCAAAGTGGTTAAGGACTTGATTTCAAGATGATGGAGGTAACTTCAATTGGAGCATGGAGAAGTATCTGAAATGTAAGAGTTTGTAGGACCTTAGAGGAAAGGGAGGGGAGGGGTGTGGGACCAGCTGGATTGTTGTTGGATTGTTGTTGCACAGAACTAGTATTCATTCAATGGACCAAATGTTCTTCATTTGTGCTTAACCATCCTGGGATTTGGCTCCTCTAGTCCAAATTAAGACTGTAGAGTAATCATTCAGTCCCATTCTCCAACTCCTCATGAGATCATAAGATCATAAGTGATGGGAGTACACTTATTGTCGTGGTCGGGGAGCTTGTGTGTCTCAGTGACCCCTAGAGCTATGCCAGCGGGAGATTCGTCCCCTGTTAGGGTCTACCATGCTGGACAGGTCGAAGGGTAGAGGCGAGACGAAGAGCGATCCACTGGTCCTCCAGGTTGGAGGTTGAGCACAGGGCTAACAACCCTGTCTCATAAAACAAATATGTTACAGAAACAGCAACTGAAGGAATCAACAAGGAGTGGAGGACCTTCGTTGCTGCCCTACATGGCAGGAGGCATAATAGGCAGTAAGTAAGTAAGTAAGATAGGAGTAGAATTAGGCCATTCGGCCCATCAAGTCTACTCCACCATTCAATCATGCCTGATCTATCTCTCCCTTCTAACCCCATTCTCCTGCCTTCTCCCCATAACCACTAACACCCGTACTAATCAAGAATCTATCTATCTCTGCCTTAAATGTATCCACTGGCATGGCCTTCACAGCCTTCTGTTTACTCTTTTTACTTTCTAATGGACTGTTTTCATGGTAAATATATTTACTAGTTTGTCTCAACAATGTTATTCAAATATAATATTAGACTTTTTTTATAGGATGTCCTATATATAATAGGCAATTCACAAGCTTTGATAAACACCTCAGCCTGTCATCTCTGCATTTAATCAGAAGGGAAGTTGAGTATTGACTTGCACACCACAGCCTAATGGAAGTTCCCACTTAATTACAGCTGACCAGAATTTGAACCATCCACTTCACTTTCTAAACCTGTATATGTGTCGCTTTGCCATGAAAATATATCTCAGCAACACCACAGTGCACTTTGATGTTGCCAAGCAAAACCCATCTTTCCAGCCTTGAAAGAAGCACTAAAAATAATTTCAATTGTATTAACAGATATGTGTGAAACTGATAGTGACTATTTATTAAACCAAACACTCTTAATCGGGGAGCCTGAATACAAACCTTTCTTTCTAAGATTGATGCTGCAGTATTTTCTGGTGTTATCTATTCAATTGAATAGGCTCGACTTAATCATTTCTGACTCAGTCAATAAGAACAATAAACAGATTGGCCGTATCACCAGAGCAGCACAAATGTTCTTGATCTAGCAGGTTTAATTTGCAAGAGATGTAGCTGTCAAAGAAAGTTAACTATTAGTTTAGGAAGGAACTGCATGCAGATGCTGATTTAAACCAAAGATAGACACAAAAAGCTGGAGTAAACTCAGCGGGTCAGATTTTTCTCTGGATTGGTGATTAAATGTTTCGGGTCTGAAGAAGGGTCTCGACCCGAAACTTCACCTATTCCTTTTCTCCAGAGATGCTGTCTGACCCGCCGAGTTATTCCAACTATTTGTGCCTAACTAATAGTTTAATTAATCTCTGAAATACCATAGGTTAACCTAAAGCAATGTCCGTGGAATTTGCCAGTCTGAAGAAGGGTTTCGGCCCGAAACGTCGCCTATTTCCTTCGCTCCATAGATGCTGCTGCACCCGCTGAGTTTCCCCAGCAATTTTGTGTACCATGGAATTACTGATTGGTTATCAGGAGAACTATTCAAGTGTTTGCGAAAAGAATAGTGGTGTCAATTACTCACAGTTAACACATACTATTAACATAACTGCAAATCAACGTTGTAATTCTTATTTCAAACTATTAATCGTATACCTTGCAAAATCATATTGCAGCTTGAACCAAGACTACAAGCCACATCTCTATTGATTCCTCAAAGTCCAGTCTGCTGTATGTTTTCAGAAGGAAGACTTGGCTAACGAGGAATTGGAAACACAAACTGAACGTAAGATGATAGATGAGCACTGGCAGACATTTAAGGAAATACATTTTGATTACAATCATACTTCACTTACCAATGCTCTGACCATCTTACCAACTCAAGTACAAGATTTGGTCTATTGCAAAAGGTTACTGTAAGTACTTTTGGGGTGGTGGTGGAGGCATACGATAGTAACATTCAAGAGGCTTTTGGATAGCCAATGTGGATTTGCAGGGATTGGGGAGATTAGTTTAGATTGGCATCATGTTCAGTCGGTACATTGTGGGCTGAAGGGGATGACCCTGTGCTGTATGTACTGTTCTACGTATGTTCCATAAGCTGATTCCACCACACTCCTAACTTGTGCCTGGTAAATAGTGGAAAAGCTTTGTGCATGAGCAGATGGTAGGATACCTATCTTCTGACCAACTCCTGCAGCTGTGGTATCTATGTGAGTGATCCAGTTGAGTTTCTGGTCATTTGAAGTCTCCTAACACTGGATGCCAGCCTGTCCTGAGCAAAAAGGTTCCTTTCACCTCATCGGATAGTGAAAGCCCCGGATAGAGTGGACGTGGAGAGGATGTTCCACTCGTGGGAGAGTCTAGGACTAGGGGTCATAGCCGCAGAATTAAAGGACATTCCTTTAGGAAGGAGATGAGGAGGAATTTCTTTAGTCAGAAGGTGATGAATCTGTGAAATTCATTGCCACAGTAGGCTGTGGAGGCCAAGTCAATGGATATTTTTAAGGCAGAGATATATACATTCTCGATTAGTATGGGTGTCAGGGGTTATGGGGTGAAGGCAGGAGAATGGGGTTTGGAGAGAGCGATAGATCAGCCATGCTGAATGGCGGAGTAGACTTGATGGGCTGAAGGGCTTAATTCTGCTCCGATCACTTATGATCCTATGACTTCATGACCTTTACAGTAATTGTTCTGCAGTCCCTTAACAGGCATGAAGATCAGGGGAGTTTGGTGCTCAAAAACATATTTTAAACCGTATTGAAGTGTTTCTCCTGGGCCCGCTGGGATCCTTTCTCAAGATGGGGAAGACCAAGGCTGGGTCACACAATAGTTTGACTGCCAGCAATGCCAGTTCCTCTGACTATCCAGTTTTCAACCACTTCATCGATACAATAACAGGCAAAGAAAGGAGGCCTCTTTCACAATGCAAAGTTGGCAACCACACGACACAGGAATTTCACCCTGCTTAATACATTCCCATGATAAATAAGTCAGCAATATTTTGCTTCTTTCAAGCTGAACTGATCTTTCACAGTGACTTCTAGAGTTTTTTTATTTAATTGTGTGTGTCATCTTCTGAAGCTGCTGTGTGATTGCTGAGAGTTGTTCATAAGTAACTCCAAAGTGCTGTTGGTCTCGGAAATTTTGACAGGATGTTCTGGAAGAAAATTACACACTAAAACTTCACTGAACAGAAACCTTTTAAAGTGGAATAAATATAGAAAATACCATAAATGCTCAGAGTATCAAACGGTTCTGATGAAAGGTCACGGATCTAAATTGTTAACTCTGTTTCTCACTCCTCAGCTATCTATTTATATTTCATATTTTTAGCTTTGTAGTTTTTGTTTTCGTGGTCGAGGGCTAACCGGGCTTTTTTTTAAAATTCCATTCACAACTAAACTGATTTCCCGTGAATGTGCAGATGAACAAGGTCAGTGCTTTGATAACAAATGCTACACCATCATTGTTGCTTTTTTCTTTCCATTAACTGCATCAGGGGAAACAGGCAGTCACAATTCAGTTCTGAAAATTGCAATTATTTTCCACTTTTATTTTCAGCAGTAAATACTTGGCCTGCCACATACAGTGGACTGCATTTAAGCAGTTATTGCAAAACATAAAATATCATCTGACAGTGAAGAACAGTTTCGAGTCCCAAGTTGATGTTGTGTCTGCTTTTTAGGAAGCCATTTACAATCGGTGTTGTATCTGAGATCATGGACTGTTATCAATCATGGCGATGCTACTGACCTGATCAGCAATGCTCTCTTATCAAGTTTGAGGTTACATTTCGTAGGACAAGAGAGTGCCCATTCCCAAGCGCATAGTATTCCATTACCATGGCAACCTCTGGGCCCCAAGTGTTCTGCATTGAATTCCTGCATTTGAGAGCCTAATTTTCTTTCAAGTCATAATGTATTGGAAGATGCAAAATGCCAGAGTAACTCAGCGGGTCAGGCAGCATCTCTGGAGAATAGGTGGAGTTTCGGGTCGAGACCCTTCTTCAGGCTGAGAGTCAGGGGAGAGGGTAACTAGAGGTATGAGGATATACGTAGAACAAAATGCATCCGGCACTGATGGCTCAATCTGTGCCTTTTCATTCCTCTAGTTTCCCTCTCCCCTGACTCTCAGTCTGAAGAAGGGTCCCGACCCAAAATTTCACCCATTCCTTTTCTCCAGGTCTGAAGAAGGCTTTCGGCCTGAAACGTTGCCTATCTCCTTCGCTCCATAGGTGCTGCTGCACCCGCTGAGTTTCTCCAGGATTTTAGTGTACCTCCAGAGATGCAGCCTGGCTCGCTGAGTTACTCCAGCACTTTGTGTCTATCTGTGGTGTAAACCTGAATCTGCAGTTCCTTCCTACACATATATTATAAGACTTCAGACAAGCCCGGTTATAGTGCTCTGCAAAGTGAAGGACATTCCCTCATCACGGACCTCGCACCACTTTTGATTAGATATCTCCTTGTCCACTCCAAATGAGGGAGAACTTTCTGGAAAATAACATTAAACAAAGGAGGTAGACAAAAGTGCTAGAGAAACTCAGTGGGTGCGGCAGCATCTATGGAGCGAAGGAAATAGGCAACGTTTCAGGCCAAAACCCTTCTTCAGACACCGCTGCATGTGAGGCACTTCACCGAAGCTCTGAACTGCGGAGTGCAAGCCCTGTGCAGAAATCTCCAGCTCGGTGGCCAAAGGAGAATTTTTAACAATGTACTGTCATCATTTTCATTAATGATTTGTTTATAATGAATGCAGAAGGTACAAAAGGAAAGGCAGAGAATCGACTAAACATTAGACTCGCTGCACGATAGACACAAAATGCTGGAGTAACTCAGCGAGGCAGGCAGCATCTCTGGAGAGAAGGAATGGGTTTCGACCCGAAACATCACCCATTGCTTCTCTCCAGAGATGCTGCCTGTCCTCGCTGAGTTACCCCAGCAATTTGTGTCCATCTTCGGTGTAAACCAGCATCTGCAGTTCCTTTCTACACAGACTCTCTGCAAGGGTAGGAATCATCTTTGCTCATTAATAAAGTCTGACTGACCTCATATCTTGCAAGTGGTACATTTAGGGAATCCTCTTTTTCAAAGCCCGATAAATGCTGATGCCTTCCTGCTCCAATCCTGTTCTTTCTTGGTGTAAGTGCTTCCCACAACCATAGCACTTCTTTGAACAAGAAATTACTTATGTCTTGTTTCCCTGCAAAGAAATTGAAGCAGGATCAATTCTGAGGGGCATGTGGGGTATGTATGGTGCTGGCAGCAAAGTGATGAGTTTGCTCTTGAGTGTTCGTATTTCTCAAGCTCGTCAATGCAATTTTAGGTTTATCAGCTCACTAAAGTGT
Organism: Amblyraja radiata; assembly: GCF_010909765.2. Lineage (NCBI taxonomy): Eukaryota > Metazoa > Chordata > Chondrichthyes > Rajiformes > Rajidae > Amblyraja > Amblyraja radiata. The sequence goes on from NC_045980.1 coordinate 6,328,936, forward strand.
GACAAAAAAGTAGTGCACCAAGCTTGAATCAAACATTGAAGATGACACAAATGAAACCACCTCTGTTGATGATATTGGGTAAAACATGGATAAGAATCTGATGACAAATTGCAATATACACTGTCAAGAATGTGTTAACATTTACTTTCAGTTTCAGCTCAAGTTCTCCCGAGGCTCATCTGTTCTGCTTTAGTTCACTTATATCACGTTCAAAAGTTGTGACATTGAACAAGAGACAATTTATGAACAGGATGCTACTCATAGTTGACCTTTCAAACTTGCAACTAATTTGGTGGCCGCTTTAAAAGCTAGTCTCACTGCCCTGCCCTTATGTGGCACATGGACATTCAGCTGCAGTTTCAGGTCTGCATGTTTGAATACTGCACAGGCTGGCAATTTGGCAGCCGTTGCTGTTTATTCCCTCCGGTCTGCCCCTGCTGTACAAAGGTGCACTCCTCAGTCTCACAGCATTCTCGTAATATCTGACAGAGAATGCGTCCATGCCAATTGGCATAAATGGGAAAGTTAAAGCTTGAAGCAACATGGCTTTAAAAAAAAGATAGGTCAGAAAATCCCTGGTCAGATCTAGTGAATTCCCCTGCACATATCGGCAGGAGGATGGTGGAACCACTCAATGAGCACTAGGTCTTAACATTGTCTCTATCTCTCTCTACAGATGCTGCCTGACCTGCTTAGTGTACCCAACATTCTCTTTGTTCATCAGGTGGTAATCATCTTGATCCAGTGTGCCTGGTAACATTAGACTCCACGGGCAAACTGAATCTACCTTCCAAGGCAACTATCTGCATTCTTCCATCAAACGTCATTCACAGACATCAAAACGTCATTTCGGCACGCATTCTGAAACTTGGGTAGGTTTCTGCTGTTTTTTGGACCATTGGAATGCCTCTGATTTATGGAGTTTATGGCGTGATATCTACTTGAGAATAGCAAGACACCTATTTCTTTTCTTGCAAAACAATATCTCGCATAATATTCACAACGGTTCATGATTTGCAACTCTGCCCTGCCACTATTTTGAAGAATTTCATGATTTGCAACGCTGCATCTGCCACTTGAAACAGTTCCTTAAAGCATGTCACCTTGTTGGAGGTTCAGATCTTCTGAACTGATGTCTCCCACATGCTGGACATGGAACATCTTTGGACAAGAGTCAGGCATTTTAATCCATTAGAGATGCTACATAAATACAAACTGTACTTCCTGGATAAATCTTGGACTTGTGACAAGCAAAATAATTATTACTCTGTCGCAAAGGATAAACTTGATCATTCATCCATGTTGGTAAACTCGGCAATGTTTAACCCATCCAGCTGATCAAACCCTATAGTTTATTGGTGAAGTGGCCTCCTCCACAAGTGCGGTAGGGTGGTCACCGTGGCGCAGCGGTAGAGTTGCTGCCTTACAGCAAATACAGCGCCAGACACTCGGGTTCGATCCCGACCTCGGGTGCTGTCTGTACGGAGTTTGTACGTTCCCCCCGTGACGTGCGTGGGTTTTCTCCGAGATCTTCGGTTTCCTCCCACACTCCAAAGACGCACAGGATTGTAGGTTCATTGGTTTGGTAAATCTAAAAATTGTCCCTAGAGGGTGTAGGATGGTGGTAATGTGCGGGGATCGCTGGTCAGCACGGACCCGGTGGGCCGAAGGGCCTGTGTCCACACTGTATCTCTAAACTAAACTTAACTAAAAATGTTGTGATGTCTTTGGGTACTTCCAGCTTGGATTGTAACATGCTGTTTGTCTCTGCCTCATTTTTATTTGGTTGACGTTCTGAAAATGAGTTTTAAAATATACTTAAATCAAGTAAAGCACAAAGGCGGATTTTAACTGCTATAAATTCCTATAATTCGAATTAATTGTAAATACATCAAGCTAGAAATTACTGACATTGAGTTTAATGCTGGTATTAATGGCGTGTGGCTAATGGTATTATTGGGAGTGCTGATAAACACAGGCTTCCTGTCCACTATTTTCTCGGTCAAAGGAAATTCTCGTGACTGCAGTCTGGTTTAGAGTGTTGCAGGGCTGGAGACATCTGTAAAAATAATTAAAGAAGTGGTTGCCAGGAGCAGAGCTCTTTCAGTGGGACTGCTCCATATTTCCAGAGTTGACAAGCCACCAGTCATCATACAGTAGTGACATTACTACCAGGGTTGCATTCTGTCACTTGCAGTCTTCAGTAGATCTCCCATGCATTGTTTGAAGGAAGCATTGTCCACATTTATATTCTGTGGGGATTGGATTCAATTCCCCCCTTCTGTTATCTGCAGAGGACCAAGAGATGACTCAAGATGAGAGGAAGCTGGCAGGGCCACATAAAGCGCTGCCTTATTGGGTTTAAAAAAAAAGCGGGCGGCACGGTGGCGCAGCGGAAGAGTTGCTGCCTTACAGCGCCAGAGACCCGGGTTCAGTCCCGACTACGGGTGCTGGCTGTACGGAGTTTGTACGCTCTCCCCGTGACCTGCGTGGGTTTTCTCTGAGATCTTCGGTTTCCTCCCACGCTCCAACGACGTTCAGATTTGTAGGTTAATTGTCCCTAGTGTGTGTAGGATGGTGTTAGTGTGCGGGGATCGCTGGTCGATGCCGACTCGGTGGGTCGAAGGGACTGTTTTCGGGTTGCATCTCTAAAACCACTAAAAACCCAATGCTGTTGGCTCCACCTCTGCTTCAGATCCTTTGTAGTTCAGCATCTTCCAAATCATTGCCAGGTCTCGTTTCTGCTCTGTCTCCTGGCTGGCCTCTCCCTTTTCCACCCTTCATCAAAGTTTGCTGCTTCCAAACTTCACATGTACCGTGTCCTGTCCATCTCTTACTGGCTGATCTGCACTGGCTCACAATTCAAACATACCTCATTCTCCTTGTTCACTTGTCCTTGCTCAGCCTCCCCTCTCCCTGATAAAAACAGAAATTGCTGGAAACACTCAGCTGTGTGAGGAACATCCATGGAAAGAGAAATAGAGCAAACATTTCAAGTTAAAGAATCTTCATCAAAGTATTCCCTGTATTTTCTCTTTTTATTTAGATTCCGGAAGTGGCGACGCTGTGAAACGGCTGCGGCTCGCCTGCAGTCTGTCTGTTTTTACTTTTTTGTGTTGTTTTTTTGTCTAGTTCAGTTAAATTTTTGGTTATTAGGTGGTGTTGGGGGGGGGGTGAAACAGGGCTTTCTGTCTCTCCCTTCGGGGGAATGCGACTTTTTTGTCGTATCCCCCTTCTCTTCCCCCGCCTGAGCTGAGGCCTAATGGCAGAGCTGGCGGCCTCCAACCTGCGACCAACCTCAAGGATCCGGAGGTAGAGCCAGCGAGGCTGGCCGTCTTCGAGCTGCGGCGACGTTCGGGCAGCGGCACGACTCGGCGCTCCGGTGAGGGCGGATGGCGCGGGGCTGAGACACCCCCGTGCGGGCGGCGCGGCTACTGGCTGGAAGGCGCTCCCGTGAGGGCGGCCTGGGTCCCGGCTGGAAGGTGCTCCGGTGTGGGCGGACCGGCTCCCGGCTGGAAGGTGCTCCCGTGTGGGCGGACCGGCTCCCGGCTGGAAGGTGCTCCCGTGGGGGCAGCCCGGTGCGGGGCTGAGACGCTGCCGTGTGGGCGGCCCGGTGCGGGGCGGAGACAGTGCTCCGGTGGTTGAGGCAGCGTTCTGGCGGCAGCGACCTGAATCCGGGGCTCAGCCGCGGGCCAGTGGACGACATCGTCGGGAGCTCGCAGGGCACAGGCTGGTGCCTGTTTTCCGGAGCTCCCGTGGCAACAACTGCGTCCGCTGGACTGGAGGGCGGCAGCTTCGACCACCCCCGGGCCGCGGAGCTTGAACCGCGGGACTGACTTACCATCGCCCGGTGGGGTATCGCCTCAGCACAAAGGGAGAAGAGGAGGGAAGAGACAGTAACTATAAGACTTTTGCCTCCATCACAGTGAGGAGGTGCTTGGTGAACTCACTGTGGTGGATGTTAATTTGTGTTTATTGTGAGTTGTTATTATTACATGTATGGCTGCAGGCAACGACATTTCGTTCAGACCGAAAGGCCTGAATGACAAATAAAGGATTCAATTCAATTTCAGGCATCTGTGGTTTGTTTTCTAATTTTCTATGCTCTGCCTATTTTTGTAACCTCTTCCAGCCCAAAGTTTTTAATAATCTGAGTTCCTTCTGTCCTTGTCTCTGCTTAGCCACATTTCTCATCATTCCACCATTGAAAGCCTTTAATCTGAAGTTTCTTCCTGAAACCTTCCCTTAATTCCTGCCAACCTCTGTTGTGTTGCTGAGCAGCGATACCAGTCATTACCTGGTGATGGTAACAAAGGGTTACCAAAGAGGTGAAGATTTAGAGCGACGCTGAGGCAATTTCATGACATCTTCTTTAGGAAGACCTCAGTTTATTTAAGGCAGGTTCGTTCTTGTCTAGAAGTTGGACATATGTTCCCCAGCAGCCATAACGGAAAAAAAGCTTTAATATACCAGCTTTAATGTAGCAGAAGATCCCAAGTTGTTTGATGGGAACATTATTAAATATCACCTGGATCTAGACCATGTTTGGGTATTGGAGTATCTTACAGGTAGGCAAAAGAGACGGGAGGTATTTCAGAAAGGAATTCCAGAGTGGGGGATCTTGACAACTGTAGGCAAGACCACCATTGATAAAACAGGAGGAATGAACAGGAGGAGCACAGATGCCAGAAAGTCTTGACAACATAATGTAGATAGGAAGGCCGCAATGTAAAGACTTGGAAACAGGGGGCAGAATATTACTATTGAATTAATGTTTAACTAATAGGTGGATAAGCTCTGATGGGTCGCAGGACAATGACTTAATCATCTTTGATGAAGGCAAGTAATCTGAGCAGGCAAAACATTGCTGAGGACCACTATCCTTTCTGGAACCCAGGGAGATCTAAACTCGAAGCTCTTCATGCAAAGATCTGATCCATCTCATTCAGAGGGGATTCTTAGTTTAAACCTAGATGGAGAAATTGAAAGAGCTCAACAGTCCAGAAAACTTCTCCCTGCATTCACACTCCTCCTGTGTAGGAAGAAACTGCAGAGGCTGGTTTACACAAAATTGGACTAACTCAGTGGGACAGGCAGCATTTCTGGAGAGAAGGAATGCGTGTTGTTTCGGGTTGAGATCCTTCTTCAGACTTTGACGAATAGCTTTAATGCAGGAATTAATTGTGGGTTATGAATTTTTTCTGGGAGTTATCCTTGTGGATAATTCCCTTTCTGTGGGAGTTCCCTCAGCACATTGTGTTTTGCTGAAGATTCCAGCATCAGCAGTTCCTTGTGTGACCTGGGCCTTAAGTTGTCCTTTGATGAAATTGCCAGGAAATGTAGTTGATGTCTATAGCCAAAGGGGGCTCCATGCTCTCATATATTAAAATACAGTCACGTGGTCTTACGTGTAATGTTATTGGTAACTGAAGGGATTCCATATTATAATTTATTTAAACACAGAAACCATTCAGTGGGTGAACATATAATAATACAGGCAATGGCATTGCTCCAAGGATTGTGGTTTACCACTGCAATTGACTCCAGTTGAGTGCATTGCCTGTGTGTTTCAGAATCCTATCAGATACCCAGTAAATTCTCAGAAGCTCACACATTGCCACCATCTGCAGCTGCACAAGTGTTTTGCTTTAGCTGCAGAAATCACTAATATAAAAAGTGCTCTGTTGGTATAAAGATTTTTAACTCTGCGGTGGTGAGATGTGATAGATATGGGTCTGCAGGAAAAAGAGAGCTTTGCAAATATTTATCTACCTTGGAAAATCATGCTTTGTGGCTCACGACTGATAAAGCATTTTGTTGGATTCTATCTGTCAAACTGAAACTGGAACTTAAACTGATCATTTACGAAGAGAGTCTGAAGAAGGGTCTCGACCCGAAACCTCACCTATTCCTTCGCTCCATTGATGCTGCCTCGCCCGCTGAGTTTCTCCAGTATTTTTGTCTACCTTCGATTTTTCCAGCATCTGCAGTTCTTTCTTAAACCCATTCCTTCTCTCCAGAGATGCTGCTAGTCCCGTTGAGTTACTCCAGCACTTTTGTCTATTTTCGGTTTAAACCAACATCTGCAGTTTTTGTGTAAGAAAGAACTGCACATGCTGGTGTAAATCGAAGGTAGACACAAAATGCTGGAGAGTCTGAAGAAGGGTCTTGCCCAGAAAGGTCATCCATTCCTTCTCTCCAGAGATGCTGCCTGGCCCGCTGAGTTGCTCCAACATTTTGTGTCTATCTGCAGTTCCTTCCTGGACAAGATAATTTACAAAACTGGATAATGTGCATTTAAACTCCGTAATAAGAATTTCCGTAGAAGCAAAAGGTCTATGTCCCACCAGTTGTGATAATCCTTCAATTTCACAAGGTCTTCCTGGACCCTAGGCCAAAATAATACAGAATATAGACACAAAATGTTGGAGTAACTCAGCGGGACAGGCAGCATCTCTGGAGAGAAGGAATGGGTAACATTTCAGGGCGAGACCCTTCTTCAGGCTGAGAGTCAGGGGAGAGGGAGACAAAGAGATGAAGAAATGTGAGGTGTGTAAACGAGGTCAAAGGAAATGAAAATCAATGAAAATGTAGAACAGATCATTCTTAGCTACGAGAACCATATATAACAAACCATATAACAATTACAGCACGGAAACAGGCCATCTCTGCCCTACAAGTCCGTGCCGAACAACTTTTTTCCCTTAGTCCCACCTGCCTGCACTCATACCATAACCCTCCATTCCCTTCTCATCCATATGCCTATCCAATTTATTTTTAAATGATACCAACGAACCTGCCTCCACCACTTCCACTGGAAGCTCATTCCACACCGCTACCACTCTCTGAGTAAAGAAGTTCCCCCTCATGTTACCCCTAAACTTCTGTCCCTTAATTCTGAAGTCATGTCCTCTTGTTTGAATCTTCCCTATTCTCAAAGGGAAAAGCTTGTCCACATCAACTCTGTCTATCCCTCTCATCATTTTAAAGACCTCTATCAAGTCTCCTCTTAACCTTCTGCGCTCCAGAGAATAAAGACCTAACTTATTCAACCTTTCTCTGTAACTTAGTTGTTGAAACTCAGGCAACATTCTAGTAAATCTCCTCTGTACTCTCTCTATTTTGTTGACATCCTTCCTATAATTGGGCGACCAAAATTGTATACCATACTCCAGATTTGGTCTCACCAATGCCTTGTACAATTTTAACATTACATCCCAGCTTCTATACTCAATGCTCTGATTTATAAAGGCTAGCATACCAAAAGCTTTCTTTACCACCCTATCTATATGAGATTCCACCTTCAAGGAACTATGCACGGTTATTCCCAGATCCCTCCGTTCAACTGTATTCTTCAATTCCCTACCATTTACCATGTACGTCCTATTTTGATGTGTCCTGCCAAGGTGTAGCACCTCACATTTATCAGCATTAAACTCCATCTGCCATCTCTCAGCCCATTCTTCCAAATGGCCTAAATCACTCTGTAGACTTTGGAAATCCTATTCATTATCCACAACACCCCCTATCTTGGTATCATCTGCATACTTACTAATCCAATTTACCACACCTTCATCCAGACCATTGATGCACATGACAAACAACAAAGGACCCAACACAGATCCCTGAGGCACCCCACTAGTCACCTGCCTCCAACCTGACAAACAGCCATCCACCATTACCCTCTGGCTTCTCCCATTCAGCCACTGTTGAATCCATCTTGCTACTCCTGCATTTATACCCAACAGTTGAACCTTCTTAACCAACCTTCCATGAGGAACCTTGTCAAAGGCCTTACTAAAGTCCATATAGACAACATCCACTGCTTTACCCTCGTCAATTTCCCTAGTAACCTCTTCAAAAAATTCAAGAAGATTAGTCAAACATGACCTTCCAGGCACAAATCCATGTTGACTGTTCCTAATCAGACCCTGTTTATCCAGATGCTTATATATATTATCTCTAAGTATCTTTTCCATTAATTTGCCCACCACTGAAGTCCAACTAACAGGTCTATAATTGCTAGGTTTACTCTTAGAACCCTTTTTAAACAATGGAACAATATGCGCAGTACGCCAATCCTCGGGGACTATTCCCGTTTCTAATGACATTTGAAATATTTCTGTCATAGCCCCGGCTATTTCTACACTAACTTCCCTCAATGTCCTAGGGAATATCCTATCAGGACCTGGAGACTTATCCACTTTTATATTTTTCAAAAGTGTCAGTACTTCTTTTACTTTGAAACTCATAGTATCCATATCTACTCTACTAGTTTCCCTTACCTCACATAATTCAATATCCTTCTCCTTGGTGAATACCGAAGAAAAGAAATTGTTCAATATCTTCCCCATCTCTTTTGGCTCTGCAGATAGCTGTCCACTCTGTCTCTTCAATGGACCAATTTTATCCCTCATTATCCTTTTGCTATTAATATAGCTGTAGAAACCCTTTGGATTTACTTTCACCTTTCTTGCCAAAGCAACCTCATATCTTCTTTTAGCTTTCCTAATTTCTTTCTTAAGATTCTTTTTACATTCCTTATACTCCTCAAGCACCTCATTTACTTCATGCTGCCTATAATTATTGTAGATCTCCCTCTTTTTCCGAACAAGATGTCCAATTTCCCTTGAAAACCAGGGCTCTTTCCAATTTTTACTGTTTCCTTTCAACTGAACAGGAACATAAAGATTATGTACTCTTAAAATTTCCCCTTTAAATGTCCTCCATTTCTCTTCTACATCCTTCCCATCAAACAAAATGTCCCAGTTCACTCCTTTTAAATCATTTCGCATCTCATCAAAGTTAGCCTTTCTCCAATCAAAAATCTCAACCCTAGGTCCAGTTCTGACCCTCTCCATAATTATATTGAAACTAATGGTATTGTGATCACTGGACCCGAAGTGCTCCCCAACGCATACCTCCGCCACCTGTCCCGTCTCATTTCCTAACAAGAGGTCCAGCACTGCCCCTCCTCTAGTAGGCACCTCTATGTATTGCTGCAAAAAACTATCCTGCACACATTTAACAAACTCCAACCCATCCAGCCCATTTACAGAATGTGTTTCCCAGTCTATGTGTGGAAAGTTGAAATCTCCCACAATCACTACCTTGTGCTTACTACTAATATCTGCTATCTCCTTACATATTTGCTCTTCCAATTCTCGATCCCCATTTGGCGTCTATAATACACCCCTATAAGTGTTGCTACACCTTTCCCACTTCTCAGTTCCACCCAAATAGCCTCCCTAGATGAGTCCTCCAATCTATCCTGCCAAAGCACTGCTGTAATATCTTTCCTGACTAGCAATGCAACACCTCCACCTCTTGCCCCTTCAATTCTATCACACCTGAAGCAACGAAATCCTGGAATATTTAGTTTCCAATCACAGCCCTCCTGCAACCATGTTTCACTGATCGCCACAACATCATACTTCCAGGTGTCTATCCAGACTCTAAGCTCATCCACCTTTCTTACAATGCTCCTAGCATTAAAATATGCACATTTAAGAAACCCCCCGCCTCTTATTCTCTGTTTATTTCCTTTTTTTTCTTTCTCCTCTTGTGTCCGAGTGCTTCCCTTTTCTGCTTCCTGCCTCCCATTCTGTCTACTAGCTTTCTCTATTTGAGTCCCTCGCCCCAACCATTCTAGTTTAAAGTCTCCCCAGTAGCCTTTGCAAATTTCCCCGCCAGGATATTGGTCCCCCTCGGGTTCAAGTGCAACCCACCCTTTCTGTACAGGTCCCACCTTCCCCAAAAGAAGTCCCAATGATCCAGAAACTTGAATCCCTGCCCTCTGCACCAGTCTTTCAGCCACGCATTTATCATCCACCTTGCTCCATTCCTACTCTCACTGTCGCGTGGCACAGGCAGTAATCCTGAGATTGTTACCTTTTTGATCCTTTTCCTTAACTCTCCTCCCAACTCCCTAAATCCTCCCTTCAGGACCTCTTCCCTTTTTTTACCTATGTCATTGGTACCTATATGTACCACGACCTCAGGCTCCTCTCCCTCTGATTTCAGGATATCTTGGACGTGTTGAGACACGTCCGAGACCTTGGCACCAGGGAGGCAGACCACCATCCTGGTCTCCTGACTGCGTCCACAGAATCGCCTATCCGACCCCCTAACAATAGAGTCCCCAATTACTATTGCCCTCTTCTTTTTGTCCCTACCTTTCGGAGCAACAGGGCCGGTCTCTGTGCTGGAGGCCCGTCCGCTGTCGCTACCCCCGGGTAGGCTGTCACCCCCATCCGTACTCAAACAGGAGTACTTATTTGCAAGGTGTACCGACATTGGAGTACTCACTCGTCCCTGCCTCTGCCCCTTGCCCTTCCTTAGCGTGACCCACATGTCTCTCTCCCGTGGTTTTGGAGTGACCACCTCCCTATAACTCCCCTCTATGACCTCCTCACTCTCCCTGACCAGACAGAGGTCATCGAGCTGCTGCTCCAGGATCCTAATACGGTCCCTTAGGAGCCCCATCTCGCTGCACCTGGTGCAGATGTGGACGTCTGGAGGGGCATCCGACACCATGACCTCCCACATCTGACATCCAGAACAGTACACTGCTCTGGCTGTCATTCTCCCGCCTTACCCTGGATCCGATACAAGTATAATACAATAGAAACTGCTGGGAGAAATCAGCAGGTATCTGACTCACAAACAACTGCTCCCTCTTGACCTCTAAACTGCACCTTTATTATATAAACAAAAAGCACTGTACCCTTAGCTCACTGTACCCGTACTAAATCACAGTACCTTTAGCCCACTGTACCCTTAGCCCACTGTACCTTTAGCCCACTGTACCTTTAGCCCACTGTACCTTTACTAAAGCACTGTACCTTTAACCAGAAAGCAGAAATGCTAACCTGAGGTTGCACCCAATCAGCTGCTTCCTCTAGTCTGCTTCCACCAATCAGCGGCTTCCACCAGAACCCTCGCTATGAAGTGTGGAACGTAACAGATTTCGGTAAAAGCCCTGACCCTCCTCCACTCGCTCCAACGGTTCCCAGGCCTCTGTGAAAGAAAGCCCCGCGCCCGATTTAAATACTCACAGAAGGTGATAACGAAGTCTGAAGAAGGGTCTCGACCCGAAATGTCTCCTATTCTTTCTCTCCAGAGATGCTGCCGGTCCCGCAGAGCTATTCCAGCATTTTGTGTCTATCTTCGATGGAAACCAGCATCTGCAGTTCCTTCCTACACGTGACTACGAAGCAGACAGAGATAAAATTTAATCGGGACGGTCTGACTGGTCGGAGAACTAGGAAGGGGAGGGACGGAGAGAGAGGGAAAGCAAGGGTGCTTGTGCTGTCTGTGACTCCAGGGCCTCAATGGTAGCGTTCTCATTGATGAAACAAGTCACAGGGTCAATGCTGAAGCCATGATCTAGGCGGGCACATCAGTGTTCAGCAATTAATCATTCCTGTATGTAGACAAAAGTGCTGGAGAAACTCAGCGGGTACGACAGCATCTATGGAGCAATGAAAATAGGCAATGTTTCTGTCCGAAACCCTTCTTCAGACTGGGCCCGAAACGTTGCCTATTTCCTTCGCTCCATAGATGCTGCTGCACACGCTGAGTTTCTCCAGCACTTTTGTCTACCTTCGATTTTCCAGCATCTGCAGTTCCTTCTTAATCATGCCTGTACCTCCTTGTACAATTCCTGCTGCCTTTAATATCTTCCAATGGCTTTCTGGCTCCATCTGAATGGAATATTGTTGGTTGGGGCTTGCTATTCATCAGAGGTAGATTTATAACCCTGGATTTGATCATCTGGAAATGCAATCTAACATTCCATTCCCCATGTTTAAAGAAACCTATTATTGCCAAGTAATGTTTAAACATTGGCCTCTATTGTTTTCCAACATTAACGTTGTAACTTTGTCACTAGATTAGTGAATTTATTACACAGCACAGAGGCAGAATCTGATTACAATTATAGAACAGGCCAAACTGTTCAAAATCTATCAGCGGCACCTGAACTGATTGCAGCCTGCAAAGAAACTGCTAAACTACTTCACAATGTTCCAAACTAATTGATCAATTAATAATTGGCATTGAAAACGGCTTTCTTGCCAAATTAAAATAACTTTCAAGTCTTCTTGATCTTTTTGGCTTTTTGTTTGCCATCATTTAACATTTTGTAAAAATATATCAATTAACAAAGTTTGCAGTTTCAGTTTAGTTTATTGTCACGTGTACTGAGGCTTGGTGAAAAGCTTCTGGTGCGTGCTATCCAGTCAGCGGAAAGACAATACATGATTACAATCGAGCCATTTACAGTGTACATGATAAGGGAATAACGTTTAGTGCAAGGTAAAGCCAGCAAAGTCCGATCAGCATAGAGACAAAATGCTGGAGTAACCCAGCGGGACAGGCAGCATCTCTGGAGAGAAGGAATGGGTGACGTTTTGAGTCAAGACCCTTCTTCCGATGAAAGTCCGATCAAGGATAGTCCGAGGGTCTGAGCTGTAGTGAAGATTTAAGTGTGTGGAGCGATTGTAATATGCGATTGTAAATCCGCTTCTGGTTCCTTTGTTTCATTAGACTGAGTCCTGTTGATATACAGACCATCCATGGGTTATGGTAGGGTTCTGTTCCTGTGGACGGTTCATAATCCAAACAAGTCAGAACAAGTCCGCACGTCAGAGAGTTGGCAGTGAACCAAGTTCTCCTTCAGCAGGAGTTACCTGCAGCCCAACGGCAGGCAGCAAATCCAGCCCATCGGCCTCACAAATGCTCACTCGTCTGTACATAAGTCAGGCATTCATGAGCTGGGGAAGACCTGTAGTTTGTATTTGCAGTGAGTCACACTGACATGACACATCTGAGCTCCAGTGTTCAGTGAAGTGAATAAATTGCAACAGCACTGGATTCAGGGAGCAGTGGTGGAAGTGCAGGCGAGAGTCAGCTCAGCGGAGTGAGGGCTGGCATATTAACCGGATGGCTGGAAAACATGCAACAAGTTTTAAGCCTTCTTTTGTCTGAAGCTGTGGAAAGCGAAGGGAAAAGTAAGGTTTACTTTGCCTGGTATTTCTAAATTTTCATTGGAAGGCAATGATTGATGAGCCATGTGGAGGGGAGAACAGAAGAGGACCTGAAGCGAGGGGGAACTGCTGTGATGGGGGAGGCGGGGGGGGGGGGGGGGGGGGGGGGGGGGGGGGAGAATCTGCTGTGAAGGGGGGAGGGGGGAGAACAGAGGAGGACCAGGTGTTGGATACTTTCCAAACGTTGTCATTGCCCATTACGTGGCGACTATTTGCATACCTTGCGCATTCAAGCAAAGAATTTCATTGTGACCTCACAAGTGACGATGAAGTATTCAATTCAATAGGATTTAGTTCCATCAATGCAGCGAGCTTTGAGGAACGTGACCCACACATCTTGTTACACAGCCAGAAAGTAAGGGAACAAATGTGTGACAACAAGCCCCCTCGTATGTTAACATGCCATTCGATGACTCAGTGGCAATCAGCAGTGGCAGAGTTTTTGCGCTTCACGCAAACCACTGTGACCAGCTCTAATGGTGTTACAGTAACTCATCACGTTGGCTGTGAAGAAGCTATTGTAGCATCGCTCCAGCATTAAACTGAGATCTGTGCGATGTCATAACACACCAAGATACCTCGATACAATGTCATGGGGATATTTAAAGTTGTGAAACACACTTGCAGATCGGAAGTAGCAACAGAGTTTGCTATAGTTATTATTCCTTTGTAAGAAACTATGATCTGATTATGAAAAATAAGAGTGGATTTGCACTGGTGCGAGGTCTATAGACCCAACCACAGAATCCTTTGGGGTCAGATCCTAAATCAATGTGAGTTTCCCTGTCTACGGAACCTTTGCAGATTTGGAATAGATTTTTAGGAACTTATAAAGCTTGTGAAAGTGCTATTGCTGTCGGTAGCCAATAGATCTCCAGGTTTGTGAATGGAGGAACTACGATGCAGGAAATCCAGGGAAGTTGAATGTATTGTTTTGGCATTGCAGAACACCCTTTCTGCAAATCATTCATACACCAGGAATACAACGAGGAAGATTTCAATCCAGAAGCAACCATTTACAGTAAGATTATTTAAAGTTCACGGACCTCAAGGAGTCTCCTCGCACTCAGTTACACATGAACTGATTTACCACACCTGCCCCTACTGCTCGGCACAAATTCCAGTTTCAATTTGCCTCTGTTACTCTTGACGTGTTTAGCTCAAAATGATTTGAAGATATTGGTATTGAATATTTCATGTTTATTTTACATATATCAACACCATTCAGCTGCTGTTAAGATATTTAATGCCCCTCGAGCCTAAAATGTGCAAGAAACATAGAAACATAGAAAATAGGTGCAGGAGTAGGCTATTCGGCCCTACAAGCCAGCACCGCCATTCAGTACGGTCAGTACCCCGTTCCGGCTTTTTCCCCATATCCCTTGATTCCCTTATGCCCCTGTCCCACTTAGGAAACCTGAACGGAAACCTCTGGAGACTTTGCGACCCACCCAAGGTTTCTGTGTGGTTGCCGGAGGTTGCAGGTGGTTGCCGGAGGTTGCAGGTAGTGGAAGCAGGTAGGGAGACTGACAGAAACCTCCGGGAACCTCTGGGAAAGGTTTACCATTGCACCACTGTGCCATCCCTATTAGGAAGCATGTCAAAGGTTATGGGGAGAAAGCAAGAGAATAGGGTTGAGACGGATTAGTAGATCAGCCATGATGGAATGGTGGAATGGACCCGATGGGCTAAATGGCCTCATTCTGCTCCTATGTCTTATGGTCTTTTGGAATGCATTGTATTCTAAAATTGTACACTAATCCGTATTTACTGGAGCTCTAAACCCAAATCTTTCCACTTCAACTCCAAGGCCACATTCACCACCAGCATTCATCACCAACATTCACCAGCCTAGATTTAAATTGCAGAATAACAAAAAAAGAATGATTGAAAATGTGTATCACAATATTGATGAGATACACCAGGGGCTATAAATTAAACCATTGTTTCCTTAAGGCCTTATTTTTAAAATTCATTGTTTCCCTGTAGATATCCGCTATTTAGTCAGCGGATCACAGCGTACCCCTGCTGATAACATTTGAGGATTAATATCTGGCCTACAGTGCAACAGTGAGATTATGATGATATCAATCTGCGATCACAATCTTCAGGAATACAGTGCATCCCAATGAGCAATGTATTCATTCCACACTGCCATAATATCAAAACAGCCAAGGAAATTAAATAATCTTTGCAGTTATGGTAGCGGTGAAGCCAACTACTGCTTTCCAGCAATGCTATGTGGTTTGTGGACCAAGTTTAAATGCTTCATGTCACCAGTTCCTTAACCATTCCTAGAGATGTTTGAACTGTGACCTAAAGCAGAGAGGTGGCACTCCTCATTCATTGCGATTGTTTGTTCTTGCATAATAATAATAATAATAATACATTTTATTTAATGGGCGCCTTTCAGACATCTCAAGGACACCTTACATAGTAATCGGAATAAAAACATATAATCGGAATAGAACAGGTAAAAAAGACATCACAGAGACACAAATTAAAAACAGAATTCAATCCAAAAACAGAAAATCAAAAACAGTGTGAAGAGAGCGCGCTAGCGTCCACTCTCTCTTCACGGCATACATGAACTATACCATTTCCCTATCCCTACACTGCCTGGTCCCCACCACGTTTTAGAGACCTGTGGTTTAATAGATATAACCAGCACTACAGTAGCCTCATCCCCACATTAACCTGGACTCTGCATGCAGGGTCCCTATTCTAACTGTATGGGTCCATTGCAACAGAATCTGATCGTTATGTCAACATGTGTGTGTGTCATCCAGCATTGGTCACTGCATAATAAGCAGAAATTAAAATCAGGAATTCTTGCACTCGCCCTGTACATCACAGGGGAACTGAAAACAATTATATGCTCAATTATTTGCTATGAAATATATTTACCCACTTAACGGAAACACTGAGGGTAGTAATTTAACAGCGGAGGCATTGCCTGCTGATCTCTTACTTTTGCAGATCTGCACCAAAACCAGTTGCTAAACAAAGCAAAGTTGCACAGGAAATGGGGTCAAACTGGGAATGCAAGGCTTTTTTTTAATATAGATCTCAGTTATCTTATCCTATCCTTCCACTTCAGTTTACATTCCCTCATGTAAATCAGCATAGATGATAAATCCTTGAGGTTGTAAACCGTCTTAAATCAGTAGGGCAATGTGCAGGGTAGTTTTAGCACCTTGGCTAATGTCAAAGGTGCGCCATTCAATTCCAAATGTAATTGGGATAATATAAATAAATTATAATCTCAATTTACAGCATAACAATATAGAGTTTAAAAAGTAAAGAGAAAATTAAATCAGAGTTGAAAATATAAATGACAACTTTAATGGAAATCCTAAAAGCTTACAACGTGTAAGCTATGTGGCAAGAGGGAGTTGAACTCAACTGATGGGGAGGAAAACCTGGAATGAAATGAGAGGTCATTCAGGAATCATGATTGCTATGTGCAAGGGTGAAGATGCATACCAGGTCAAATTTCTTGTACAATTTTTTTGGCAAAGTTGTGGAATATTTTCTTTCCTATTGGTTAAATGACAGGCAGCCGTAGAAATAATCATTTGCATGAGGAGGATTATATCTCTTTCTGAAGAGAGAACTGCTCCTTGTATTCCTCACAGTAATAAGAAGATGTTCTCATATTGCAGAGAACAAGAAAGTGTCAAATATTTAGTTGCCTTCTGCTCCTTGGCATCAGCTCCACCTACATCAACCGACTCCAACTGGTCCAGAACGCAGCCGCCCGACTCATCACCCACACCAAATCCTGGCATCACATCACTTCAGTCCTCAAACAACTTCACTGGCTTCCCATCTCCCATCGGATCAACTACAAAATCCTGATCCTCACCTACAAAGCCCTCCACCATCTGGCCTCCCCATATCTCACTGACCTCCTCTCCCCCTACCAACTATCACGGTCCCTCAGATCCACATCTGCCGGTCTCCTCTCCATCCACAAGTCCAACCTCCGCAGTTTTGGGGACAGAGCCTTCTCCAGGGCAGCTCCCAGGCTCTGGAACTCCCTCCCCCAACTGATCCGCAATTCCGTGTCCCTCACCATCTTCCAGTCCCGCCTCAAGACCCATCTCTTCACCTCTGCCTATCCTTAGCCCCACGTCCCCCTCCCTTTTCATCTGTGCACTAATTGCCTCATATTGTGTTTTGTATTGAATTCTGTCTTTACTTTGTGTACTAGTCATGTCTCTACTATTTATTTCATTCCCCTTACATGTTTTTCCTCTACCTGCTAAATTTTTGTAAGGTGTCCTTGAGACTCTTGAAAGGCGCCCATAAATAAAATTTATTATTATTATTATTATTGCTTTGATATCTTTTCGTTAAATAACCACCGATTGAACACATTTTCTTTCTAGATTATTCTTAAGAGCGAATCCGATTTCTGGTTTTCATTGCTTAAGTTCTGAAAGCTGATTATGATTTAATGGCATTAAATAGTCTAATTAATTCCCCCCTCCCCCCAAGCCAGCAGTCAGTAGTAAATGTCACAACACTGTCTTGCCTGCCCTTCCTTGAGTAATGAGCCCAAATCAAACTGCGTTGCAAGCCACAGGAAGTAGCTGGCAGTTGGTAGGAAACCCACAACAGGAATTTGAAAATAAACTCTGAGAGAAACTAACTATCTTGCAGAAAGATAGAGAGTGGAAAATAAAAGTCAATCAACACTCAGATAAGAGAACACTTATTTTCATACAATTCAGCGTGCTTGGTCAGTAAAATGTTACGTGTCAGAATGAACTGCAGATGCTGGTTTAAGCCGAAGATAGACACAAAAAGATGGAGTAACTCAGCGGGCCAGGCAGCATCTCTGGAGAGAAGGAAAGGGTGATGTTTTGGGTCGAGACCCTTCTTCAGTCACTTCCTGCGAACGCTACATTTTCCTGCAAATTATTTAATACGTGCGTTTTTGTTTCCTAATTAAAATTCTCGCCATTCGGTTATTCTCTTGTTTTTTGTCTGTCTGGAGCTGTAAGCCTCGGTAAGATGGGAGAGTGAGCCAGACTGCAGATACAGAGTATAATTGGTGTAGGACTGTGATCAGCTGACAACTGGCAGCAGCCCAGACACTTTTGTTTTCATTCAGTTCGAGCACTTCCAGTGAAACTGTGACAATGAGCAACTGGAGATGTCCACGGTTCACCATGTTTATTCACTGGATTTATATATTTGCTCAGGCAAGCATACATTAACTCGTACTTTGTCCATAAATGTATGATGGGATACACTCCAGAATGACTCTCCCTGTGAAACATTACGCCCACATCCAGTTCGAATTGCTATCAGGGTTGCCACAGAAGTTACATACCAGCTAATCAAAGCAGTATAGACAGTTTTAAAGCAAAGTGTATCTTACTGACCACATGTCTGATCTGGTTTATTCACAGAATAAATACAACAGTTACTCTGCTTGCCGACAGCTACCATTTTGCACTGGTAGTGGTGGAGTTATCAAGTCTATACTCTTACAATTTTACAACCAAAATCTCCAGATAAGCATATTCCTTGACCCATAATCCCCAATTAGAGCATTGCATTAAAATACAGCCTTGTAAACCTCGTTAATTTCTGAATTTTAAATGCTCCCTAACGTCATAACATTTACACGTTATGGAAATGCATCAAAGTTTATTTGCACAGGATGTTTGATGTTTGACATTTGAAAATATGGATTGGGGGCCAGCATTGATCTGAGCAATTGGGCTGCAGAAGGGCTTGCATGAGTATTTATAATGCAGCACATTATGTGGAGGAAGGTGGATATCCTACCTGTTGACCTTCGAGGCGGGTAGCTACAGTAAAACTCTTCCCAGCAGAGACAGCAGCAGGCGGTCCCAGTGCAACATGGTCTACCGTCTCTGTCCATAGTTGACCATGGTCCATGTTGGACTCATACAGCACTGAAACAGGTTCTTCGGCCCAACTTACCCACGCTGACCAAAGTGCCCCATCTACGCTAGTTCTACCTGCCCGTTTTTGGCTCTAAACCTTTCCTATCCATGTACCTGTCCATATCCTTATTATAACTATAAAACTCTGATCTTGGATGTGGTTGTGGATGTGTGTGTGTGTGTGTGTGTGTGTGTGTGTGTGTGTGTGTGTGTGTGTGTGTGTGTGTGTGTGTGTGTGTGTGTGTGTGTGTGTGTGTGTGTGTGTGTGTGTGTGTGTGTGTGTGTGTGTGGACGGGACCTAACGGGTCCCACTTGGTCTAGTGTCTTTTAAAAGTTGTTATTGTAACCTTCCTCAAATACCTCCTCTGGCAGCTCGTTTCATACAATCACCACCCTCTACGTGAAAAACAATGCACCTTAGGTTCCTATTAAATCTTTCCCCTCTCACCTTAAAACTATGACCTCTGGTTCTTGATCCCCTTACTCTGGGTCTAAGATGCTGTCCATTCACCCTATCTATTCCTCTCGTGATTTTGTACACCTCTATAAGGTCACACCTCATCCTCCTGTGCTCCACGGAATAAAGTCCTAGCCTGCCTACCCTCTCCCTGCAGATCAGACCCTCAAGTCATGGCAACATGATTCTTCTCTGTACTCTTAAGGGTTTCTGTAATGTCATAAAAAGACGATGGATAGGAGGAATGACATCACATTGCAAGAGTCTGGTGCAGAGATGACATCAGGGTTGCCTGGGAGACTCATGGCAGTAAATGATTTGTGGAGTTTTCCATGTAACACAGAATGATCTTTGTCATGCTTCAACTCATGGCAAAAAGCAGTTTCCAATTGCATAAAGCTGAAACAGTGAGCATTATTTCATACTGCTTTGCATTGCAGTAGAATGTCAAAACACTGGACAAAACAATGTAGATCATTAAGGTGTTCAAGAAGGAACTGCAGATGCTGGAAGATCGAAGGTACACAAAATTGCTGGAGAAACTCAGCGGGTGCAGCAGCATCTATGGAGCGAAGGAAATAGGCGACGTTTCGGGCCGAAACCCTTCTTCAGACTGATGGGGGGTGGGGGGGAGAAGGAAGGAAAAAGGGGAGGAGGAGGAGCCCGAGGGCGGGCGGATGGGAGGGTGGGAGGAGACAGCTAGAGGGTTAAGGAAGGGGAGGAGACAGCAAGGGCTAGCAAAATTGGGAGAATTCAATGTTAATGCCATCCGGACGCAAGGTCCCCAGGCGGAATATGAGGTGCTGTTCCTCCAATTTCCGCTGTTGCTCACTCTGACAATGGAGGAGACCCAGGACAGAGAGGTCGGATTGGGAATGGGAGGGGGAGTTGAAGTGCTGAGCCACTGGGAGGTCAGGTTGGTTATTGTGGACTGAGCGGAGGTGTTCGGCGAAACGATCGCCCAACCTCCGCTTAGTCTCCCCGATGTAAATCAGCTGACATCTAGAGCAGCGGATGCAGTAGATGAGGTTAGAGGAGATACAGGTGAACCTTTGTCGCACCTGGAACAACTGCTTGGTCATTAAGGTCATTAGATCATGATAGGAGCAGAATTAGACCATTCCGCCCATCAAGTCTACTTCGCAATTCAATCATGGCTGATCTATCTCTCCCTCCTAACCCCATTTTCCTGCCTTCTCCCCATAAGCTCTGACACCCATACCAATCGAAAACTGCAGGTTAAAATCCCTCAGCTGCACTTTGTTGAATAGACAAGCAACAAATGAAAATAATCTTTGACATAGTCTCACCCAGTTCAGTTCAGTTCAGTTTAATGAAAAGCTTTTGTTGCGTGCTAACCAGTCAGCGGAAAGACAATACATGTTTACAATCGAGCCATTCACAGTGTATAGATACATGGTAAGGGCAATACCGTGTAGAGCAAGCTAAAGCCAGTAAAGTCCAATCAAAGCCAAGGAAATTAAATAATCTGTGCAGTGCTCTGAAGCCAACTATTGCTTTCCAGCGATGCTCTGGAGTTTGTGGACCAAATGTAAATGTTTCATTGTCCAAGGGTCACCAATGAGGTAGATAGTAGTTCAAGACTGTTCCCTTGTTGTGGTAGGATGATTCAGTTGCCTGATAACAGCTGGGAGGAAACTGTCCCCAGATTCAGAATGTGTAAATGTAGCTAAAAACTGCTGGAAATATGGCAACAATATGAGTTTACAAGAGAGCCTGTAATACATTAGGTTATGTTAATCTAATGTGTTTAAGAAGGAAGTGCAGATGCTGGAAAATCGAAGGTAGACAAAAATGCTGGAGAAATTAAGCGGGTACAGCAGCATCTATGGAGCGAAGGAAATAAGCAACGGTTACTGAAGACGGGTTTCGTCTCAAAACATTGCCTATTTCCTTCGCTCCATAGATGCTGCCGCACCCACACCCGCTGAGTTTCTCCAGCACTTTTGTCTACCTTATGTTAATCTAATGTATTAGTGTTCTAAAATGGAATGCTTTTAAAACATGTTCGCGGGGTTGTTTTAAGCTAACCTGGTAAGATTCCATGCAGATACTATCATTTTACTTCTAACCCCATCTACTGTATCCGTTATTCAAAGTGTGGAGTCTTGTACATCGGCGAGACCAAACGTAGACTGGGCGATCGTTTTGCTGAACACCTTTGCTCAGTCCGCCTAATCTCACGGTTGCCAAACACTTTAATTCCCTTTCCCATTCCCACACTGACCTTTCTGTCCTAAGCCTCCTCCACTGTCAGAGTGAAGCTAAACGCAAATTGGAGGAACAGCACCTCATAATTCGCTTGGGCAGCTTACAACCCAGTGGTATGATTTTGATATCTCTAACTTCAAGTAATGCTTGCATCCCCTTTATCTCCACCCATCCCCCACCCAGGTTGTACCATCTTCAGTCATCTTGTTGTGTCTCATTGTCTGTAACCCGTTTTCATCTAGCCCACACCTAACAATGGCCTGTTTCCTTTATCATCATTACTTTTTCGCATATCTTTCATACATTTGTTCTATATCTCTCCACATCACCGTCTGTATCTCTCGTTTGCCTTTCCCCCGACTCTCAGTCTGGCACCCGCTGAGTTACTCCAGCTTCTTGTGTCTATCTTGAGTTTAAACCAGCATCTGCAGTTCCTTCCTGCCTGCACAGCTTTCCAGAGTAGCAGTGTATGCAATTGCTTTCAACGGACTCAAACTTTGAAAACAGTGAATGTAACAAGAACACCGCATGGCTGAGATTGTAAAGTGAAAAAGCGTGGAAGTTGATGTTAAGATTAATTTGTGTATCACTTGTGTATATATTTTGTGCTTCAGTAAGATTTAGTGCTACAAATAAAAATGATGCCACAGATTCCATTAATAACAATGATCTAAAGCGCGCTTTCTCTTGCCTTCAATAATGTCTGTTGTTCCTGTTGCAGAGGAAACAAACCGTGTTTGTGCTGTATATGGCAAACTGTGGTCATGTATATATATAAAAAAAGTTTCCAATGACCAGAATAGCTTGCTGGCACTATGCATATTGTTCGTGAAACGTACAGTTGTGATAACATCTGTGAATTCACAGACGTGGCTTGCAGGAAGTTTACTTCACTGTTCCACATTTTTGTGGTAAAATATAGAACAGCTTTTCAAGTGTGAGTGCTTCTTCAGAAGCCATTAATGTTTTCTGTCCTTTTTATTGAAGCATAGAGGGCGGCATGGTGGCGCAGGGGTAGGTTTGCTGCCTTACAGCACTTGCAGTGCCAGAAATGCCGGTTCAATCCCGATTATGGGTGCTATCTGTACGGAGTTTGTATGTTCTCCCCGTGACCTGCGTGGGTTTGCTCCGAGATATTCGGTTTCCTCCCTCACATCAAAGAAGCGCAGGTTTGTAGGTTAATTGGCTTGGGAATAAATGTAAATTGTCCCGAGTGTTTGTTTGGGATAGTGTTAGTGTGCAGGGGTCGCTGGTCGGCGCTGACTCTGTTGTCTATTTGCTCTGTGTGAACTTTGGTGTGTGGGCCATGGGTTTGATTCCACATCCCTCGTCGTGTTTCACCAGTACTCCAATAGATGGCACTGTGCTGGAGTTTAAATGTCAGTGGTACCATCTTCTGTCATTCTATTTGGTCCAGGAACTCTTGAGCACCTGAAACTGGTAGGGACTGAAGCAGTTCCTGATCCCAGTCTCCATTATCCTCAGGCCAAAGGCATGTAAAAGCCATTTCTCCTCTAGCTAGGCTATTTCGGGGATAGGGGATGTCATTGTGGTGGCAATGTAGTTGAGAGAGCAACAGGATGGGAAGCAGGGTGAATCACACCTAGAATTCACGTAGGAGTAGGATTGGCTAGGAAGGAACTGCATACGCTGGGTTACACTGAAGATAGACCCGAAGGGTCTCGACCCGAAACGTCACCCATTCCTTCCATCCAGAGATGCTGCCTGTCCCGCTGAATTATTCCATCACTGTGTCTATGTTAGGAGTAGGGGTGGAGATGTGTTTGCTCTTGGTGGTGTGTGTGGTTGGACTTGTCACTGGAGAACCTGAATGATAGCAGCAGTTGATAGGGGATGAAAGCAAACGCACAAAGATTAAATCTTAAAGAGAAGATAGACACAAAAAACTGGAGTAACTCAACGGGACAGGCGGCATCTCTGGAGAGACGGAATGGGTGACGTTTCGGGTCGAGACCCTTCTTCAGAGAGACTGACCTAGCAGAAGGTCAGCATCTCTGATCCCATAGTCTTAGACTCAGTAATGCTGGTTCCCCTTTAAGTAACCTAGATGGAGATCACCGCACATATATGGGAGTCTCCTGTGTGGATGTAAATACACTGGGGACTAGGAACAAGACATGGAAACTACATAGAAAAGGACTCAAGTGCATTGAGTGATGATGTTAAATTAAATTCCTCATGTAATGTTTAAAACTATTGTAATATGTGGAAGAACCTCCAGCCCAGCAGCTGCTGATTTAATTGGGAACCTATTGCCCTCCGATTATGCAATCTAGACACCAGGTTCCCGAGAAACACTGAAAACACTTGCTAGCAAATGGTTTCATGCGATTGTTGAACTTAGAACATAAATTTTGTTCGAGTATGGAATTTATAATACTTTCCATATGTTTTTTTATTCGTTATCTGGAACTAGGTGTGACTGGGAAAGTCGGCATTTCTTGCTCATGTGTGATTGCCCTTGAGCGGGTGGTGGGGAGTTGCTTTCTTCACTCATTGCAGTGCTTCACATAGAAACATAGAAACATAGAAAATAGGTGCAGGAGTAGGCCATTCGGCCCTTCGAGCCTGCACCGCCATTCAATATGATCATGGCTGATCATCCAACTCAGTAACCTGTACCTACCTTCTCTCCATACCCACTGATCCCTTTAGCCACAAGGGCCACATCTAACTCCCTCTTAAATATAGCCAATGAACTGGCCTCAACTACCTTCTGTGGCAGAGAGTTCCAGAGATTCACCACTCTCTGTGTGAAAAATGTTTTTCTCATCTCGGTCCTAAAGGATTTCCCCTTTATCCTTAAACTGTGACCCCTTGTCCTGGACTTCCCCAACATCGGGAACAATTTTCCTGCATCTAGCCTGTCCAATACCCTTAAGAATTTTGTATGTTTCTATAAGATCCCCCCTCAATCTTCTAAATTCTAGCGAGTACAAGCCGAGTCTATCCAGTCTTTCTTCATATGAAAGTCCTGACATCCCAGGAATCAGTCTGGTGAACCTTCTCTGTATTCCCTCTATGGCAAGAATGTCTTTCCTCAGATTAGGAGACCAAAACTGTACACAGTACTCCAGGTGTGGTCTCACCAGTACCCTGTACAACTGCAGTAGAACCTCCCTGCTCCACATGGTGGTATTTCTACATTCTACCGCTCGGTCAGCCTATGCCTATCTGATCTCCTGGTTGCCAAACACTTTAACCTCCCCCCTCCCATTCCCACACTGACCGTTCTGTCCTGGGCCTCCTCCACTGTCAGGGTGAGGCCCAGCACAAATTGGAGGAACAGCACCTCATATTTCATTTGGGTAGCTTACACCCCAGCGATATGAACATTGACTTCTCTAACATCAAGTAACCCTTGCTTCCCCCCTCTCTCCATCCCACCCCCTGCCTAGTTCTCCGACCAGTTTGACTGTCCTCCTGATTACATTTTATCTTTGTATGCCTTACTGTCACCTTCCCCTAGCTAACTATGATGTATTCTACATTGTCCTTGATCTTCGACCCCCTTTGATCTCATTTTTGCACCTTACCGTTCTATATCTCTATGTCTCCCTCTTCCCTAATTCTCAGTCCGAAGAAGGGTCCCGACCTGAAATGTCACCCATTCCTTCCATCCAGAGATGCTGCCTCTGCCGCTGAGTTACTCCAGCACTTTGTGTCTATCTTCGGTGTAAACCAATATCTGCAGTTCCTTCCTACACAGTAGGCATTCCTACAGTGCTGTTAGGGCAGGAAGTTCAAGGGTTTTGATTGGTGAATATTTCCATGTCCAGGTAATGCATAATAGAGAGGTGGGTTACAGGTGATGGACTTCTGACCTCACTTATCCTACTATTCCTTCCTTCCCTTATTTTCCTTTCAATTATTTAATTAGAGTTCATTTGAAAGTCTCGGCTTGTCCTTGGCTCTGGGCCACGAGTGCAGTGAGTTTGAACCACGAGTGTTCATGGTTCTCTGGACCATGAGTGCAGTGAGTTTGCAGTCTGAGCAGGTGCAGAGTTATTTCCCAGGATGCATCAATCTGTCACGCCTCCTGTTTTGCATTCTTGTTTCCCATTTCTTGCAATATTTTCTAAAAGTCAAGTAATTTTAAAAGGATTGATTTCAAACGATCTTTTGAAAGATCTTTTGCTTACAGTATGGCCTGTGGGTGCATCCTAGAACTGTAAAGAGCCTGTCCCACCAGTATGCGACTCCATGCGGCTAGCGCGACCTAACGTGGTCGCTTGAGCCGTACGGCCTCGCGGGGCCAGTCCCACTTTGATCGCCGGAGCCGTATGGAGTTGTTGTGGGGCTGGTCCCAACATCGCGCGGGGCTCCGAAAAACTGACACTGTCCAAATATTCCGCACGACAATGGCCTGTCGGCCCGCAGCAACATTGAGGCCATATGCAGCGCCTCGACAGGCGTACGCAGCGTCTTGACACTGTATGCAGTGTCTTGACGGCGTACGCCTAGCGCGTGGCGTTGCGCGATTACGTCACCACCCGGCATGCCGTTGCGTGATGACGTAACCGCCCGACGCCGTGCGACGTCCAAATTCAGTCGGCCCGCCTCCTGCCCAGCTAATTGGTGAGTATGATGTCGGGACCAGCCCCGCACAACTCCAGATGGCTCCGCGGTTGGAAGTGGGACGGGCCCCGTGAGGCCATATGCCTCAAGCCACCACGTTTGGTCGCGCTAGATGCATGCAATCGCATGCTGGTGGGACAGGCCCTTTAGGAACTGACATCAAGTGCCAGTGTTGTCTACACCCCAATGATGAATATAAAGGAACAGAGTGCACAGTCTGTGTAGGAAGGAACTGCAGATGCTGGTTTAAACCGGAGATAGACACCAAAAGCTGTAGTAACTCAGCGGATCAGAGGGCATCTCTGCAGAAAAGGAATAGGTGACATTTCGAGTGGTGACCCTTCTTTAGACTGAGAGTCGGGAAAAGGGAAATGAGAGATGTAGACAGTGATATGGAGAGATAAAGAACAAATGAATGAAAGATATGCAAAAAAGTTACGATGATAAAGGGAACAGGCCATTATTCGCTGTGGCCTGGGTGAAAACGAGTTACAGACAATGAGACTCAACAAGACGACTTTGAAGCTAGTACGACGACGTGGGTGGGGAAGGGACGGAGAGAGACGGGATGCATGGGTTTGCTTGGGAGTGCACTGTTTGATTGTTTTTATGTTCTGTAAACCTTAAAAGGAATAGTAAATGGACAAAATGCAATGTGAGGAAGAGGCAGGATCATCAGACCGTGATTCTACTTAACTTATCCATATTATTTTGATTTTCATTTTCATTGCTTTCACCTTGTTCTGTTGACTGAAAAACTCATGCAGCTGAATATGATTGTAATCTCTAACTTGAGAAGAGGATAGTATGGGGCGATGGAAAGGGACTGCCAGTTACTTCTCAGCTTAATTGTTTACTTAATGAATAAAGTAATTGAACTTAAAAACAAGTTTTTTTTTCGTAAAGTGGGTTAGGAGAAGGAGAAGGTTGAAAACTGGCTGCAGGATACTGACTGCATGGTTTGGAACCCATCCTTGGGAAGTTATAGAGTCATAGTCATAGAGAGATACAGTGTGGAAACAGACAGCTTCAGCCTAACTTTCCCACGCCGACCAACATGTCCCAACTACACTAGTCACACCAACCTGTTTTTGGTTCATATCCCTCCAAACCTGTCCTATCCATGTACCTGTCTAACTGTTTCTTAAACGTTGGGATAGTCCCAGCCTCAACTACCTCATCTGGCAGCTTGTTCCATACACCCACCAGCCTATACTACAGTATTAGTAGTTGTTTTGGGGAAAGAATGAAGATTATCTTGGCAACATAAGAGATGGCCATTTGGTGGAAGAGTAAGATATTGACTTCAACACTGATATGTTCCCCAAAGGCTGTGCAATAGGGTTATTATGCAGTATTCCCATGACTATGTGAGTTGCAGATCCTGCCAACGCTAACTTCAGCATTCAATGATCCAGTGAAACTTTATTGTCACATGTACGTAGGTACAGTGGAATGCTTTGTTTCGCTTACTACCCAGTAAAATTATGTAGCGGAACTCACCTGGGTAGTACACAATAGTCGCCACATTTCAAGCGCTGATAAAGTTACAAAAGTTCACGGAATAGTCCTATCTTCTGCCTGCCGCTGCTCGTGGCAGCAGCTGACCTCCCTGCAGGATCCCATCTTTGTTCTCGGCAGCCCCCCCTTCATTCTGGGCGGGCCCCATGCTTGGTCCCAATGTTTTGGCCATCACAAATCTACCAATAGTTTAGTGAAGACCACTCCTCCCTCTGTGGACCAGCCGTTGGAGCTTTACTGACATATGGATGATGGCAGCTGTAAATTGATGCCTTGGGAGGTTGGGGAAAGACTTGGGCTCAAAGAGAGTTGAGATGATTGGAGAGTCTGGGGTGCCACAGTAACTGGGCTTTGACTTTTGTTAGGACCTGGGTCAAGGTGGGAGGGGGTGGCGATTGTGGTTTACACCAGAGGAATGGTTTAAAGAAGCAAGCATTTTCGTTCTGAGTAATGCACCAAAGACTTGCAGCCAAAGATTCAAGACCGTTTAATTATTGCACGCACCTGCAACAGAACAATGAAATTCATACTTGCTGCAGCTTTGACTGGCACAGTAATGTGACATGCAATAAATTAATACATAATTAAAAAAACAGTATTGTCAGTTATACCAATAAACCACACCATAATTGTGCAAGTTGATGCAAATTAGTCAAACACTGTATTCCAAGGGCCGCCACTTGTTATTCTCAGATTAACCAGATTGTACTAACGCAACTCCAGGTTGGAAACTTTTTCTAGATAATCTTATTACTCCTCTGCATGGCTCCTTTGGGGCGTGGGTTCGTGTCCCACTTCTGACACCATGTTTGTGAATGATCCACGACAACATACATGGTGAAACATTAGTCTTTATTCCATAAGTAATACAGAACATTCAAACTGCCAGCCATGCATTACCAGCTCGGCTTGGCTTCTGAGAGCCGGCTGTCCTTGTTCGTGCAGTACCGTAATAGTTAGTGTAGTACTGTAATACCATGTAATGGGTGGCATGCATATATGTGCAGTGGAGATCGTAAATCATGGATTAATAAGGGTTAATCTACAAGAAGTAATGTGAGAAGAACAAGACAATGCCTACTTTGGAAATCAGTCAGAAGAGCAAGACTGGTTTGCAGGGCGGCGTGGTGGCGCAGCATTAAAGTTGCTGCCTTCCAGCGCTTGCAGTGCCAGAGACCCAGGTTTGGTCCCAAACACGGGTGTTTTCTGTACGGAGCTCTCCCCGAGACTGCATGGCTTTTCTCCGAGATCTTCGGTTTCCTCCCACACTCCAAAGACGTACAGGTTTCTAAGTTAATTGGCTTGGTATAAATATAAATTTCGCTAGTGTGTTTAGGATAGTGTTTGCTGGTTGGGGCGGACTCGATGGGCCGAAGGGCCTGTTTTTGCACTGTATCTCCAAACTAAAAAAAAAAAACAGTGAATTTCTGGAACAGTGTGTTTCAATCTGGAAGACATCATAACTACATTTTGCTCCCAAAAAAAGTTTCCAATATGGAAATCTGAAGAAGTCAAATCTAGGTTTTGATATTTCTGGTCCATAATAATTAGATTGGGCAAAGGGTAGATACTGAAAGGGACTGTTTTTATAGTTAAAGCTTTGTGGATGTTGATGGTTGAGGTGCTTGGAACCTGTGGACAAGTGGTGATGGTGACGAATGGGAAAGGAAAATTGAAGTCCTATTTTTCCTAAAACCTCCATCCTGAAATACCGTCGGACACTCGTATCCCCACTGCATCCTGTTGTAACACCCGCTCCTCACCAGAGGAAAGAAAAAAGAAATGACGACAAAAAGAAACAAAATGCAGAACCAGGGGGATGTCGAGTAGAAGATGTGCATTGGAAATGCAGGAGGAATATCAACCCTGAGACGTCAGAGACAGATAAGAATGTTCTTATTGTGACCGTGGCATGGGAGATTAATTAGCCCAGTTGTAAACTATGGTGTAATGCTTCATTCATTGGCCAATTTAGAGATTATGCCAAAATGTGATGGAGATGAATGTTGTTGTGTCTATTCTTTCTATTACAAAGCAAAGTCAGGCAGCATTGCTGGTATAACTGTGGCTCTCCATGAATGGAATGCATTCTATGCTCGCTTTGAGCAGAAGGCCAGCAAGACAATGACAACTGTCCCGTCAGACACGAGAGTGCCTTTTCCCATGGTCACCATTGCAGAGGTAAGAGCAGCCTCTCTGGGGGTGAACCAACAGAAAACAACTGGCCCAGATGTAGTCCCTGGTCCCATCCTTAGGAACAACTAGCAGGAGTGTTCATGGATATCTTTCCCTACTATGTTCTGAAGCCATCTTCCTGGCCCTCCACTCCTCACTGGAACACCTGGATAAAAAGGACACCTACATCAGACTCCTGTTCGTCAACTACAGCTCTGCCTTCACTACCATAATCCCAACCAAGCTCATCTCTAGACTCGTGGAACTTGGAGTCAGCATCCTCCTCGGCACCTGGATCCTTGACTTCCTGACCAACAGACGACAATCAGTGAGGATACGTGACGAATCATCCTCTGCAATAAATCTCAACACTGGTGCCCCGTAAGGATGTGTTCTCAGGCCCCTACTATACTCATCCTAGACTCATGACTGTGCAGCCAAATACCAATCTAACTCAATTTACAAATTCGCAGACGACACCACCGTAGTGGACTGATTATCAAATAATGATGAGACAGAATCCAGGAAGGAGATTGGGAACCATGTAACTTGGTGGCAAGTTAACAATCCCCCCCCTCAATGTCAGTAAGACAAATAAGACTGTGATAGACTTCAGGAAGTGAAGCAGTACACACACCCCAGTATACATTGATGACACTGAAGTAGAGATGGTCAAAAGCTTCAAGTTCCTCGGAATAAATATCACCAACAATTTGTCCTGGACCAGCCACGTCGAAGCTACGGCCCAGAATGCCCACCAGCATCTCTACTTCCTTAGAAGGCTTAGGAAGGTCTGGCAAGTCCCACCAACCCTCACCAGCTGCTGTAGATGTGCCCTAGAAAGCATTTTATCGGGATGCTTTGCAACCTAGTTTGGGATCAGCTCCATCCAAGACCGCAAGAGATTGCAGAGTTGTGTTTGTAGCACAGACCATCACGCAAACCAACTTCCGTTCCATTAGCTCCATCTACAATTCACCCTGCCTCGGAAAAGCCACCAGCATAATTAAGGTACAGAAGTTTGAAAAGCTAATGGCATGGTGGCCTTCATAATGAGAGGATTTGAATATAGGAGTAAAGAGGTCCTTCTGCAGTTGTACAGGGCCCTGGTGAGACCACATCTGGAGTATTGTGTGCAATTCTGGTCTCCTAATTTGAGGAAGGGCATCCTTGCTATTGAGGCAGTGCAGCGTAGGTTCACGAGGTTAATCCCTGGGATGGCGGGACTGTCATATGAGGAAAGATTGGAAAGACTGGGCTTGTACTCACTGGAATTTAGAAGGATGAGAGGGTATCTTATAGAAACGTATAAAATTATTAGAGGACTGGTCAAGCTAGATGCAAGAAAAATTTTCCCAATGTTGGGGGAGTCCCAAACCAGGGGCCACAGTCTAAGAATAAAGGGGAGGCCATTTAAAACTGAAATTAGAAAAAACTTTCCCACCCAGAGAGTTGTGAATTTGTGAAATTCTCTGCCACAAAAGGCAGTAGGGGCCAATTCACTGGATGAATTTAAAAGTGAGTTAGATAGAGCTCTAGGGGCTTGCGGAATCAAGGGATATGGGGAGAAGGCAGGCACGGGTTACTGATTGTGGATGATCATCCATGATCACAATGAATGGCGGTGCAGGCTCGAAGGGCCAAATGGCCTCCTCCTGCACCTATTTTCTATGTTTCATACCTCCAGATTCAGGGACAGTTAATTCCCAGCTGTTATCAGGTAACTGAGTGGTCCTAGAGTGCAGTCCTGAACTTCCATCGACCTTATTGGAGACATTTGAACTATCTTTCATCAGACTTTATTGTATTTTATGTGTAGGAAATAACTGCAGATGCTGGTTTAAACCGCAGATAGACACAAAAAGCTGGAGTAAGTCAGTGGGTCAAACAGTATCTCTGGAGTGACGGATTAGGTGTTGTTTAGGGTCGAGACCCTTCTATTGGACTTTATCTTGCACTAAATATTGTACCGCTTCTCTGTGCACTGTGGACAGCTTAATTGTAATAAAGTATAGTATTTTCTTTTGACTGGATAACACGCAAACAAAAACTTTTCACTGTATCTCGGTACACGTGACAATAATAAAGGAAACTAACTCTGAACATTACTTTTTATCAATTCCTACCAAATTAAAACACAAGAGACAAGAGGCAGATGCTGCAATCTTGAGCAAAAGATACGCGCTGGAGGAACTCGTGGATGAGGCAGCATTTGTGGGCAGGTGAACATTCTTTAATCTGAAGAAGGGTCCCGACCCGAATCATCATCTGTCCACTTCCCTCCATGAGTGCTGTCTGACCTATTGATTTCCTCCAGCACTTTGTTTTCTTCCTACTAAATTAAGTTGTTTGAGCAAAAGACTTAAAATGAACTTGAACACAGATTTTCTTAGAAAATGGTGCTTGACTCTATGTACGTTTTAATAAAAACATGTCATTTCTTGTCCCCATGAGTCAGCTCATTAAAACATTGATGTAAAATTTGACCGCTGCTGTTTTAGCAACAATAAATGACAATGTTGTGGCTTTTTAAACAAGTCAGGAGTTGTTTTGGAATCCTTTGCCAGTATCTGCTTTGTTGGCAGACATAGGTATATTCAAAAAGCAATTAATAACAGGCATATCCCAGTACAGGATGTACTGGCTGCAGAACTGCTACAATGCTTGCTTGTAGTTACTCTGATAAAATCCCAGAGAATCCTTGGATGAACACAAAATCCGGCAAGATCATTCCTTGCTACTGCTGGATCGTTTCTAAATCCGACAGAAGCTTGTTTAGCACAGGGGAGGGGCAGATGGGGGAGAGAACATTACACCATGTACTGATGATGCTCTGCTCCAAGCACAAATCTACCAGGCTTAGTTCCCTATAATACTCACAGGTTTCCATCACTTTAGATCTATTTGCATACATTTTAAAGAGCCCATGCAGTGACTACCAAGGTGGAAAAAAAAATGATGAAAACTCATGAATCAATTCTTGTCAAAAAGTGAAATCTCACTAATTATAAACTGTGGGTGGCCCAATGATGTCACAATAGATATGAGCTGAAGCAGTAAATTGTGTGTAGGTTTTGATCTTAGATTGTACATCTATGGTTCATGTCATATCTGGAGAATGTCATACCTTGATCAATGTCATATCTGGAGAAATTAATTTACATTCTTCATGTGCGCGAGAAGGAATCAACACCTTAATAAGGATATTAATGGAGGAACTAATCTATAGCGGGCCGCACAGTGCCGCAGCAGTAGAGTTGCTGCCTTACAGCGCCAGAGACCCAGGTTCAATCCGGACTATGGATGCTGTCTGTACAGAGTTTATTCATTCTCGCCGTGATCATGCGGGTTTTCTCCGAGTGCTCTGGTGTCCTCTCCCACATTCCAAAAACATGTCGTTTTGTACGTGAATTGGCTCTGTACATTGTCCCAAGTGTGTAGGATAGAACTAGTGTACTGGTGGACTTTGGTCAGTATAGACTCGATGGGTCGAAGGGCCTGCTTCCACGCTGCATCTCCAAAATAAACTAAACTAAATACTCCAGTCATACTCGTTTGATATGGTCAAGAAACTATTCCATACCAATGATGTTGATGAGAGTCAGAAGAGAAGTAATACCAGGTGTGCGAGATTCACAAAAAGACAATGATGGCCCCTTGGGTCTCGACCCGAAACGTCGCCTATTCCTTCGCTCCATAGATTCTGCCTCACCCGCTGAATTTCTCCAGCAATTTTTGTCTCCCTTTGATTTTTCCAGCACCTGCAGTTCTTTCTTAACATTGATGGCCTTGCCTGTGTAATTCCAGCCTGAAAATTATGTTAAGTTAAAAATCAAAAATGTTGGAAATACTCAGCAAGCCAGATCTTTCTGGCCTGAGATGTAATGCCCCTGTCCCACTTAGGAAACCTGAACGGAAACCTCTGGAGACTTAGTGCCCCACCCAAGGTTTCCGTGCAGTTCCCGGAGGTTCCCGGAGGTTTTTGTCAGTCTCCCTACCTGCTTCCACGACCTGCAACCTCTGGCAACCACCTGCAACCTCCGGGAACCGCACGGAAACCTTGGGTGGGGCACAAAGTCTCCAGAGGTTTCTGTTCAGGTTTCCTAAGTGGGACAGGGGCATTAACTCTGTTTCTTCTCCAGCAGATGTGGCCTGACCTGCTGAGCATTTTTAAACATCTTCGGATTTTTAATTTCGATTTCCAGCAACAGCAGTTTCTTTGGTTTTTCTGAAACGGATATTGCTGGTGTCAGCTATTTGTTCCCTGTTCATTGTTGCAAATTCTTACTGATGTCATCGTTTAGTCCATCAGCTGCCAAACATGCCACACAAAACAGGCCACATTGCCAATGCAAGCAATGCGCTCGCAGGTACTGGAGTGTTGCCACTGAATGAATGCATGTGGAATGATGTGTGGGTGGGAGTGAGTTAAAGCTCTGTCCCACTTTCCCGAGTAACTCACAAACGGTAATGGCCGTTCGTAGGTACTCCGGGCTATTTTTTTAAACTCGTGGACATTTTTCAACGTTGAAAAAACGTCCCGACTTACCTGATGCCCCGAGTTCCTACGGCTGGCATTACGAGCCGCTACGAAACATCTACGGACTCCTACGGGCTCCTACGGACTCGCTACCGACATTCCCCGACATTCCCCAAGTTCGAATCAGGGGAAAACTCGGGAGAGTTTGTGAGTAACTTGGGAATGTGGGACAGGGCCTTTAGAGGTGCAATTTCTCAAGTGGTCAAAGAGTCTTGGGCAAGCTGACAGAGATAGCCCAAGTCTGGTAGAGGTCTCAACAGACAGCGAGCAAGGAGACCATAAGGGTCCTTGAAGTTTACAAGCAGCAGCCCCTGTCTAAAGGTAAGTGCAGCCTTTGAAAGTCCACATTTCACAGAATACTATGCAGGCAAGTATTAATGCTCTACTTGCCTATATCAGTCAGCTGTAAGAAAAGCAGATGAAAACCCCTCTTGTTCATCATGGAGTCCATAAGGTCATTATGTGATCGGAGCAGAATTAGGACGTTCGGCCATTCAATCATGGCTAGACACAAAAAGCTGGAGTAACTCAGCGGGACAGGCAGCATCTCTGGAGAGAATGAATGGGCAACGTTTGGGCCGAGACCCTTCTTCAGCCACTAATGAGGTGCCTTTTCTGCCAACACTTCAGAACCCATTCCTTCTCTCCAGAGATGCTGCCTGTCCCATTGAGTTACTCCAGCTTTTTGTGCCTATCTTCGGTTTAAACCAGCATCTGCATTTTCTTCCTAATACATTCAATCATGGCTGATCTATATCTCCCTCCTAACCCCATTCTCCTGCCTTCTCCCCTTCTCCAGATGAGCTTCCTGTAGTACCAACAGACAGCAAACTCTGTCGGAATTCAGTAACAGCAGCCTAGATTAACCCTAAGCCTAGGAAGCTGAGTCTGACCAAAGCCTTGAATGCCAGGGGCAGCCAAGGCACATATGTTAAGTTGCAAGCGCTGCAGAAATCCCATAGAGGTTGCAGAGTTCAACTTGAGTATTGGCTCTTTAAATAGCACAGTTCCAGGAGAAGTGGGATTGGTAAAAGATAATGAAACCGGCTTGTTCTGTGAGTGTCGTTGTTATTTATATCAGTGTGGTTGAAGAGCTCAGTACAGATGGATGCTGCGGTTGATGTTATGTTGGGGACTTTTATGATGGGTAACACTGCTTGGAAAAAGCAAAACCTCACCAAAAAAATACTGATAAATTACCCAATGGCTCCCACAATACCCAGAAATGTCAATATTACTCCACCCAGGGTGAACCCAACAACACAATGCTGCTTCTTTAATGCAGAGTGAACATTGTCATCCAGTATTAGTCACGAAATGCTGGGCTTTTAAACAAGCCGACAATAGACACAAAAAGCTGGAGTAACTCAGTGGGTCAGACAGCATCTCTGGAGATAAGGAATAGGTGATGTTTCGGGTCGAGACCCTTCTTCAGAGTCGAAAAATCACCTATTCCTTTTCTCCGGAGATGTCGCCTGACCCGCTGAGTTACTCCAGCTTTTTGTGTCTATCTTCGGTTTAAACCAGCATCTGCAGTTCCTTCCTACACATTCTCATCCAGTACTTTCTTTGATAGGTCACTCACAAATGATTTAACCCCTGTTAAAATTAACACTATTTAATCTCTGGCTGGACTACCCTCAAACTGAGACTGCCCTGGTAAAATAAGTCACTGTATTTGTCGGCTTGTTTCTAGTATCCAAGTATCCAAAGATAGTCCAGGGGAAAGATTTACCGTGTCCCATTTTTACTGGTGACAGCTGATGCACTAAATGGGAAGAAGTCTTTGATTGTTAGGAAAGGAATGATAGCCATAGAGTCATAGAGTGATACAGTGTGGAGACAGGCCCTTCGGCCCAACTTGCCCACCCCGGCCAACATGTCCCAGCCACACTAGTCCCACCTGCCCGCGTTTGGTCCAATTCACTCCAAATCTGTCCAATCCATCTGTACATGTCTCTTTACTGTTTCTTAAATGTTGGGATAGTCCCAGCCTCAACTACCTCCTCTGGCAACTTGTTCCATACACCCACCACCCTTTGTGTGAAAATGTTACCTATCAGATTCCTACTAAATCTTCTCCACTTCACCTTAAACCTATGTCCTCTGCTCCTCGATTCACCTACTCCGGGCAAGAGACTCTGTGCATCTAACCGATCTATTCCTCTCATGATTTTATACACCTCTATTAGATCATCCCTCAGCCTCCTGCGATCCAAGGAATAGAGTCCCAGCCTACTCAACCTCACCCTATAGCTCACACCCTCTAATCCTGGTGCATCCACGTAAAACTTCTCTGTACCCTTTCCATCTTTGCTATAGCACGGTGCCCAGAACTGAACACAATAGTCTAAATGTGGTCTTATACAACTGCAACATGAGTGGTCCAGACATTTGGTATTCGGAAGCATTGTACTGTGGAATGAAGGTCTCAGCCACCATTCCCTACGTGTTAGGCTTTGAAAGATGTTCATAGCATCAGGAGAATTTGGCATTCGTTAGGTTTCTTGCATATGGGAGAGAAGGCTCGGAGGTGAAGTCACAGTAAACTATTGTCTAAAGTGGCTGGTGCAAATGTTACTGATGAGGAGACAGAGAACTAGTCTGACCTACAAATGACATATCAATAAGACCACGAACTGGAGACTGGAGAGAAGAAAGCTGACATTCATAATGGGGTTCAATTATTCAGGGACTATATCTTTTCCTTGATGGAAGGAAACAGAAAGACAGTAAATCATACTGTATTGTAGCAATAAATACCTGAAAATTAGATTGCACAATGGCATGCTTTTGTGTGTTCCGCGACTCGATTTCTCTGAAAAATGAATCTGAGGAGTTAAAGTGTGATTCATAAAGGCTGTGATTTTCATTCTGAGTTATGCCGTGCCTTTCCCACATAATGCATGAAGGACCCTGGACATGTAGGCTGGCATCTAATGACGTGCTACACAAATCTAGATGCCACTGCTGGGATTTTCATTTATGTTGGTGTGGTTGCAGGCTGATCCATCAAAAGCAGGCTTTTAAAGCTTCTGTCATTCTTCCTGCAAAACTTACAGTAAAGGGAACTTGACGAGCAGATCCCTGGCTGGTATAAAGGGACGCCTCGGGGAAATCCCCTTGAAGTTATTGATGTACTATCTATCTGTCACAGTGCTCACCCTCCACCCGACCCCACCATAACCACAAACTTTCCATCACCTCCCGATCAGGCATGTGCTCCCTCCCCACTGATCTCCTGACCCCTCTAACTGCCTTCCCCCTTTACCCACAACCACCGACAGCGAACTCTCATCCTGATAGCCTAGGGCAGCACGGTGGCGCAGTGGTAGAGTTGCTACCTTAGAGAACTTGCAGCGCTGGAGACCTGGGTTCGATCCCGACCGACTATGGGTGCTTGTCTGTACAGAATTTGTACGTTCTCCCCGTGACCTTGTGTGCTTTTCTCCGAGATCTTCAGTTTCCTCCAACCCTCCAAAGACCCTATTGGTTTGTAGTTGGTTAGTTTGTTAGTTTGTAATTGGCTTGGTATAAATGTAAATTGTCCCTAGTGTGTGTGGAATAGTGTTAATGTGCGGGGATCGCTGGTCGGCACAGACTCAGTGGGCCAAAAGGCCTGTTTCAGTGCTGCATCTCTAAACCAAACTCAACTAAAATTACATGGAATAACTCAGCAGATCAGGCAACATCGTTGGAGAACATGGATAGGTTCAGACTGAAGAAGGGTCCTGACCTGAAACGTCTCCCATCCTTGTTCTTGAGGGATGCTGCCTGGTGCGCATAGTTACTCCAGCACTTTGTGTCTTTTTTTGTAAACCAGCATCTGCAGTTCCTTGTTTCTACTCTTCCAATAGGCTGTGGGCCGAGCATCAAAAATGTGTCTAGAAATCAGTTTTCGTGACCCAAGTCACCAAACTACATGACATTTTCCACAGATTTAGATGAAATATAATTGAGAAGGATGTCATAACTCGTCATTGCCAAAAGTTGCACATTAATTAATTAAACTAATTAGAAAATGAGATCGGGAAAATAAGCACCACCCATTGGCCAATGCCCGTATTACACCATGGGCAGCCTGTTTCCGTGTTGCAGTCCATTTAAACTATATATTATTATACCAATATATATATATATGTAACCTGTAAATATGAATGTAATCACATATAATTAAGTATAATTATATTATATAAAAATAATATGATGAATATAATTGTGAGTGTGTTTTTTTAATGACACAGTCTCAGAGGTCCTGCTTCTGAACCAGCCTAATTAATGGGTTAGGGCAGTTCTTGTGGGTTCCTCCCTTTACTGAACCCCACTGACTGCCAGTATGCAGAGTGGGGGCCATAGTGGGACCGGGACAGTGCCAGTTCCAGTCGCTTTAATAGGAAATTAAATGAGACTGCAGCAGATGTCTCAGGTTTTAAGGGCTCATGAACCTGCCTAATTAAAGGGTCAGGACAAATCCTCTAGGTTTCCCCATTTACTGAACCTCGATGACTGCCAAAGTGGGGAGAGTGGGGGTGACGGCCAGAGTGGGACTGGGGCAGTGCTAGACCTGTAAGAGACCTGTCTTATTTCTGATGTAAATGTCACATCCTGGCCAAGAATCGAATGCTCTGATGTTTACTCGATGAATATTCATTTTAAGCTACAATGAGCTTATATTTATGTTATAGACCCCCCCCCCCTCCCCCAATGGTACCTTTGCAAATGAGGGCTATTACCTTTAACCTAAAAGAACCCTAAAAGTGTTGCATTGTTTATCTCTAGTTTGTGTGTGTGTCTGTGTATGCCTTTCAAACGTGTATCTGTGGTTGTAAGTGTGTATGTACGTGTGGATGGATGTATGTGTGCATGTATGTTTGGATGTGTACATGTATGTCTGCGTGTGAATGGATGTGTGGATGTGTGTGTGTGCGGATTTATGTGTGCATGTATGTGTGTGTTTGCATGCATGGAAGTGTGCGTATGGATGGATGTGTGTGTGTGGATGTGCGTATGTATGTATGTGTGGATCGGTGGGTGGATTGTCGCAGTCACTAAATAATGTTTAAATAATTTGACCAAATAAACAGTGAAACAATCCACATTAAAATAAAACTTTATATAATCATTTTTTTCCACAATTTATTTATTTTGTGTACTTTGAACCTTTACAAACGATGCAATGCGCTGGTAGGACATGCCTACGGTCAGTGTGCTCGACAGTTGCTGTTTGTTGACTATGACTTGTCATGGATCGAAGCAGTCTCTTTGGGGCCGGCTCATCTGCTTCACCATCAGGAACTGCCTCTTGAGGTGATTCACCTGTTTCAGGCTTTTCAGCGTCTTGAACTCAATTGAAAGAAGAAAAAGTCGGTGAGGGGATCAACTATTCCGCCCTGGCAGCCGCTCAGCTTGTCGACGAGGAGATGGCCGCCTATCGTACGGCGGTTTCGGGCCTGCAGTTGGAGGACGTTGTCTGTGGCCCTGGGGGTACCACGCTGCTGTTCGATGTCTCCTCTGGAGTTCCGCAACCCATCGTCCCCATCGCCTGGTGGCGCTGGGTGTTTGAGGTGCTCCATGGACTTGCACATCCCTCCATCAGGGCGACAGTAGCCCTGGTAGCCTCCCGCTTCATGTGGCACGGGCTGCGGAAGGAGGTTGGACATTGGGCGCGCACTTGCATCCCGTGCCAGACCGCCAAGGTGCAACGACACGTGCACGCGCCATTGCAGGAGTTCCCCATTCCTCATAAACGTTTCAACCACATTAACGTGGACATCGTGGGGCCGCTGCCGTCGTCCCAGGGCATGACGTATCTATTCACCGTTGTGGACCGCTTCACGCGGTGGCCTGAAGCCATTCCGCTACAGAATTCCACAACAACCACTTGTGCTCGAGCATTGTTGGCGCACTGGATCGCCCGGTTCGGTGTTCCACTGGACATAACTTCCGACCGGGGGCCTTAGTTCACGTCAGAGCTGTGGTCGGCCATGGCACGCCTCCTGTGTGTTCGTCTGCACCACACGACGGCGTACCACCCGCAGTCGAACGGCCTAGTGGAGCGGTTTCACCGGCAGCTTAAGGGTGCCCTGAGGGCGCGGCTCACTGACCCAGACTGGGTAGACGCTCTACCGTGGGTTTTGCTGGGGATACGCACCGCACCCAAGGAGGACTTGGCCTCCTCCTCCGCCGAGTTGGTGTATGGGTCTCCGTTAACGGTGCCCGGGGAGTTCATCCCGCCGGCACGTGGCCAGGTGGAGCAGCCTTCGGACGCTCTGCAACGTCTTCGGCAGACGGTGGGCAAGCTGGCGCCGGTGCCCACGTCTCGTCATGGGTCCTTCCGCCCGCACGTTCCCTCTGCTCTGGAGGACTGCCAGTTTGTTTTTCTGCGCAGGGATGCACATCGGACACCTCTACAGCGGCCGTACGAAGGTACCTTCCGGGTCTTGGAACATGGCTCGTCGACTTTCGTCCTGGACATGGGGGGTCGGCGTGAGACTGTTTCAGTTGCGCGGTTGAAGCCAGCACATATCGATATCGATCGGCCGGCGCTGGTAGCGCTGCCCCGAAAGCGAGGGCGGCCCCTGTCTAGGGTACCTCCTCCTCTGGCTACTTCGTCCCCCGCACTTGTTGACCAGGCGCCTGTTCCGGGGCCGAGCGTTGTGTGCACCCGGGCTGGCCGCAGTGTACGCCCTCCTGTCCGTTTCGTACCTCGGGTACTTGGGGGGGGGGGTCCTGTGGCGGTCCCTGGGGGGTAGGCCACTCCTTGGATCATCCCCCTCGCCGATTGAGGGACAGGGGCGTTGGTCTGCCACGGGGTTTCCTGACGACTCCCTAGGGGTAGAGATAAGGGTGTCGTGGTGTGTACTCGGGCTGCTGGAATTAAAAAGCTTCTTTTGAATCCGCCTGGTGTCCGGTCTTTTCCTGACCTTGACCAGGCTACTACAAAAAGAATGAAAAGTAAAATAAATCAACATCCTCAAATATATCTTATCATTTTTCAAAGTAACATCATATGACCATAAGTAAAACGATTTGTTGTTTGAGTCCTATCATTACCTTTCTTCCTTCTAGACTTTGCTATCGCTCGATTTATTGTTGTTATGTTGCAGAAGTGACTATAGCACTCTGCATGATAACCCGGGATAAACTGCTGCCTCCTAATAATAGAAGATAATATGTGTCAGGGTGTATTTTACATCTTTTCATGTTTTATATTATGTAAAACAATATCGACATATCAATGAGGAAATTAAACATGTATGCATGTCCAGGTAGATGGGATGGCAAGTCTGCAAATTATCAAATTAGTGTTCATTAAAGCACAGTGAATGCCCACACAAAACTCTTTTGTGTGGACAGGCTCTGAAGAGTGGAGGGGTAGAAGCTGCAGAAAAAAAAATCTCATATTACTTAGGTCTGCATGGACTTCAATTCATAAAATGTCAATCTCTTTTTAATGTCAATGAGACTGACATTGTACTGTAATTTACTGCCATAGATAAGACTTCAAGTTCAAGTGCAGGATAGCTAGAGAAAGAAACATCTCATAGTACCTAGGTCTGCATGGACTTCCATTCATAAAGTGTCAACCTCTATTTAATGTCAATGAGATTTACACTGTAATTTACTACAATTGATAAGTTATTTCAAGTTTAAGTAGAGGCTACAGAAAAAAATTACCATAGTCATTAAGTCTGCATGGACTTCAATTCATAAAATGTCAACCTCTTCTTAATGTTAATAAATTTTGTTAATTAATAAATTAATTAATAATTGTTAATAAATAATG
This sequence comes from Amblyraja radiata, assembly GCF_010909765.2. Lineage (NCBI taxonomy): Eukaryota > Metazoa > Chordata > Chondrichthyes > Rajiformes > Rajidae > Amblyraja > Amblyraja radiata. The sequence goes on from NC_045980.1 coordinate 6,371,222, forward strand.
TTAATTAATCTTAATAAAATTCCACCTCCAGTTTAAATTCCATTTGGAATATTTTGGAGGACCAAGAAACCAAGAAGAATGAGAATAACAATAGGTTACTACCATGGAAAAACTAGTTCAAGTTCACATATCACCAATTCATTTCTACAGAAACATCAACCATTTCTGACCATTTCTCACTGCAATGGAAGCCTATAAATTGCGATCGATATCCCTCCGTTTTTCTCCCGTTGTCGGTGCCTGAAAACGGCCGCTACAGACGGCACTATGTACAGCCTCCCCCCCCCCCCGCCCGCGGAGATGAACCGCGGGTCCTCGTTCGCGAATCGGCCGCTTATTAAATGAGACCGCGGCTTCACTTTACCGCGAGTACCTAGGCCCCGCGGTCGGAGCACTTTTTCCCAGTAAATAATCGCAGGCAGCTCCAAGATTAGCTGTTAAAGACTTATTTGACTACAACACGCTGGTATTAGTGACAATGTTTAATTGACTGTGGTATGGAAACATATAGTTTAGTCAAGTCAAGTCAAGTCAAGTTTATTTGTCACATACACATACGAGATGTGCAGTGAAATGAAAGTGGCAATGCTCGCGGACTTTTGTGCAAAAGACAAACAACCAAACAACCAAACAAACTATAAACACAATCATAACACACATATTCTTTTGCATAATAAATAATGGAAGGAAAAACGTTCAGTAGAGTTAGTCCCTGGTGAGATAGGCGTTTACAGTCCGAATGGCCTCTGGGAAGAAACTCCTTCTCAACCTCTCCGTTCTCACCGCATGGCAACGGAGGCGTTTGCCTGACCGTAGCAGCTGGAACAGTCTGTTGCAGGGGTGGAAGGGGTCTCTCATGATATTGTTGGCTCTGGAGTTACACCTCCTGATGTATAGTTCCTGCAGGGGGGCAAGTGAAGTTCCCATAGTGCGTTCGGCCGAACGCACTACTCTCTGCAGAGCCTTCTTGTCCTTGGCAGAGCAATTCCCAAACCAGATGGTAATGTTCCCGGACAAGATGCTTTCCACCGCCGCTGCGTAGAAGCACTGGAGGATCCTCGGAGACACTCTGAATTTCCTCAATTGCCTGAGGTGGTAAAGGCGCTGCCTTGCCTTACTCACGAGTGCTGAGGCGTGTGATGCCCATGTCATATCCTCAGAGATGTGCTCCCAGATATTTAAAACAGTTCACCCTATCCACAGGATCCCCATTTATCCTCAATGGAGTGTACGTCCTCGGATGATGTGCCCTCCTAAAGTCCATGATCAGCTCCTTTGTTTTTTTGATGTTCAAGAGGAGGCTGTTATCCTGGCACCAGAGTGCTAGATCAGCCACCTCCTCCCGGTAGGCCTTCTCGTCGTTGTGTGAGATCAGGCCCACCACCACAGTGTCATCAGCAAACTTAATTATTGAGTTGGAGCTGAACCTAGCCACACAGTCATGTGTGTACAGGGAGTACAATAGGGGGCTGAGGATGCAACCCTGGGGCGATCCTGTGCTCAGGGTGAGGGACTTCAATGTATTCCCTCCCATCTTGACTACCTGGGGCCTGGCGGTGAGAAAGTCCAGGACCCAGGCACACAGGGAGGTGTTGAGCCCCAATTCCATTAGCTTCCTGGCCAGTCTGGTGTGGACTATCGTGTTGAAGGCTGAACTGTAGTCTATGAACAGCATCCTGACGTAGCCCCCCTTCTGGCTGTCCAGATGGGAAAGAGAGGTGTGCATGACCTGGGAGACCGCATCGTCCGTGGATCTGTTCGGACGGTATGCGAACTGCAACGGGTCCATGTTCCGAGGGAGGAAGGCACAGATGTGTTTCTTCACCAGCCTCTCAAAGCATTTCATGACTACCGAGGTAAGGGCCACCGGACGGTAGTCATTCAGACAAGCTGGGGAGGCATTTTTTGGTACCGGTACAATGATGGATTTTTTGAAGCAGGCAGGGACCACGGACTTGTCCAGGGAGAGGTTGAATAATGTAGTGAGCACTGGAGCTAGCTGTGTAGCACGGGACTTAGGCCCTCAACTTCATGAATGAATGAGTGAACGAATGAATTAATGAATGAATGAATGTGTGAATGTATGAGTGAATGAATGAATGTATGAGTGAATGAATGGAGTAAGTGAATGAGTGAATTTATTCACATTATAAAAGGGTGCAATTAAATTAATTAAAGTCCATACAGATAGATTTTCATAAATTCAGACTTTAGATCTTACCTTTCAGTTAGAGTTGATTCCTGGCTGTCTTCTTTGTGTTGGCAGCATCTCAGCAGCGACTTTGCTTTCAAGGCTTTCTTCCACTTAGCAGCACATTCTTCAGCCTTTTTAATGCTTTTCTCACTAAATTCAATTACCCTGATGCAAGTTTCCACGACATTTATTCCACAGAACAACAAATCGGAATCTCCAGTAAAACAGGCATCAGAGAAGCCCCCTCAGCAATTTTGTGTGCTAGCCTGAAGCAAAGCGCGTGATTGGGCAACCGACAGACAACTCAATGTTAAACGTGCTTTGATTGGACTAAAAATTACCCAACATTTTCCAGTTTTTCTCTAATTTAATAAAAATGTGCAAGTCTTGTTCATGACGAGTTTCAGGGGTGATTTATATGATTTTTTTACACAATATGTAAAAATTTCATGTAGTTTGGTGACTTGGGTCACGAAACTGCAGAATAAAGCTCCTCGGCCCACAGCCTACAATGCATGACTTGTTCTCAACCTCCCCACTATTGCGCCACTCTCCATGATCCCGGGAACAATTATACTCCCAGAGCCTCTGGCATTTGTGCTCTGAACTGATGTAGCCTATGAAGGAATGACGGCTGATTCAGTAACACCTGAGGCCTTTGGCAGCAAATACTATTCAATCGCCAAGAAACAGCTTCATATTTAAAATGAGTGCTCGTGTGCCTCATCACGACGTCCAAGAGTCCTCAAATAATAGTGTTTTGCACATAAATGGGCACTCTGGTCCACCACATCCATGCCAACCATTCTTGCCCTCTACATCAATGGAGGCACTTAGGCCCAAATCTGTACATGGCTAATACGCAAACTTTCAATTACTTGTTCCCCATGGAGGAGCTAAAATTGCTCCAGGTGCAAGTCCTTGGAAAACATATAGCTTTGAACCATGTTTGAACATAGCTTTGGTCCTGATAATCTTCCTAATGAATTTAATGGTGAAGAAGAAGTGTTGATGTGCTGAATTCTTCATTCCATTCCATACTTCGGAAAATGCATTGAGCTTAACTTGATGATATCAGGGAGGGGAAGAGAATGCAGATGTCACCTCTGCTTTCCTCAAGCAAGTGAAAACATTTAGTTTTGTTTAGTTTAGTTTAGAGATACAGCACGGAAACAGGCCCTTTGGCCCACCGAGTCTGCGCTGACCAGCGATCCCCGCACATTAACACTAATCTACACACACTCGGGACAATTTACACGCACACCAAGCCAATTAACCTACAATCCTGTATGTCTCTGGAGTGTGGGAGGAAACCGAAGATCTTGGAGAAAACCCACGCAGGTCACGGGGAGAACTTACAAACTCCGTACAGACAGCACCCGCAGTCGGGGTCGAACCCAGGTCTCCGGCGCTGCAAGCACATTAAGGCAGCAACTCTACCGCTGTGCCACCGTGGCTGCTCTTATCACACCTTATCATAGTATTCTTTGCTTCACTTTGCAACCTCCTTAAAATGGCAGTGAATATACAGCCTAAAACAGGCCATTCATCTGGAGTTTGTCAGTGCTCCGGAGCTCCAGCGCGTCGATCCAGCGCGGCGACCCAGGCAAGGCATCGCCCGCTCCACTCCGCGATGGCGCTCCAGCGCTGTGCCGCCACCGAAGCCGAGGTGCTGGGCGGTCCCCACCAGGAAACGGCGCTCCAAGCCCGCTGGTAGGCCACGAGGATGGGTCGACGGGCAGCCCAGAGAAAAAGCTGCCTCACCGACCAGGTAGGGACCTAGAAGTAAGGTTACCTCCTTCCCCCCACAATAAGAAGTCAATTTATCCGAAAAAACGACGAACAAAACTAAATAAAAACTGGAAAAAAAATGAATTAAACGGACGGCTGCTGGGTAGCAGCCGTTCCCCAAGATGGCTCCTCCTCCAATGAAGATGGGGCAAAGAACTGAAGGAATTGGTGGTATAGGTGAGGCGGGGTGATTATCAAATCACTCTGGAACACTTTTTCCTCCATTTCGTCTCTATGGTTTTTTGCTATCTCCACTCGTCTACCAAATATTCCTCCTTCGATGCACACCTATCACTTGCCAGTTATTGCCCACCTCTTCCCCTCACCTGTCTTTGCCAGCTTTCACCCCTCACCTCTGTCAGTCTGCAGAATAGGTCTGACCTAAAACAACAGATGGACCTGCAGATGCTGGTTTACACCGAAGATAGACACAAAATGCTGGAGAAGCTCGGCGGGACAGGCAGCATCTCTGGAGAGAAGGAATGGGTGTCGTATCGGGTCGAGACCCATCTTCAGACTGGTCTCAACTCAAAACACCACCCATTCCTTCTCTCCAGAGATGCTGCCTGTCCCACTGAGTTACTCCAGCATTTTGTGTCCAAAACATCATCTATTAATTTTGTTCACAGATACAACCTGACCTGTTGAGTTCCTCCAGCACTTTGTTTTTTTCGCTCAGCATTCCCTTCTATCTATTTTCCCAACCTTACCTAACCGGCCTCCTCTGAATGCATCTATTCTACGCATCTCACAAGTCTTGGTGATAGCAGATTCAAATTTCTAATGACCCTGTATTCCAACCTTGCTCTATCGAATCCTATCAAAATAATCTGCTCGACGTCCATTGCTTCAAACTCCTCCATAATATTGAATGCCTCCATTGTCAACCCTTTATCTCTTTATTCAATTCTGTAACCGTTGAAGTGGAAGAGGCCCAACATCGATTACTATCCGATTTTATTCAATACATTTTATTTGATAGTCAGAATTAAACGAATGAATCCAATTCTTTCATTGATATTTATTTACTTTTATTCACTGTGATCTGAAGTAAATATTATAATTACGGGGCTCAGCTTGATTTGCACATTAGTGTGTTTCCTAGTTACAAAGATTTAAATTACCTGGAAGTCAATGTTCTAAGATGACTGTGCACTGACATGCTACAATACAGCATCAACTTATAGTGCTTTCAGTTTTTGGATAATACAGAACTGATTTAGTGCAATTAGTCATTGGAATATGTGTCAGATTAACGATACCCTATATCGCTTCTGCAGTCTCTTTCATTGACAGCATTACACATGGTTGAAGGGTTTTTTACTTTGATAGTTGCTTTCAGCTCGTCAACCAGCAATTCATAATAGCAAGTTGCTAATACATTTATGGATGCCCTGAGTTACAATTCAGGCTCACTCCCAACATTTCTTTGCTCGCAGTCACCACAAATGAGTGGTTTCTGTAATCATCCTCACTCCTCCTCTGAAACCTGCTTCCTGGAACCATTAAACGACAGAGGCCGTTCAGCCCACAGATTTCTTGCCAGGTTTTTGCGGGTCTAAATGCAGCCCAGCATTTTTTATTTTCAATACTTGTCCATTTTCTTGTTGAAAGTCCCGATTATATATCTGCTTCCACCTGCATTGCAGGCACCATGTTCCACATATAACTGCTCACAGAGTGAAAACTTTGTGCCACAATAATGCCCAGTCTGAAAGCCTGACAATCTCTCCCTGACATGCAATGACCATACCACCCCCATTGACCAGAAATACAACTGGACCGTTTGATAGGCATTTGTCGGCACTGGGCCTGTGCTCGCTGGAATTTAGAAGAATGAGGGAGGACCTCATTGAAACATACCGAATAGTGAAAGGCTCGGATAGAGTGGATGTGGAGAGGATGTTTCCACTAGTGGGTGAGTCTGGGACTAGAGGTCATAGCCTCAGAATTAAAGGACGTTCCATTAGGAAGGAGATGAGGAGGAATTTCTTTAGTCAGAGGGTGGTGAATCTGTGGAATTCTTTGCCACAGACGGTTGTGGAGGCTAAGTCAATGAATATTTTTTAACCAGAGATAGATAGATTAGTATGGGTGTCAGGGACTATGGGGAGAAGGCAGGAGAATGGGGTTAGGAAGGTCAGCCAGGATTGTAAGGTGGAGTAGACGTGGGCTGACTGGCCTAATTCTGCTCCTATCACTTATGACCTTATGACCTTATGACCAATTTTTTTTTTTGTCAAGATGGCAGCGCTGCCTTAGCAGCTGCGGCTCGCCTGCAGTCCGTTTGTTTTTTTCTTTTTTTGTTTGTTCTTTTGTCCTGATTTAGTTAATTTTTGGTTTTATTTTATTATGTTGTGTATGGATGGGGGGGGGGGGGGGGGGGGAGAGAAATGTGTTTTTGGTCTCTTCCTTCGGGGGGATGCGACTTCTCTTGTCGTATCCCCCGTGTCCATCTCCGTCTGCGCCAAGGCCTAATGGCGGAGCTGGCGGCATCGGAGCTGGGGCAGCGTTCCAGCGGCAACATCGGAGCTGTGGTGTTCCAGCGGCAACATCGGAGCTGTGGCGTTCCGACGGCAGCGGCGACCCGACCTCGGAGGATCGGCCGGAGGTGGACGACAGCGTCGGGAGCTCACAGGTCGCCTCGGAGCAGAGGGAGAACAAGGAGGGAAGAGACAAGGACTTTAAGATTTTTGCCTTCCATCACAGTGAGGAGGTGCCTGGTGAACTCACTGTGGTGGATGGTAAATTTGTGTTTATTGTGTGTTTATTTGTCATTTTTATTACATGTATGACTGCAAGGCAACGAAATTTTGTTCAGACCGAAAGGTCTGAATGACAATAAAGGCTACTTTGACTTTTGACTTTGACTTTATGACCCCATACAGACATAACTCTGCCTCCCTATTTCTAAACTCCACCTCTCTTTGCAGTAAAGAGGCTATTTGTAACCCCAACCTCTTGCTGCATCTGCCTGCTAACTTTTATGATTCATGCACCAGAATATCTAGATCCATCCTTTACTCATCTGCATTCATTCTACATATAGATAATCATCTGCTGATGAATTCCTTTCACTGATGTGTGTAACCTCACACATTCCCACATTAAACTTCATTCGCCAAGTTTTGCCCACCTACTCAATCCATATATATATCTCTGTTATTCTCATTGTTACACCTCCTCCCTATTTTTGTGTTATCGTGAACTTGGATAGCTTACTTGCTGCCCCCTCCTCTAGATCTGTAATACCAACCATAAAAATTGTGTGCTAAGAACTGATCCTCAGGGCACTGCACTTTATATTTTTCCAGCTTGAAGTCGGCAACCGCTCAGTCCGCCTAGACCTACGAGATTTCCCGGTAGCGAAACACTTTAACTTCAGATCAGTCTGAAGAAGGGTTTCAATCCGAAACGTTGCCTATTTCCTTCGCTCCATAGATGCTGCCTCACCCGCTGAGTTTCTCCAGCATCTTTGTCTAACGTCAAAAAACCTCTTCCTCCATCTCTCCCACATCCTAGTTCTCTGACTAGTTTGACTGTCCTTCTGGTTAGATTTAACTGATTGTATGCCTCGTTGTCACCTTGTTGCCAGTTAACAATGATCTATTCTACATTGTCCTTGTACTCCATCCCCTTTGATGTCTTGTTTTCAATCCTTACCCTTCCATATTTCTGTGTCCCCCCTCTCCCCTGACCCTCAGTCTGAAGAAGGGTCTCGACCCGAAACATCACCCTTCTATCCAGAGATGATGCCTGGCCCGCTGAGTTACTCCAGCATTTTGTGTCTATGTTCGGTGTAAACCAGCATCTGCAGTTCCTTCCAACACATTTATTCCAACTCTCAGGTTTAGGTTTATTATTGTCATGTGTACTAAGGTACCATAGCAAACATTATTTTGCATGATATCCAATCATACCAGATAATACTATAATAAATATTGAATTATTTCATAAAATAGCATTTTTAGTATAATGTTATAAAAATAGATAGATATGTATATATAGATATTTATATATTGATGGATAAGAGATATATTATAAAATAGTATTAGAAATATTATATATAATATCAAGTCAAACGCAAGTACAATAGGTAGAGCAAAGGGGAAGATATAGAATGTAGAATATAGTTCTCAGCACTGTAGTCCTATGTCCACAATAGGGTAGAGGTGAATCAGACAGTGGTTTATGGAAGAAACGTAACATAGACAACCCTGATTGGACTGATCCAGGATAGGGAGGAATCTGCCTACAGACAGGAAGTGACACAGCTGGCATCCTGGTGCCATCGCAACAACCTAGAGCTCAATGCTCTTGAGACAATGGAATTGATTGTATATAGGAGAGCTCCCCCTCCCCTCACCCCACTCACCATCAACAACACCACAGTCACATCCGTGGAGTCTTTTAAGTTTGTGGGAACCATAATCTCCAAGGACCTTAAGTGGGGGGCCACCATCGACTCCACAGTCAAAAAGGCACAACAGAAGATGTACTTCCTGCGGCAGCTGAGAGAAGCACAATCTGCCACAGGCAATGATGGTCCAATTCTACACGGCCATCGTAGAGTCTGTCCTCACCTTCTCCATCATGGTCTAGTTTGGCTCAGTCACCAAGCACGACACCCGGAGGCTGCAGCGAATCGTTCGATCAGCTGAGAAGGTTATTGGCTGCAACCTTCCCTCGATTGATGAACTGTACACTGCAAGGGCCAGGAAGCGAGCGGGCAAGATCATCTCTGACCCCTCTCACCCTGGCCACAAACTCTTTGAACGACACCCTCTGGAAGGCGACTCCGGACTGTCAAAATCGCCATAGCCAGACATAAAAACAGTTTTTTTCCACGAGTAGTAGCTCTACTCAATAACCAAATATCTGTTGCCTCCTTTTGCTCTGGTATTTTATTGAATTCACATGTTTAATCGATAATGTTTTATTATTAATGTTTAGTGTTTTATGTGTCATTCCTAACTGTCACTGTATGCCATATTGACACTTGAGAGTGGAGCACCAAGGCAAATTCCTTGTATGTGAATACTTGGCCAATAAACCTATTAATTCATTCATAAAAACATGGAAAATAGGTGGAGGAGTAGACCATTCGGCCCTTCGAGCCAACACTGCCATTCAATATGATCATGGTTGATCATCCAGAATCAGTACCCTGTTCCTGCTTTCTCCCCATATCCCTTGATTCCATTAGCCCTATGAGCCACATCCAACTCTCTCTTGAATACAAAAGCAATTATAGGAGTGGACTGAAATACCATGTAAATATCACATAGACACAAAATGCTGCAGTAATTCAGCGGGACAGGCAGCATCTTTGCACAGAAGGAGTGAGGAATGGATAGTGAAGGTTTCACCTTCCCCTCAGTCAACAATAATCCATTCTACATTTTCCATGAACTTCATCCCCTTTGACCTCTTGTTTTCACACTTTACCCTTCCATATCTCTGTGTCTCCCTCTCCCCTGACTGAAGAAGGGTCTCGACCCGAAACGTCACCCATTCCTTCTCTCCAGCGATGCAGCCTGTCCCGCTGAGTTTCTCCAGCATTTTGTGTACATCTTCAATGTAAACCAGCATCCGCAATTCCTTCCTACACATGTGACTATCACAGCTACACTGGTAAGTCAGTGGTAACTGATGCACCTCCTGACATCCAAAACCATTCCACCACTTACAAGGCACGAGATGGGTGCATGATGGAACACTTTCCACTGCATGGGCAAGAGATGCCACATCAGTACCTTCAAGGCCTGAACAATATCTGCATCAGATTCAGCAGATTTAGGGAACATTTTCTCACAGCATTTCAGCAGTTAGGATATCCGCCTGTAATGTCAACATCATTTTTTAACTCTCCACAGATATTTCCTGATTTACTGTGGAGATCCAGCATATCCCATTTGGCGCATAGTATGGTGTTAATGTTCCGATGAAGAACTCCAACGCATCATTTGAGGAGGTATATTACAGTCTTCTGGGCTCAACGTAACGTTTAACAATTTCATGAAGTGAGCAACTCCAGCCTTTACAATTCATTTTCCATCACTCATGGTTTTCTTTTTCCTGGTAATTTAAAAATATTACTCTGTTACTCCAGATGTGTCTTTTGTTCGTGATTTGGCTCCATCAATCCTTCCGGCGCTTAATCCCTCCTGCTTTAGCACAACAAAGTCCTTTATTGTTTCCTCTTTCATCTCCGCCTAAAAACTTAATTACCTCTACTCCCAAATCTGATGAAAGGCCATGGTCTCCTAATCTGAGGAAAGACATTCTTGCCATAGAGGGAGTACAGAGAAGGTTCACCAGACTGATTCCTGGGATGTCAGGACTTTCATGTGAAGAAAGACTGGATAGACTCGGCTTGTACTCGCTAGAATTTAGAAGTTTGAGGGGGGATCTTATAGAAACTTACAAAATTCTTAAGGGGTTGGACAGGCTAGATGCAGGAAGATTGTTCCCGATGTTGGGGAAGTCCAGAACAAGAGGTCACAGTTTAAGGATAAGGGGGAAATCTTTTAGGACCGAGATGAGAAAAACATTTTTCACACAGAGAGTGGTGAATCTCTGGAATTCTCTGCCACAGAAGGTAGTTGAGGCCAGTTCATTGGCTATATTTAAGAGGGAGTTAGATGCGGCCCTTGTGGCTAAAGGGATCGGGGGTATGGAGAGAAGGCAGGTACAGGATACTGAGTTGGATGATCAGCCATGATCATATTGAATGGCGGTGCAGGCTCGAAGGGCCGAATGGCCTACTCCTGCACCTATTTTCTGTGTTTCTATGTTTCTATAATAGACAATAGACAATAAGTGCAGGAGTAGGCCATTTGGCCCTTTGAGCTAGCAACGCCATTCACTGTGATCATGGCTGACCATCCACAATCAGTACCCCGTTCCTGCCTTCTCCCCATATCCCCTGACTCTGCTATCTTTAAGAGCTCTATCTGACTCTGTCTTGAAAGCATCCAGAAAATTGGCCTCCACTGCCTTCTGAGGCAGAGAATTCCACAGATTTTTTTAAAATGGAAACAGAAAATAGATAAGGAGGTCAAGAAGGCTTTTGATACATTGGCCTTTATCTGTCAGGGTTTTGTGTGTAGAAGTTGGGATGTTATGTTACTACTGCACAAGGCACGTGAGGCCACATTTCGAGTATTGTGTTCAGTTTTCATCACCTTGCTATAGGAAAGATGGTGTTAAGCTGGAAAGAGTGCAGAGAAGATTTACAAGGATGTTGCCAGAATATGAGGACATGAGATATAGGGAGAGGTTGGGCAGGCTATGAGTGTATTTCTTGGAGTGAAGGTGGATTGGAGGTGTTCTTATGGAAGTGTACAAGATCCTGAGGGGAACAGATAGGTTGGATACACAGAGTCTTTTACCCAGAGTAGTGGAACCAAGAACCAGAGGACATAGGTTTACGATGATAGGGGAAAGAGCTGAGGCGCTATTTGTTCATACAGAGGTCGGTGGGTGTATGGAATGAGCTGCCAGAGGAGGTAGTTGAGGAAGAAACTATAACAACATTTGAAAGCAATTTGGACATGTATATGCATAGAAAAGGTTTAGAAAGATATGAACCAAATGTGGGCAGGTGGAACCAGTGAAAGGCCTGTTAAAGTGCTGAATACACTTGGATCTTTACGTAACATCTGTGGAAAGAGAAACAGTTAACATTTCAGGTTGTAGGCCCTTTGTCAGATGAACAGAAACATTAAGTAAAAAACAAACGGGCTGGAGGAACTTAGTGGGTTAGGCAGCATCTGTGGAGGGAATTGTGAAGATGACACTTTGGATCCGAACCCTTCTGATGGAGTAGGGAGTAAAAGTTGGAGAAGCGATGTGAGGTAAAGTGTTGGGAGAAAGCTGGAAAAGGGAGGTGTGTGTGGGGCTGGAAAAGAGTGAAGGACGTCGGATGGAACATAGAGGTGGGGACGGGGATGGAACAAAAGAGGCCAGATAGGGAGGGGATGGAAAATAGAAATGGGGTGAAACATTAACTCTGTTTTTCTGCAAATGCTGCCTGATGTGCTGAGTGTTACACAAAAAGCTGGAGTAACTCAGCGGGACAGGCAACATCTCCGGAGGGAAGGAATGGGTGACGTTTCAGGTTGAGACCCTTCTTCAGACTGAGCGTCAGGTGAGAGGGGAATGAGAGATGTAGAGAGATATGGAACAAATTAATTAACAATATGCAAAAGAGTAATGATGATAAAAGGAAACAGGCCATTGTTAGCTGTTTGCTTGGTGAGAATGGGCACCTGGTGTGACTTTGGTGGGGGAGGGGGAGGGATGGAGAGAGAGAGGGAATGCAGGGGTTACTTGAAGTTAGAGGAATTCATGTTCTTACCACTGGGTTACGAGTGTTACCATCATTCCTTGGTTTTATTTCAGATTTTCAGTAACAACAGTTTTTTCTAGGATTCACCTGATGGAAGATCATTTGATGACGCGATAATCTGGTTTCTCTCTCTCTGGAGAGTCTGAAGAAGGGTCCCAACCCAAAACGTTACCCATTCCTTTTGTCCAGAGATGCTGTCTGAACCGCTGAGTTACTCCAGCTTTTTGTGTCTATCTTTCCTCTCACTGATGCTGCTTGACCCACTGATTAATTGCAGCAGTTTCTATCTCAGTTCAGGTTTGCAGGAGCTGGAGTGCGTTGCTTTGAAAGAACTGTCCCATATTGAGAGATTGTACTTTCAGTGTTAGTGTGGCCTTGGGGCTTTCCCCACTGTAAGGGGAATCACAATATAGGCATTGATATCAAAAGTAACTTGTGCTGTGCAAGTTACCTTTATGGTAGCAACAATTTTACTCTCCCTCCAGAGACGGGGAACAATCTCCTCATGAAAGGACATTCCCTTTAGTTTAGTTCAGTTTAGTTTAGAGATACGGCGCGGAAACAGGCCCTTCAGCCCACCAAGTCTGACCAGCGATCCCCACACATTAACACCATCCTACACACTAGAGACAATTTACATTACAGGGCCTGTCCCACTTGGCCGTCATTCGCGCGCCATTTACGCGACCTGCTAGCGTGTGGGTAGCGTGTGGGTAGCATGTGGGTAGCACGTGGGTAGCGCGGGACGGGCGCATGGACTGCTGTGGAGGAGTGTGGACTTCGTCCTGCACGAAATCTTCGCGCGCCTCCAGCCTGCCGCGTAACTGACGGCCAAAGTGGGACAGGCCCAAGACCCTGGCGCGGTGCAACGTCTCACCTCCAACAGCAGCAGAAGCAGGCAAACGATCACCGAGCTCGGCCTGGGGCTCACGGCCGTTGCGGATCCGGATCCGCCCCCAGTCCTACTCCCAGAGCGCAGGGCCAAGACGATTGGAGATAGACACAAAATGTAGGAGTAACTCAGCGGGACCGGCAGCATCTCTGGAGAGAAGAAATGGGTGACGTTTCGGGTCGAGACCCATCTTCAGACTGAAGAAGAGTCTCGACCCGAAACATCATCCATTCCTTCTCTCCAGAGATGTTGCCGGTCCCGCTGAGTTACTCCTGCATTTTGTGTCTATCTTCAAATGACGTCACGCGCTCCAGACGGCTGTGCGGACGCACGATGACACGCGCGACCTTCGCGTGCCAGTCACAACCGGCCTGTCGCGTAAATGACGGCCAAGTGGGACAGGCCCTTTAACCTGCAAACCTGTATGTCTTTGGAATGTGGGAGGAAACCGAAGATCTTGGAGAAAACCCATGTGGTCACGGGAAGAACGTCCAAACTCTGTACAGACAATGCCCATAGTTGGGATTGAACCTGTGTCTTTGGCTCTGTGAACCCTGTAGGGTAGCAACTCTACCACTGTGCCACCGTGCTGCCTTCTCTCAACTTGTGCAGAAGGCCTCAGTTATTATCATAGTATTGTCATTGGAAGGACAAAGTACTCACTGCTTCCTTTGGTGCCTCTTAATATCATCTACATTCTTGTAAGAAACAAATGTCTTCCCAGCAAATAGTGTTTTACAGGAAGTGAAAAAGAATTCAGTACATACAGCCCATTACGGGGAAAAGGACTATTTTTCTTCTATATTAAAAACCACTAACAACATTCCTGAGACTTCAATTGTTGTCAAGGGAATAGAGAGCAGACAATGAGGCTGGAATTCCCAATTCAGAGTGTTCATGTTCTTCAGCGTTCCCAAAGATAACTGGAACTCTTACAAGGGGAGGAATGAGATGAGCAGTGGCCCTGGAATGCACTCCTGTTAAGCAAGGCTCATTACCAACCATTAGGGCTCGAGAAAATCTTTTTTTGTTAGAGTGGCGAACTGTTCATTTTAATATGACTTGCAAATCAAAAGAAAAATTCAAATTCCATCTTTCATTTGGGTCTACCGCCTTGCATAAGATTGTGATTGTCACTGAAATACATGTCATTTACAGGCTTTGGAATGAGATCCTCAGGTTTATTCATTGATATGCAGTGAATAATAGGCACTCAGCAGTGACTGGAAGGCAATAATCTCGTCAGTGGTTGAGCTGATAATCATAAACCACATGAACAAAGGCCAAGTAGTTTATATGCATCATCAGGACAGCAAAATAACATTATTACCTTGCGATCAATCCCATGAAGCTACTTTTGTTTCATGCCTTATGTAGTGGAGGTTCTCCACTGTCTGACCTTTCTTCTTCTGCTGCTACGTTTAGTGTAGTCCTGCGAGGTACTCACTATTCAAAGTGCCACCTATCCGAGGAGACGTTCAACGGCAGCTCTGTGTGTTCACTCGGGTCGATACTGGAGAATCCTTGACAACAGGCAACACAGAGGCACAGCGGATAGTGCTGTCGCCTCACAGTGCCAGAGACACGGGTTCGATCTGACCTTGGGTGCCGTCTGTGTGAGATTTGCTCATTCTCCCTGTCACTGCATAGGTCTCCTCTGGTTTCCTCCCATGTCCCAAAGATGTGTGAGTTTGTAAGTCAATTGGCCTCTGTAAATCGCCCTGAGTATGGAAGAGAAACGTGAGATATTCATAGAATGAGTGTGAACAGGTGACCTGTAGGCACAAGGACCTGCAGATGGGTTACAAAAAAAGACGTAAAGTGCTGGAGTAACACAGCAGGTCAGGCAGCAACTCTGGAGAACATGGGTAGGTGACCTTCCATGGTCGGGTCTCATGGATGATCGGTGATCACACTCGATGGGCTGAAGGGCCTGTTTTCCTGCTGTATCTCTAACCTGAACTCTTTGTGATTTCTCTCAATGCCTTTGACATGTTATCAAAAGCAAACATTTTGCTCCATTGACACTGAAAAACTATCAAAGACAAAAAAATCTGCACTTAACATCGATGTTAGGAAAATTACTGGAAAGAATTAATGGGAATAATATGTAAATGGATTTGGAATGCCGGAGATTGATTTGGGATAGTCAGCATTGCTCTGCATGTGGGAGATCATGACTCGTGTATTTGATTTGAGTATTTTTGAAGAAGTAACCAGGAGGATTGATGAGGGCAGGATCAGAGATGTTGGCTATATTGACTTCTAGAAGGCCTTTCATATGGTTCTGCATGAAGATCTGGAAGATCACATGAGATGAGAGTTAACTGGAGAAAGAATTGACTTCATGGTAGGAAGCAGAGCATGGTGGTGGAAGGTTATTTCACAGACTGGAGGCCTGTGACTAGAGGTGTGCCTCAGGGATCAGTGATGAACTCACAGTAGTTTGGCAACTACGTGAAAAATGTGAATGAGACTATACAAGGCATGATTAGCAAATTTGCAGATGACCCTAAAAATAGATGATATCATTGATAGTGAACACAGTTATCAAGAGTTACATAGAAACATAGAAAATACGTGCAGGAGGAGGCCATTCGGCCCTTCGAGCCAGCACCGCCATTCATTGTGATCATGGCTGATCGTCCCCAATCAATAACCCGTGCCTGCCTTCTCCCCATATCCCTTGATTCCACTAGCCCCTAGCGCTATATCTAACTCTCTCTTAAATCCATCCAGTGACTTGGCCTCCACTGCCCTCTGTGGCAGGGAATTCCATAAATTCACAACTCTCTGGGTGAAATTTTTTTTTCTCACCTCAGTCTTAAATGGCTTCCCCTTTATTCTAAGAGCTTCCCCTTTATTCTAAGAATAAGTGGGATCTTGAATAGTTGGGCATGAGGGCCAAGGAATGGCAGATGGAGTTTACTCAGGTAAATTCAGGTAAGTCTGAGGTGTTGCATTTGGGAAGTCAAACCCAGGCAGGACCTTCACAGTGAGTGGTGGGGTGTTGGGGAGTGGTGTCGAGTGGAGCGATCTAGGAGTCCCTGAAATGGGTGCTGCCATTATAGTGAAGAAAGCTTTTGGCTCACTGGGCTTATCTGTCAGAGAATTGAGTATAGAGGTTGGGATCTTAAGGGCTCGTCCCACGAGCAAGCGACCTGCATGCGGCAAGCGCAACCAAACCGGAAGCGGGGGCCGTGCGAAGGTCGAGTGATCCCCGTACAGGGCCGGTCCCACCAGCTTGCGCCTGCATGCGGCGAGCACGACCAAACCGGAAGCGGGGGCCGCGTGGAGGTCGAGTGAGTGATGTGAAGTTCGAGCAAAGTCCGCGGGAAATTCACGCGTGACGTACGGCTGCAAGACGCTGCGTACGGTGTCGAGACACTGAGCACGCCCGTCGAAGCGGTGCGTACGGCATCGAGGCGGCTACGGGCCAGCAGGCCGTTGCCGCGCGGAATTTCTGAACACGGTCAGTTTTTCGGAGCCCCGCGCGATGTCAGGACTAGCTCCGCACAACTCCATACGGCTCCGGCGATCGAAGTGGGACCGGCCCCGCTAGGCCGTACGGCTCAAGCGACCACGTTAGGTACGCTTGCCACATGGAGTCGCATGCTCGTGGGACAGGCCCTTTATGTTACAGCTGGTCAAGACATTGCTGAGGCTGCACTTGGAGAACTACTGTAGGAAGGAACTGCAGATGCTGGTTTAAACCGAAGATGGTCACAAAAATCTGGAGTAACTCAGCAGGTCAGACAACATCTCTGGAGAAAAGGAATAGGTGATGTTTCGGGTCAAGTCTGATGAAGGGTCTCAACCCAAAACGTCACCTATTCCTTTTCTCCAGAGATGCAGTCTGACCCGCTGAGTTACTCGGGCTTTTTGTGTCTATCTTGGAGAATTCAGTTCAGTTTTGTTGGCCCTGATATAAAAAAGATGGCATTAAGTTGGAAAGGGTGCAGAGAAGATTTACAAGGATGTTCCAGGACTCGAAGGTCTGAGCTATAGGGAGAGATTGGGCAGGTTATTCCTTGGAGGGCAGGAGGCTGAGCGATGATCTTATAGATGTGTGTGAAATTGTTACCATCGTGAATGTACAGATTGGAGAATCAGAGGCTAAAGGTCATAGGTTTAGGGTTGAGGGGAAAAGATTTAATAGGAACCTAGTGGAAAACCTAACAGAAAACTGTTATTTTTGCAGAGGGTGATGTGTGTACGAAACGAACTGCCAGTGAGCATGTTCAGGAAGGCATAATAAGGACATTTTATTTGAACAGATGCAGGGATAGGGAAAGTTTGAAAGGATATGAGCCAAATGTGGGCAAATGGAAGCAGCCTACTAGGGACATCTTGGTTGCTGTGGACAGGTTGGGCTGAAGGGCCTGTTTCCGTGCTGTATGACCACGACTCTCATTTACTGTGAGAGGGACCATGTTTTTCGCACATTGGCTATAACATTTGCTTGAGTTACTACAGATGATGCATTGATTCTACAACTTTTGTGGCATCCAGAACGTGTGAAACCTTTTCGAGAGTTGGTCAGCTCAGAGTCGGCTTCTGTTGGCTGGACTCAAACCTTAAGTTTGCCTCGAGCTGTGCTATCATTTTCCAAGGCTGCACCATGTCACCCTCAGCCACTCCCCCAGTACAGGCAACTCCAGCATGACACGGGTGGGGTTGCAGTCCTAGAGAAAGCAACAAATCTCTAGTTTCCGCAACGCAAAGCCACATCATCCAGTCACTAGTCACTATTTCTTACAGTTGTCACATGAGCAATGACACAGTGAAATTCATTTTGCATATATTACACATGCAGGCGCCGCCATTTTTGGCACCATTATTCAAAATCCAAAGTCCGGTTGGCCTCGCGCGCTCGATATATGCGAACCAACGTCCCTCTCCTCTCCTCTCCTTGCCCAGCCATCTCTGTGTCCCAGTGATGCTTCCTGCAGCCGACCTTGAAGGCTCTGGAGGCATTACCCCAGTTCACCCTCCGACCGCCACTTGCTCTCTGCGTCCCACTTCCCCAGCCCCCTCCCGGTTACACTGGCCGACCAGGCTTCAGGCGGGTGACCCGTCCCACCTTCCAATCAGCCTTCGGGCTAGGTCAAGATGTAACAAAGTATGAACCTGTGCATGCGTCAAGAAAGTAAATTGAAAACATTCATTCTATGCAGAATTATTTACTTTATTTCACACAAATGAGAAATAAGTGAGGGTGAACTTTATTCCACACCTCAACTTTTTGGGTGGTGATTTGTGAATCCTATATAAGGGTCAAATTTCCATGACTGTAACAGCATACACTTGCCCATCAAAATTGACTCCTGGTATCCCAAAATTGTAAACAAAGATTTCTCCTTATGTCCTTCTCTCCCCTGAACTTGTCAGTCCCGTGACCCTGGAGGTTTGTGGGTTCCTTCATCTCATTAATGGCACCCATTCAGCTTTTAAAGTGGCCATCCTAATCTGAAATGCACCAAATTGTCCTCCTGGTTTCCTTTTAAGCAATCCTTAAGTCCCTCAACATGTGAGGAATAAACGTTAGACTTTCGACTTAGGAGATACAGCACAGAAACGGGCCCTACGGCCCACTGAGTCCGCTCTGACCAGCGATCCATGCACATTAGGCAAGGCAAGGCAAGGCAACTTTATTTATATAGCACATTTCATACACGAGGCAGACTCAAAGTGCTTCACATAAAAACATGTCATACAATAAATGAAATAATAAAATGAAATAAAATAGAAGAACTAAAAGAAAAGAAAAGCAAAATTAAAAATGCATTATAAAAAGTGCAAAAGTTAAAAGTGCAATGTAGTTAAGATTTAGCTGAAAGCTAAAGTAAACATAAAAGTTTTCAGTCTTGTTTTAAAAGTGGTCAAAGTTGAGGCAAGTCTTAAATCTTCAGGAAGTTTATTCCAGCTATTTGTTGCATAGTAACTAAATCCTGCTTTCCCATGTTTTGTATTTACTCTGGGAATCACTAGCAGATTGGTTTCAGAAGATCTTAGTGGTCTAGAAGGCTTATATAGTGGAAGCATGTCAGTGATATACTTTGGCCCTAAACCATGTAGTGATTTATAGGTGAGCAGCAGGATTTTAAAATCAATTCTCTGACATACAGGGAGCCAATGTAAGGATTTAAGAATTGGTGTAATATGCTCAAATTTTTTGGTCTTTGTTAGAACTCTAGCAACAGCGTTCTGAACAAGCTGTAGCTGCCTGACAGTTTTTTTTTGGAAGACCTGCAAGGAGACCGTTGCAATAATCTAGCCTACTATTAATAAAGGCATGTACAAGTTTTTCTAAATCTTGAGCTGACATGAGTCCTCTTAATCTACCATAATTGGGGTCTCAGCTGTAATCCATAGGGGAAGAGAAGCCACAAGATGACGGCACGGTTAACGCTATCACTTTAACGCTATCCTACACACACTAGGAACAATTTACGATTATACCGTCAATTAACCTACAAACCTGTACGTCTTTGGAGTGTGGGAGGAAACCGAAGACCTCGGAGAAAACCTACGCAGGTCACGGGGACAACGTACAAATTCCGTACAAATAGCACCCAAGGTCAGGATCGAACCAGGGACTCTGGCACTGTAAGGCAGCAACTCTACCGCTGTGCCACCGTGCCGTCATCTTGTGGCTTCTCTTCCCCTATGGATTACAGCTGAGACCCCAATTATGGTAGTTGAAGGAAAACGTCAGACAAGACTAGCATTCGAACTGGCAACACCCTGGTATATTGAAAGTGTGACACACTGCTGCCAAAGCTGGCTGTAACCTTTAGAAATCAGTAATTTGAATTATTGACTTCTTAGTTCATGGTTCATAAAATTAGAACAAGAATAGATGTGACTGATCAATGAAGACATGTTCATCCTTCCTTCACATTTAATAACCTCATTTACAGTCTTGCAACAGACAAGTGCAGAACATGGTCGCCATTCATAGCTTGCAATGTAATCTGTGTGTGTAATTGTCATTTGTCTTCTGTTCCCTGCTGGAAACATTTCAGCAGCATCTTCTCCTCAGTGCAGAATGGGGCCTTTTAACAGCAAGACTGTTCATCTGCGGTCTCGCAATGATTTATCTTCAATATTCCATAGACTGTTAAACTAATTCCGACTTGAACTATTTGTACTTTTGCACCCACAGAGTGTGAATTTAATCTAATATAATTGGCACAAGAGCCAGCAGAGAATTTTATTTTGCGGAGCAAGCAGTTAGATCACGACTTCATCGTCTAAAAGGGTGGTGGAAGCAGGTTTGCCAGTAGCTTTTGAAAGTGAATTGGATGTAGAATTGAAGGGAAGAAAATTGCAGTCTCTGGGGATTGAGCCGGGAGTGGATCAATTTGGAGAACACTTCTTGATTGAGAAGAATTCAAAAAAACGGGCAGATAATAATAAGAAAATTGGTGGTGTAGATAGTGAGGAAGGTTCTCTAAGGCCATAGCAGGATATAGGTCAGATGGGAAGTTGGGCTGAGCATTGGCAAATCTAATTTAATCCTAACAAGTGCGTGGTTTGTCAAATAACGGTTGGATATATGCCGTAAATTGTTGGGCGTTTGGGAATGTTGGTGATCAGCGCGACCTTGGAACTCAAGCCCTAAAAGTAGTGACATAGTTCAACAGGGCAGCCATGAAGCAAATGGCATGCTTGCCTTCATAGCTCATGACAATGAATATAGGAATTGGGATGTATTGCTGCACTGATCAGAGCAGGCACAGATTTTGATTACTGGTGTGCAGCTCTGGCCACCACACCACTGGAAGGGTGTGATGCTACTTCAGAGAGTGCAGGGGAGACTCACCAGGATGTCACCTGGATTGGAGGACTTAATCATGGGATTAGCTGGATTTGTTTTCTCCGGAGTGAAGGGGGCTGAGATGTGACCTGATTGAAGCACATGATGGAACCACATTGATCGGTAGATAGTCAAAATCTTTTTGCCATTGTAAGGGTGTGAAAAATAAGAGGACATAAGGTTAAAATGACAGGATGGAGTTTTATAGAGGATTTTAGCTGATTTTTGACACAGATTGAGTGATATTTGGAATATGCTGCCGGAGGAGATGGTAAAGAGGTGTTTTAGACGGACACTTAAATAGACATGAGTGCTAATGAGTGCGAATCTGATTAGTACAAATGGGTGACGTAGTTGGCATGAACGTGATGGGCTGAAGAGCCTGTTTCTGAGCTGTACAACTCTATAACTATGAAAGGTGTAATGTCACCACCAATTAACTTCAATGGTTCAATTTGTGGACTCATGGAGTTGTACAGCAAAAAGGTTGGCCCTTCAGTCCACTGAGCCCATCTCAAACTGCAAACACCCATTTACACCGATCCTACAACAACTCCACTTTATTTATCCCATTTCTCCTCTCCCCCCCCCCCCTCTCCAAATCCACCCACCTACATCCACATTAGGGGCAACTTACAGTGACTGAACCCCAATAACATTGCAGCACTCATTTGTATTATCAAGTATTCATTCTGTCTATGGTGTCCTCATATTAACCTGGAAATTGTCTCACAAAGCAATGCCTTTGAGCTCTGTACAATCGAATTTTATTAAAATCCTGATCTTGCTTCTGGATTAATGTTACCCATTCGCGAGCTATTCTATTGTGCATGATGCCTTGAGTCTTGTAATTTGGTAGATTATCATAGCACCGAGGTTTCACCTTAAGATGCCCTTTTCAATGCACTTTGTCACTTATTGAAGACATTTCTAACTCATTATGTCATCATTTCACTGGAGAAACAATGTTAAAATGGTCTGTTTGTATTGTTTCCATCAATGCCACTCATAAATCTATAGCTGCATATGACACATCTTATTTACCACAGTGGAGCTACACTGAGCAAATGTATTACGTTAATCAAACTGGATCCGTGCCAAAATGGGAGATACTATAATCGGATCAGTGCTAATATTTTCTATATTTTTATTCAAATGTTTTGTCCCAGTTTCAATTCATCGTGAATTAATAAGGAAGAGAAAAAAAAAGAATCAAGGGTTCAAAAAATCTAAAGTTAATACAGAAGGGCAAAGCAGGTCAAGGATGATCTGAAAGAGAGGTTAATGATATGGATAGAATTTTCAAATGACTGAATATTCAGTAAGGAACTGAAAGTCTAAGCAAGTCTAAACAGCTCAAAGTAAATGAAGCTACCAGTTGTGTAATTAAACATCGATGCCCATCAGAGAAATGTGATGGACAGGGTTAAGCAAAATGGGACCAGTTTGTTTGTATATTACAGGTGCCTGTACAGCAGCAAAATTACATTCATGGCGTCCATGTGATTTGTGGGTGAATTATGCCAGACACCACTCTGATCAATAGACACAAAATGGTGGAGCAACTCAGCGGGACAGGCAGCATCTCTGGATAGAAGGAATGGGTAGGCTGAAGAAGGGTCTCGACCCGAAACGTTACCCATTCCTTCTATCCAGAAATGCTGCCTGTCCCGCCGAATTACTCCAGCATTTTGTGTCTATCTTCAGTGTAAACCAGCATCTGCAGTTCATTCCTACACACTGCTAGATGTTCACCAGAGTTCAGAAAATGAGATGAATAGATGATGACGTCAATCAGTAAGTCTTCACGAAGCTTAACTAACACCCACTCTCTTCCTCACTCAACTGAGCGCACCTTCAGCAGCTGGGAGAACACTTCAGCTACTTAAGGACATTATCCATTATCTACAGGTTAGTTGTGGACTGAATTATTTGGGCTATTGGTGTGGCTCTGAAGAACTTTCAATGGCATCACAACAGCCAGGGAAGATGCTCTTTGACTGAATAAGTCTGATACTTTGTCCATTAGTCTCATTGCTCAGCTCTCCCGAGAAGCACCACAAACATTATTAGGGCGGATGGTGGCGCAATGGTAGAGTTGCTGCCTTCCAGCGCCAGAGACCCAGGTTCGATCCCGACTACGGGTGCTGTCTGTACGGAGTTTGTACGTTCTCCCCGTGACCCACGTTTGTTTTCTCTGACATCTTGGGTTCCCTCGCACACTCCAAAGACGTACAGGTTTGTAGGTTAATTGGATTGGTATAAATATAAATTGTCCCCAGTACGTGTAGGATAGTGTTAATGTACAGGAATCGCTGATCGGTGCGGACTCAGTGGGCCGAAGGGCCTGTTTCCGCGCTGTTTCTCTAAACTAAACTAAATTATTCCTTCATGCTTATTCAGTTCCCTTTCAGAGCCACAGTTGAATCTTCTTCAACCATTCTATCAGAGTGTGAATTCCAGATGTCAAATGGAAACCTGCATACAGGTTATTCTTTTGTCACTTTTACCTTAATCACATCAAATATCTGGCTTAGTTCCTCTTTGCCAGTGGGAACAGTGTTCTCATTCACCTTGTCTTCATAGATTTGAACACTTCGATCGAACCTGTGCTGAGCCTTCCCTTGCTCCAGAAGGAGCAATCCCATCTCCTCCAGTCTATCCACGTAACGTTGCTTTATCCTCCGGTGGCAGGATCCCTATGGATGGCTGATGACATTGATACATCAACGCACAAAGTCACCGACACTTAACACTGTGGTCACGGGAACCGTCCATGGCCTCCGTCATTGACAAACTGTGCAGGTACAACAGCAACTTGCATGTTGTACACTGGCTGAATATATTGAAATGCATTACAGCTCACAATGTATATGATTTTATTTGGGGAATCAATTTTAGATAAAATTCATATGCAGCCCACTAAAGATATTCTTTCAGAGCTTTTCCAGTACAGCACATGTGTGAAGAAGGGTCCCAAACCGAAACATCACCTGTTCCTTCTCTCCAGAGTTGCTGCCTGTCCCGCTGAGTTACTCCAGCACTTTGTGTCTATCTTCGGTTTAAACAAGCCTCTGCAGTTCCTTCCCACACAGCGCATGTCAAGTTGGCCTTTACATGAACTACCTGGACTGCACTCAGCAGATTTAAGCAGAGTGAGTATCAAGGTATGCCGCAATCTTGTTCAGAGGTCATTATGCAGGGGCTTCCCTTACCATCGTTCGTATGGTAAGTACCTCGGATGCTTGGGAGGAGGAAGGAAAGAGACCACCTGGAATCTAATACCACTCAGACTGTTGGAAAATAGTTCAGCCAAAAACAAAAGATAGAGACCAAAAGCTCGAGTAACTCAGCGGGTCGGACAGCATCTCTTTAGAGAAGGAATGGGTGACGTTTCGGGTCGAGACCCTTCTTCAGACTGGTTTCCCTTTCCCTTACTCTCAGTCTGAAGAAGGGTCTCGACCCGAAACGTCATCTATTCCTTCTCTCCAGAGATGCTGCCTGTCCAGCTGAGTTATTCCAGGTTTTTTGTGTCTACCTTTAGTTTAAACCAGCATCTGCAGTTCCTTCCTACACATTCAGTCAAAAGCAATTCCAGTAACAGTTGTGACCTTTAATCTCCCTCTGGCATTGATCATTGCAGTGTTGTGCTTGTGTCAATGAATCACCCCAGTGCATTCCCTGCCGCCCTTGTCCACAGTAATACTCTAACCATCCACCACTTGACCATGGTTTCTGTAGGCCAGAGGTGATCTTGGAGGTTGAGCACATGCAGCTTTGCCCCTGTCCCACTTTCCTGAGTTAAACCCCTGTCCCACGGTACAAGTTCATTCCAAGAGTTCTCCCGAGTTTGCCCTGATAGAGAGATTTCAGATATTTACGGTAACGGCCACTCGTCGGTACCCGGGGCTCTCGTGGACATTTTTCATCATGTTGAAAAATCTTCACGTTTCTTCCCGTGCTTACCTGCGGTTAGCGAGTCTTCCCGAGTACCTGCCGTTAGCGTTACGAGTCGCTAAGAGACGTCCCCGAGCTCCGACGTACCCGCTACGTTCATTCTCTGTGCTTACCACGAGATTGATTGTTTTTAAACTCGGGAGAGCTCTTGGAATGAACTCGCACCGTGGGACAGGGCTTTTACTCACGAATTCTCCCGAGTTTTCCCCTTGCTTCAAACTCGGAGAATGTCCGTAGGAGGCCGTAGCGAGTCCGTAGATATTTCGTAGCAGCTCGTAATGCCAGCTGTAGGTACTCGGGGCATCAGGTAAGTCGGGACGTTTTTTCAGAATGTTGAAAAATGTCCACGAGTAAAGAAAATAGCCCCGAGTACCTACGGCTGGCTATTACCGTAATTCTCCGAGTTTGAATCAAGGGGAAAACTCGGGAGAATTTGTGAGTAACTTGGTAAAGTGGGACAGGGCCTTAACTTTAGACTTTAGGGATGCAGTGTGGAAACAGTCCCTTTGGCCCACCGAGTCCATGCCGGACAGCGATTTCCCATATACTAGTTCTATCCCACGCTGGGAACAATTTTCAACAGCCAATTAACCTACAAACCTGGACGTCTTTTAAGTATTGGAGGAAACGGGAGCACCTGGAGAAAACCCACGTAGTCCCCGGGAGAACGTACAAACTCCATACAGATAGCACCCGGTTCTCTGGTGCTGTAAGGCAGCAACTTTACCACTGAGCTACTGTGCCTCCTTTGTCTGATCCCTCATAGTGTAGAAATGAAAACACTTCAATATTCTCCACACGGGGTGGAGAAACGATAAAACCTACATCTCAAAGGCGGTAGAGCAGAATAGGCTGAGCTGTGCGTTCCACTGTTACAACAGCTGTCTGGGCTTAATGGCCATCAGGCAATACCAAGGACATGAGCAATTGGGATCCTATCGGCATGCAAGATGGTGCTCCATGGAGTCACTAACTCTTCTCCAGGTCAGTGCTTCAACAATCCAAGTAATTATTGGAGGACAAATTGCGGAACTACTGCGACACCCTACAAAGGGATTTGCACTCTGCTGACCACAATGGCAGCAATCACAGTTTGTCCTGACTTGGCAGCAGGCATGCCTTGCTTTACACCAGTCCGAGCCACTGCAGTTATGTTTAATGGTGGTTGCTTGGAAGCTGAGAGATGGGACATCTTTGTTGGGCATCCAAGTATGATAATGGAAGATAAACACAAATAGCCAGATTAACTCAGTGGGACAGGCAACATCTCTGGAGAGAAGGAATTGGTGACGTTTTGGGTCGAGACCCTTCTTCAGACTAAAGAAGGGTCTCACCCGAAACGTCACCCATTCATTCTCACCAGAGATGCTGTCTGTCCCACTGAGTTACTCCAGCATTTTGTGTCTATCTTCGGTTTAAACCAAAGATCCTATAACGGAACAAGATAGACCACCCCTGCCAAATGCAATGGGCTGACGTGTAGCACGCAACAGAATGGAACGTGGCCCTTTTTTTCATCCATTTCTGTAACCGGACCCGACCCGACCCGACTCGCAATGTAATCAACGTTGCGGGAGAACAGTTTGTGTTAATAAATTAAAATTCTGAAAATTAGGAGAAGATTTTTACCAAATAACTTTTATTTTTACAAGGATGTTTCCGTAACCGGCTTCCGTCTCTGCACTATTATCCTATGGGATCTTTGGTGCGGAGACGGAAGCCGGTTACGGAAATGGGGCCGAAAATTACCCATGAATCTGCCTATGTCTTTCTCGTCGATTGGACTATCTTGCTCGCTATAGGATCTTTGCTTTAAACCAGCATCTGCAGTTCCTTCCAACACAGTATGTTAATGTATTTGGCTGTCACTTGAATGCTGGACCTCTCTGCAAAGAGGTGTGTCAGTACCTTGCTGGACAAGTCACCTTCATGCTCCTTGACACTGAGTGGACAGGCTTGTTGGCAGTGCGGACCACATTTCATTCTGAATACCCATCAGCGTTCTTCTACACTCTGCCTCGCAAGAGATGACTGCTGTGACCTCAGCCTCCAGATAACTGGCACCTCTTCTATCTGTCACTGCTACCTTTCCTCACACTGACAGATCCCATCTCTAAATTACAAGCAGTTCCAATATCTAAGGTAGTGAGTGAGAGTGTGAAATCGGTTGGCCTTTTGTCTTCAATATCCCTGTCTGCTTGCCTGCTGCTCCTCACGATCTGGACAGGTTGTGATGTCTACGTACCTGAAAAAAGACAAAGTGATGGCGAAGAGGGAAGTCAGGGGCTTGGGATGTTGTTAGTGGTGGCGACGGTTTGTTTGAGAGTCAGATGGAAGAGAAACATAGAAAACATAGAAAAATAGGTGGCCATTCGGCCCTTCAAGCTAGCACTGCCATTCAATATGATCATGAATGATCATCTAAAATCAGTATTCCCGTTCCTGCTTTTTCCCCATATCCCTTGATTTCTTTAGCCCGAAGAGCTACTGTAAATCTAACCCTCTCTTGAAAACATCCAGTGAATTAGCCTCCACTGCCTTTTATGGCAGAGAATTCCACAGATTCACAACTCTCTGGGTGAAGAAGTTTTTCCTCATCTCAGTCCTAAATGGCCTACCCCTTATTCTTAAACCGTGACCATTGGTTCCGGACTCCCCCTACATCGGAAACATGTTTCCTGCATCTAGCCTGTCCAGTCCTTTAAGAATTTTATATGTTTCTATAAGATATCCTCTCATCCTTCTAAATTCCAGTGAATACAAGCCCAGTCGACCCACTGTTTCATTATGATGGAAAATAGGAAGTGTTTACTCACATGACCTTCAATTGTAAATCAGCAGAGACTGTAGGAAGAGGAGGTGGTGGGGTGTGAGTTGGAGGATTATATGTATCTTGTGTAATTATAAAATCTTTAATTGTGCTCCCCCTCCTCCTATTCCCCCCTCCCCCACACTGTTGCCTCAGCAATGGGTGTTCTAACAATGGGTCAGATTGGTAAGCCTGCCCTTGCAAACTTCTAGTTGTGTAAAAGAACCAGCATCATGAACTCTGGGTTAATTGAGCAAATGGTTGTAAGGTTGTGATGGTGAGTTGGAGCATGAGGATGTTATGTTCTGATCCTGATCGATGAAGGTGTAGTGGAGCTGCAGTGATCCAAGCAACGACTGAGGCTGGCTTGGATTTTGGTGCTTGCGTTCGCTGACCTTTGGACTTCGACGGGGTCACTGACCTCCTTGCGCCATTGTACGTACACACTCGGGCCTTGTTGTGGGACATTGGCCTCCAGATCGTTCTGCTCTGGTGTTTGAGCGCGCATGTCATAAGGTCATAGAGCAGAATTAGGCCCATCAAGTCTACTCTGCCATTCATTCGTGGCTGATCTATGTCTCCCTCCTAACCCCATTCTCCTGCCTTCTCCCCACAACCCTTGACACCCTTGACATGTGCCCAGAGGGCTTCCCCATCCCTTGGAAGATATGACATCTCTCCTGTTTTTTAACCCAGGACACGACTCTCTCCCATTTTTGAACTTTTCTGCGTTAGATAGAATTGTGGATCGCCAGCCAACACCTGATTACAACGCACCTCCCCTTTCTATAGCTCGCCACGCTGAACCTTGCCTGCTGTTGATGCATACAACCAATGCACGGCATGGTTTCCAACGGACGTGGGTGAAATAATTTAATGTGCAGGCAGCACAAATTTGACATTGTATCTGCGTTGCAACCAATGGGCACGAGTTAGTCGTACATTATGTTACCTGTGCGTCTTTTCTCAGAAAGCTTTGTCTCCGAGGAGTTTCGGCTAATCTACATCTCTCAACCAGCCAGACTTTGGAAAAAGATCACAGGTTATCAGGGTATTAACTGGATGGTCTTTGCAGCAGCTCGCCTAATGCAAATTGGCTGCTGCTTTATCTTAATTGCAAGAGCATCTCCACTTTCAAAGTATTATATTGCCTGTAGCAGACAGCTCGATACCCTGAGGTTCTGAAAAGCATTTTGGGAATGCAGTTTTTCCTTTTGTCAGCAACACATTTTTTTCCCTACACAAATCAGTGTGATGATTGGAGAGAGGAATGTGTTATTATTTGTGATCTGTTAAATGTCAAATAGCTCACATACACTAAGATTGTACAGAAATGAGCAAACAGTTCATGTTCAGTATAGTGCTTACTCAATGCAAGTAATTAATATTCACCCACACTTATGAATCATGCCTATATTACACAGGGAATCCAATTTAGACCATGCATCACAAAGAATCGCCGTGAGAAGTATGTGCTTTGAGGGAAAAGCTTCAATTATTTTGCTGGTGTAGTTCGTTCCAATCCAGACGTTGATCATTAAGGCTCATAGACTATCAGACTTAACAACTTCCTCGAATGATGCAGCATGAAGTGATGCACGGTGAACAGCGGTACTCACGACGTTGTCAGCGATCTCCTGAGCATTCACACAAACAACTAAATCAAATTTGCGGATAGGGCATTCAGCGCAAATAGAATGAAGTTGCCTGGCTGCTGCTGCCGTGGGCAGTGCCAGTGGAACAACAGCCCCGTGCGTGAGGCTCAGTGTTTGTTGAAGCCACCCTGCACTGGCTCTCGTTGCCTGAGTGCCTCTTTCTGCTTTTAAACGGTTGGCAGCTAATAACCATTACAATGGAGCAGACTGTTGAGAGAGGAAAGGCCCACAGCGGCTGAGAGAAAGCAAGTTTTAGCAAGCCACCAGGGACACCGGCAGAGAGAAACGATTCAAATCAAGTTGACAGCAGCTAAGCTTTGACTGAAGCCTGTGCTGGCAGAGGGGAGGGGAGGGTGGGGAGGGGGCGATATTGCCTTTTACAAACTGGCTTCTGATGCGATTTCTGCAGACAATATCCTCCCTGCCATCCGCATAAGTTCCACAAAAACACATCTTTATCAAATAATACTATTACTCCAATCTCCTGAAGCAATTTTTAAGCATGGGGATCTCTTTCAGTGTAAAATATCACAGGGCAGATGCAGTGCTGTTAACAGATGTGTGAAAGATGTTTTGAAACCGCTGGCCTGGAGAGTGGTTTTCTGATATTGTCACTTCCGTTTTATCAGCCAAGTGTAAAGTTACATTAACAGGGTTTCACTCCTATGTGATGTCGCATTCCCTCAGAGAAAGATTCAGCATGAGATATTTTCTTACACAATACCGATTAAATAAACCAGACACTTATATGACGGCAGCATTTCAGCATCAAAGTAATATTAACATTTGACTGCTGTGTACCTGCCACTTGTGTACAGGTGTGCAAAGCATAAGAAATAATTATTGGTATAGACTTGACATGAGGTCATGTGCAGCATTATAAGGCTGATTTTCCAACTAACAACATTGGTGGCATTTCCTTCCTGTGCCCAATTTATCCTTGTGAACCTACTCATCTCTTGGTGATGCGTGCTTCCACCGTTTAGTTTAGTTTAGTTTAGAGATATAGAATGGAAACTGGCCCTTTGGCCAATCGAGTCCACATCGGCCTTTAATAATCTGTTCACTGCATATTTTTACAGAGGTCAATTAACCTCCAAATCTCCATGTCTGTGGATGTGGCAGGAAACCGGAGCACCTGGAGGAAACCCACTCGGTCACAGAAAGAACATGCAAATTCTACACAGACAGCACCTGAGGTCAGGATCACTGGGACTGTGAGGCAGCAACTCAACCGGATGCCCCACAGATACAGGATCCGACCGCCCTTTCATCCAACAGACTCTCCTACACTACAGAACTGTACATCGCAGTCTCAGAGCAGTGTTTAGTTTAGAGATACAGCGCAGAATCAGACCCTTCGGCCCACTGAGTCCACGTCGACCAGCGATCCCCGCACGCTAACACTATCCTACACAAACTCAGGACAATTTTACATTTACATCAGGCCAATTAACCTACAAACTTGTACGTCTTTGGAGTGTGGGAGGAAACCGAATCAGAAAAAACCTACGCAGGTCACGGGGAGAACGTACAAACTCCGTTCAGACAGTACCCGTAGTCAGGATCAAACCCGGGTCTCCGGCGGTGTAAGTGCTGTAAGGCAGCAACTCTACCGCTGTGCCTCCGTGCCGCCCAGTGCTTGACTATTTAGGGGAGAGAGCAGTTCTGTCTAGGCTTGGAACTGGGAGGTAATCAGGAACAGAAACCCTTGTCCCAGCTATGGATACACTTCATACTAAGTTCTTCATCATCTCTGTGTTTCAACCAGCAGTGAATTTCCCTCATGGGAGATATTTAGGGTAATAACACAGTTACCAATGAAAATCTGTTTTATAGTCAATTTTAATTTGAATATGCAAACAGGGACTGATTTCTGAACAATACACAACTTCATTCTATTCACCAGAAACAATACACTTTCGAATTTCCCAAGGGCCTAAGATTTTTCACTCATTAGTTCATTTATTCAGGCAAGTTGACTCTCATTAAGTGGTGAGGAGGGGCTGCGGAAAGCGCTGAATTAAGACGGACCAGGGCCAGTCTGAAACCAGGCCCAGGGTTGTGAATCAAACAAGCTGAGCCCCTGCCCATGCCTTTACTAGTGGCTCGTCCCTGTGGGAGAAAGAAAACAGCAGCAGTTTAAACACCTGGGAAAGCAAGCAGCCAGATTGCTGGGGAACCTGGGAGATTGTCAAACACAGACCCTTTTTTATTTCGTATCAACATTTACCAATTTGGTGCAAGCCCGAACCTAACCTGCAAGGAAAGCTGAGAGATTGTGAAAAGAGGATTTCCTTTCACCTGCATACGGAGAAGCCCAGTTGCTCAGAGATATAGGTGCAATGATGATGTTTCCGCACTACCTGGTAAAAGAATCATTCCATGCAAGGGCAGCACAGTGGCGCATGTGGTAGAGCTGCTTCCTCAATATTGTTGCATATTTAATCTTGTGGCTTTGAACTCTTTATTTAAATCAGCAAGAAAGAAAAGCTTCTATTTATCTAGTCATTTCCTTATCCTCACAAAGTCCTCAAATACTTCAGAGTCCTCAATACTTTCGGGCAGCACGGTAGAGTTGCCACCTTACAGCGACAGAGACCCAGGTTCGATCCTGACTACAGGTACTCACTGTAAAGAGTTTGTACATTCTCCCCGTGACCATGTGGGTTTTCTCCGGGTGCTCCGGTTTCCTCCCACACTCTAAAGATGTAATGGTTTGTAGGTTAATTGGCTCTGTTAAATTTGTAAAGTTGTCCTTAGAGTGTATAATCATGCTAGTGTACGGGGATCACTGGTCGGCAGGGAATCGGTGGGCCGAAGGGCCTATTTCCGCGCTGTGCCTCAACACTAAACTAAAAGACTAAAGCCTCAGTGGAACAAAATATACTGTATGGTATTTATTTTGCTTACAATAGAGAGTAATACTTATTCACCAGCAGAATAATATTCAGGGCTAGAATCTAATGAATCAAGAAAATTGTCAGATAAAGTACTGCTTTTCACAACTGGTAGAAGGTTTGATGTTACATCATAAATCACAAGAAGAAATATGAGCAGGGTTGAAATACACAGTCCCATGTTGTTCATCTGCATTATGGATAACATCATTGAGATCACTTACTAGTTTCCATTTTGATTTTTAGGCATATAATAATGGAATGGCGTGATTTAACATGTTGGTGTGTGGATCAGAACCGCTTCAATGTGCTGCATTGTAAAGCATCGGGAAAAAAGCATGTCCTTTTTCCTGGAGTACGTTTGTAGCAAGCCATTCTCAGGCTGTTGGTGACAATGCGGGATGCTTGACAGGACACTTAGTATTAGCACAAAACCAAGTGGTGAAAAGAGTGTAAACTAAAGACAGCTAAGTCAAAGATTTAGGAACCAATACATATATAATAATAAAATGTGTTGTATTTGAGATGTACGTATCGCTGCAATATTGCTTAATTCTTCATCTTTTGTGTTGAAGAGGCTGATCTAATCAGGCTAAAGTCCAACACGTCTCCTAACCTGATGGCCTATACTCAACGTCAACTGTGTTCGTCACATGTACCCGAGGGTGCAGTGAAATGAATTTTCCAGCAACGATACACTTAAAAATACCACATAATACACAATAGAATCACACAGATCCACCACAGCATTCTTCACTGTGGTGGAAGGCAACAAAGTTCAGTCTATGGTCTTCATGGAAGTGGAAGAGCAGAGACAAAGATTCATCGGTTGTAAATAACATTCCCTGGATTTTGGAGAGGTTCCAGAGGATTATAAGACCACAAATGTAGCATCTCCGTTCAAAAATTGAGGTAGATAGAGAGCAGGAAACTATAAACCAGTTGGACTAACATCTGTCCTCCGGAAAATATTGGATACTATTATTAATAGACAATGGGTGCAGGAGTAGGCCATTCGGCCCCTCGAGCCAGCACCGCCATTCAATGTGATCATGGCTGATCATCCCCAATCAGTACCCCGTTCCTGCCTTCTCCTCATATCCCCTGACTCCGCTAGCTTTAAGCGCCCAATCTAGCTCTCTCTTGAAAGTAGCACGTAATAGCATTGAAAAATTTAAAGATAATCATGTTGTCAGCAAAGATAGACACAAAATGGACACAAATGGACATGGACACAAAATTCCATCTCTGGAGAGAAGGAATGGGTGACGTTTTGGGTCAAGACCCTTCTTCAGACCAGAAACATCACCCATTCCTTCTCTCCAGAGATGCTGGCTGTCCCGCTGAGTTTTTGTGTCTATCTAGGTCTTTAAACCAGCAGTTGTAGTTCCTTCCTACACACTGCAGTGTCAGCATGGCTTTATGAAAGGGAAATCATATCTGACAATCTTGCTAGAGAGGCACTACAATATTACAAAGAGAAACCAGTAGATATAATGTTTTGAATCTCCATAAAGCATTTAACATTACACAGGCATACGTGAAAATTGGACTACCACACCCCCATGGATAGGGGTGTGATCAATTGACAGAAAACAGAGGTGGGCTAAATGGGTCATCTTTAGAATTGCAGTCAGTAACTAGCAGGGGAGCCACATGCATTGGTGGTAAGGCTCAACTATTTTTACTCTATTTTAGTGCCTTGGATGCAGAGACTGAGGTTTTTATGGATGATATAAAGAGAAGTGGATTAGTGGGGTGTGAGGAGGATTTGCGGAGCGTACAAAGGCACATGGATAGGTTATGTGAGTGGGTTGGAATGCAATGTGGGGAATGTAAATTCTTATTTAAAGAGAGGGAGACTATAAAACTTGGACCTACAGAGGGATCTGTGGTATTAACACATGAATCACAAAAGGTTAGCATGCTTAATGCAAGTACTTAGGAAGGCTAATTGAATGTCGCTGTTTATTTGAAAGGGTATGGTGTATAAAAGTAGGGAAGTTTTGATGCAAATTTACAGGGTGCCGGTGAGACCACAAATGAAATGTTGCGTTGAGATTTATTCTCAGCTGCACTTGCATTGGAACCAGTGCTTCAACCATTTCTCTAAATGGGTTCCTGGCATGAACTGAGATGAGAGGTTGATGCATAAAGAAAGAGAGAGCAGAAGAATGCTATATTAAGTGGAGAAGAGAAGAATGAAAAAGAATCTTAATGAAGTGCAAAATGCCAAATAGCTTGACTTGGTGGATAGCGAGATGTTTTCCCCAGTGGGAGTATCGAGAACTAGAGGGTATAATTTCAGATAGAGGGTTGCTCGTTAACAAGATGAGAACTTCTCACAATGGGATTGTGGAATTCTCTACTCCAGAAAGCAGTGGAGCAAGTCACGGAATATATTCAAGATGGACACTGACATTTAAACTCCAAGGGAGGCATGGCGTAGGCGGCAAAGATGGAAATGTTGTATTAAGGCCAAGACTGAATTAGACAAGATCAGACTGAATGCCAGAGCAGACTTGAGTCAGTGATTGTGTGAAGATTTCTATTCTCTAATCATCTTATGTAACAATTCCAACCCAGCATAGAAACTCAGCAAGCAAAGACAACACATCCTAGCTGGAAGACCTAGTTTGTCCCAGATTGGAGACCCAACACATCCCAGCACATAGCCCAGAACCTCGATTGGGGTTTATGATATTTCCCACATAGCTGGGAAACCTATTCCATCAATGTCCAAGACCCAAGAAACTGCAGATGCTGGAATTTTGAGACTAGTCCATTTCCTGCACCGATGTTGCCTCATCTACTGAATTCCTACAGGCAGACACTGGGCAGCAGGGAGTTATAGAGAGTTATAGAGTGATACGGCATGGAAACGGGCCCCTCAGCTCAATTTGCCCACATTGGCCAACATGTCCCACCTACACTAGCCCTACCTGCCTGGGCAAATGGATTGGTTTTGTATCATGATCAAATCAGCCAGTAAGAACTCTTGCAAACAGAGTATTGTGTGCAGTTTTGGTCCCCTAGTTTGAGGAAGGACATTCTTGCTATTGAGGGAGTGCAGCGTAGGTTTACAAGGTTAATTCCCAGGATGGCGGGATTGTCATATGCTGAGAGAATGGAGCGGCTGGGCTTGTACACTCTGGAGTTTAGAAGGATGAGAGGATATCTTATTGAAACATATAAGATTATTAAGGGTTTGGACACGCTAGAGGCAGGTAACATGTTCCTGATGTTGGGGGAGTCCAGAACCAGGGGCCACAGTTTAAGAATAAAGGGCAAGCCATTTAGAACGGAGATGAGGAAACGCATTTTCACCCAGAGAGTTGTGAGTCTGTGGAATTTTCTGCCTCAGAGGGTGGTGGAGGCCGGTTCTCTGGATACTTTCAAGGGAGAGCTAGATAGGGCTCTTAAAGATAGCGGAGTCAGGGGATTTGGGGAGATGGCAGGAACGGGGTACTGATTGGGGATGATCAGCCATGATCACATTGAATGGTGTTGCTGGCTCGAAGGGCCAAATGGCCTACTTCTGCACCTATTGTCTATTGTCTATTGTCATATGTCCCGGATGGGACAATGAAATTCTTACTTGCTGCAGCACAACAGAATATGTGAATATGTAAACGCAGTACATAATGGGGGAAGAGAAAAAAAAAGAAAAAGTTCAATAAATAACAAATATAGTGGATTAATAATATAGTCTTTTGCAGTTCAGAGTTTATTCGTTATTGTGTTTAATAGCCTGATGGCTGTAGGGAAGAAGCTGTTCCTGAACCTGGACGTTACAGTTTTCAGACTCCTGTACCTTCTTCCTGATGGCAATGGTGAAATGAGTGTGTGGCCAGGATGGTGTGGGTCTCTGATGATGTTGGCTGCCTTTTTGAGGCAGCGACTTCGATAGATCCCTTCGACGGTGGGGAGGTCAAAGCCGGTGATGGACTGGGCAGTGGTCACAACTTTTTGTAGACTTTTTCGCTCCTGGACGTTCAAGTTGCCGAACCAGGCCACGATGCAACCAGTCAGAATGCTCTCTACTGTGCACCTGTAGAAGTTTAGGAAAAACCTCTTTGACATGCCGAATCACCGTAATCTTCTCAGGAAGTAGAGTCGCTGATGTGCCTTCTTTACAATTGCATCAGTGTGCTGGGTCCAGGAGAGATCTTTGGAAATATGCACAGGAATTAGAAGTTATTGACCCTTTCCACCATCGTCCCATTGATGTGAACAGGATTGTGGGTCCTCATCCTTCCCCTACCAAAGTCCACAATCAGTTCCTTGGTTTTACTGGTGTTGAGAGCAGGTTGTTGTGCTGGCACCATTTGGTCAGTCGGTCGATCTCACTTCTATATTCTGACTCATCACCATCTGTGATTCGTCCAACAACAGTGGTGTCGTCGGCAAACTTGATGATGGAGTTCGCACTGTTTCTTCCTACACTCCATGGAATAGAGACCCAGCCTACTCAACCTCACCCTCCAGTCCAGGCAATATCATTTGGTACTAGATTCCCCTACTCTGGGCAAGAGACTCTGTGAATCTACCCGATCTATTCCTCTCGTGATTTTGTACACTCTGGAATTGATTGGGTAGAACATTTATCCCCTGGTGGATATGTCAAAGACTAGATGGTTTAGCTTCAAGGGGAAAAATTTAAAGGAGATGTGTGGGGCAAGTATTTTTTAATACAGGGACTATTACCAGCCTGGAACGCGATGCGGTGTTCGAGGCATGTGGAAAAGGGATGAGGATCATGTGCAGGAAGATGAGATTACTTTATCTTGGCATCATGTTCAGCCCAGCCATCCTGTGCTGAAAGTCCTGTTCTTGCACTATCCTGTTGTATCTTTTATGGTCTATATCGACTAATTGATGGAAAGTGATGCTGGCTGAGGTTAAAGATGAGCCATGTTTTCGTTGCAGAACTGAACTGGCATGATGGGCTGAAGGGCCCACTCTTGCTACTATTTCATGTATTCTGTTGTTTTCATGCTCTAAATCATCTCGCAGTGTTCCTTCCTCAGAGTTGGTCTTGGACACCAAACAGCTAATGGAATAATTTGTTTAAGTACACATGGGCGGCATGGTGGCGCAGCGGTAGAGTTACTGCCTTACAGCACCGGAGACCCAGGTTTGATCCTGACTACGAGTGCTGTCTGTACAGAGTTTGTACATTCTCCCCATGACCTGCGTGGGTTTTGACCGAGACCATCGGTTTCCTCCCACACTCCAAAGCCATACAGGTTTGTAGGTTAATTGGCTTGGTATAAATGCGAATTGTCCCTAGTGTGCGTAGGATAGTGTTAATGTGCGGGGATCGCTGGTCGGCATGGACTCGGTGGGCTGAAGGGCCTGTGTCCGCTCTGTATCTCTAAATTAAACAAAACTAAAAAAGTTGCATCGGTTTTGGATTATTAGTGAACGGAGCACGGAGAGATATGTGATGTTACTTTAAAACATTTTTACATAAGGGAGATCATGTTTCAGATATGATGCTCTGTATGTTCTGTGGTAATGTTTATATTGCTCCACCTGGCTTTCTGGCTCGTATCTTGGTACAACTACTTTAACCACATCATTAGAGTGAGAGGAATATGAATACATAAGTCAGGGTGCAGATCTACGGTGACAAGAAGAAGAGGCCATTGTTGTTGGTACTTGTTTTGACAGATAGGCAAATATTTAGAAGAAATGTTACTTGGAATTCTTATAAACTGTTTGAATCAGGCATTGAAGAGATTTCATGTTGTTTAAGTCCCACGATGCGAGTTTACCCAAGAGCTCTCCCGAGTTAAAAAAAATAATCAAACTCGTGGTACTTCATCATGAGTATTTTTTTACTCTTGGAAATTTTTCACAGTGTTGAAAAACATCACGAGTTTCCGCATTTCCCGAGTACCTGCCGTTAGCATTACGAGCCGCTACGAGGCATCCACGAGCTCCTACGTATCCGCTACGTACATCCCACGTACTTACGACGAGTTTGATTATTTTTTAAACTCGGGAGAGCTTTTGGGTGAACTCGAATCGTGGGACAGCGGCTTAAGTGTCCAAAGGCCATCCAATAGTGGCTGTATTTAACTTGGTATCTCTGTAAGTAAATTAAACAATGTAATGTTCCGATATGCAATAGATTCCCAATCACTGACGAGGGGTAGAAGCTGATGTATGTGAAATACAAGGAGTTGGGAAAGAAAGTACAAAGGCCCTGCACAGATCGTTATATACTTAATATTGCAGTCCTGAATGCAATTAATCAGGCAACACAATTATTAAAGGGGTGACAGGCTTTAAGCAAGAATTCTTGTTCATGAACTTTATTACATACACGACAGTCACGTGCTGTGATACAAGACCTCTACCTCGGCGCTGTTTTGGGTCGACTAGCACAGGATGATACATGAAGTGAAAACAAATGGAAACATTTACTAAGGCAGGCAGCATCTGTGGAAATACATTTCAGGTCTTAGACCCTTCATCTGAATTAGGAAATAGGGAAGAAAAGTTTGTTTTAAGTTGTAGAAAATGTGGAGAAGGGCTGGATAGGATGAAGGGAACACTGCCGATAGAGTTAGGCCAGGCCTATTGTGGGAATAAGCTGTTGATACAGTTATCAAGTTGACAGGTCAATGAAGGCATTTTGAAAGAGGGAGAAGGCAGACATGGGATGAGATTTAGATCAAGAGAACACAAACAATGCAGCTTGATGGTCTGGGTGAAGCAATTATCTCTGCACACTTGAGTTGGGCGGACATAGTTACTAACTCCTGGCCAGAGCCTGCTGATTCCAGCTGGAATGTGCACAATATTTATTCATCATAGCCAAGGACGAGATCAGAATCAATTTTCATCACTTCCTTCTCACCACACCCCCACCCACAACATGATGTGGTACTGGAATACCAGTGCCATTAATGAAAGCTAGCCCAGCATGAATAGCTGCCTCCAGCAAAGGCTAGAGGAGCATCTCAATGTAGGAGGACACCCATTAACCCTCATGCCATAGAGGCGCTTCGTCGCCTGGGGCATGAATTTGAGCGAAATGCATTCTCACAGCACAGAAGAAAAATAAATAAATTGATAATTGGTAACAAAAAAACATGTTTTCTATTGGATTCCTGACTATTTAATAGGTATCCAATAATTTTTGCAATTCATAACAAATCACAACCTGATTGTAAAGTTGGATGAAGAGTGAGGGACTCAATAGACAATAGGTGCAGGAATGGGCCATTCGGCCCTTCGAGCCAGCACTGCCATTCAATGTGATCATGGCTGATCATCCCCAATCAGTACCCCGTTCCTGCCTTCTCCCCATAAAGAAACTGAGGACTCATTTGATGGTGGTATCAATAACATGGCTACTAACCAAAACTGGCCAAGGAAGCATCTAGCCCAATATGTTTACTTGCCAACATTGAAACCATTAGGATTGAAATTGGTTTCTACCTCATTGAGCACAGTTAATGTTCTTCCACATTGAAGCTCCTTCCTATTATCTTCATGAGGACTTTGCAGGTACCGATAAATCCACCATTTTCAACCTGTTTAAATGAAACCGGCTCACATCTGGAGTTAATTAGCATTGTTAATTTCCTGGTGGGGTTCTGCACAATACAACTGGAGCAGTTGTTATGATCTTGGATTGTAATTTCAGAAGGCCATTGTATCAGAAAAATGTAAGGAATGCTTAATTGATTTGAAATGGACAGAAGTTCTATTGTGGAAAATAGTCTGCGTTGCTCGTGAATTTGCACTGAAGCAATCAGTGGATATCTTTCACTTCGACATTCATTTACATTGTGTCTTTAACATTACGAGATGTCCCAAGGTGCTTAGTAGAAGCAGCTGGCAAAAAATTTGCACTGAGCCAAGGAAGTGGTCATTAGGACTGGTGCCCAAAGGCTTCCTGAGAGTGATAGGTTTGAATGTGTCTCTGAAGGGTAAAGAGACAAGTAGGAAGAGTGAGAAGTTGAGGGTTCGATCCATTGTGTAGTGAGAGTATGGCTGCTAACAGGTGAGCGTGGATCATAGACTAGGACTGGAAGAAAGCGGAGTTAGGGGATCGCGTGAGGAGATTAGAGAGATTAGGGAAAAGAGGAAGCACAGAGGGATTTGAACCAAAGCCTCCGTATTATAAAATCAAAACATTGCAGGATTGAGAGCTAATCTGTCTAAGTAGCAGCGCAGAACTGGGAATGGTGCAAACGGAATGTGTAGGAAGGAACTGCAGATGCTGGTTTAAACCGAAGATAGGCACAAAATGCTGGAGTAACTCAGTGGGTCAGGCAGCATCTCTGGAGAAAAGGAATAGGTGACGTTTCGGGTCGATACCCTTCTTCAGACTGGAGAGTCAGGGGAAAGGGAAACGAGAGATATAGACAATGATGTAGAGAGATATAGAACAAATGTATGAAAGGTATGCAACGAAGTAACAATGATAAAATAAACGGGTCGTTGTAACTCATTCTCACCTAACAGCTAGCCTTGCCGTGATTCCTTTATCACCTTTTTTTCTGCATACCTTTCATTCATTTGTTCTATATCTCTCAACATCACCATCTATATCTCTCGTTTCCCTGACTCTCAGTCTGAAGAAGGGTCTCGACCCAGAACGTCACCCATTCCTTATATCCAGAGATGCTGCCTTTCCCGCTGAGTTCCTCCAGCTTTTTGTGTCTATCCTTGGAAGTGGTGCAAGTTGGGATGAATGCAAATATTTACATTTCAATATTAGTTATTTTGTCATTTTATAATGCGGCCACAATGAATGTAGTGCCGGCTGTGATAAATGGTGAATGCATTTGTTGGCACTTTGTCGTTTTCATGTCACTGCACTTTAATCTGTGTTTAAAAGATTAGGCTGTTCTTGCAAAGATCATCACCATAATATTAGTTTCCCTTTAACTGGTTACAGTGGTTATTAGAGAGATTATTGCATTGGTTCCAAAATAATTAGCACATACAAAATTCCACACTTTAGTATTAAAAATTGTTATCAATTCTAAAACAAAAAAATAATGCACAGCAGGTGTCCTGGCATCTGAAAGAAAAACATAGATTTGTTTCCAGATGGCACCCTTTGTCAAAATCTTAACATTTAATTAATTTGATCTTTTCAACATTCTTTAAATCAATTTTAATTTGCTTTTGATTGCGATTTCTGCGTTTCAATTTTCCTCCCAATCTGAAGATGAGTGCTTCACTTGACTCAGACAACATTTTTTTGCTATGAATTTTTAAAT
Source organism: Amblyraja radiata (assembly GCF_010909765.2). NCBI lineage: Eukaryota > Metazoa > Chordata > Chondrichthyes > Rajiformes > Rajidae > Amblyraja > Amblyraja radiata. The sequence goes on from NC_045980.1 coordinate 6,412,846, forward strand.
AAAACCAATTATTTTGTCTGTCCTGTCAGCTGATAGCCATGAAAACATCCACAGCAACTGAATATGATTCTCAGGGACTCAGACCAATATAGGGCTGACCCACAAGGGATTCAATCCATTTGGATTCATTGCTAAGATCATAAGATCATAAGTGATTGGTGTAGAATTAGGCCATATGGCCCATCAATTATGGCTGATCTATCTCTCCCTCTTAACCCCATTCTCCTGCCTTCTCCCCATAACCTCTGACACCTATACTAATCCAGAATCTATCTATCTCTGCCTTAAATATTACCACTGACTTGGCCTCCACAGCCTTCTGTGGCAAATAATTCCACAGATTCATCACCCTCTGACTGAAGACATTTCTCCTCATCTCCTTCCTAAAAGAACATCCTTTAATTCTGAGACTCTGACATCTAGTCCTAGAAACTTAGAAACATAGGAAACAGGTGCAGGAGTAGGCCTTCTGGCCCTTTGAGCCAGCACCACCATTCAATGTGATCATGGCTGATCATCCAAAATCAGTACCCCGTTCTGGCTTTTTCTCGCTATCCCTTGATTCCCTTAGCCTAAGAGCTAAATATAACTCTCTCTTGAAAACATCGAGTGAATTGGCCTCCACTGCCTTCTGTGGCAGAGAATTCCACAGATTCACAACACGCTCGGTGAAAAGGTTTTTCCTCATTTCAGTCCTAAATGGCCTACCCCTTATTCTTAAACTGTGTCCCTTGGTTCTGGACTCCAAAAATATTGGGAACATTTTACCTGCATCTTCCCTGTCCAGTCCTCTAAGGATTGTATATGTTTTTATAAGATCCCTTTTCATCCTTCTAAATTCCAGCAAATACAATCCCATTCCACCCATTCTTTCATCATATGTCAGTCCCCCCCATCCCGGGAATTAACCTGGTGAACCTACACTGCACTCCCTCAATAGCAATAATGTCCTTCCTCATATTAGGTGCCAAAATTGCACACAATACTCCAGGTGTGGTCTCACCTGGGCCCTGTACAACTGCAGTAGGACCTCCTTGCTACTAAACTCAAATCCTCTCGCAATGAAGGCCAGCATGCCATTAACTTTCTTCACTGCCTGCTGTACCTGCATGCTTACTTTCAGTGACTGATGTACAAGCAAACGCAGATCTCATTGCACCTCCCCTTCTCCCAATCTGACACAATTCAGATAATAATCTGCCTTCCTGTTCTTTCCATCAAAGTGGATAACCTCACATTTATCCACATTATACTGCAACTGCCATGCATCTGCCCACTCACTCAACCTATCCAAGTCACCCTACAGCCTCATAGCATCCTCCTCACAGCTCACACTGCCACCCAGCTTTGTGTCATCCGCAAACGTAGAGATGTTATATTTAATTCCCTTGTCGAAATCATTAATCTATATTACTAAAAGTCTCATCTTGATCACTTCCTGTTGTCATGTATATTGTTTTTAAAAAAACGTTGCCACTTACGGCTGTGATTTTTGGCCATCTTACTCAGTCCCCCTCCGCTGCGCAGGACAAGAGGATTTTTGCCATCGATTAAAAATAAAAGAGTTATTAGTGTTTAAAAAAATGTTGAGATTCTCTCTCCTGAAGGCCACACCCCTTCTGGAGGGACTATAAAACCTAGAAGTGTTGAGGTGCCTCAGTTCTCTGCAAGATGGGGGAGTGAGAGGTCACAATTCTCAGTCTGTGAATAACACTGAACACATGTCCACTAAACTGTGAGTGGTTTTACTGACCTGTCAGTGCCCTTAATGTAGTTTGAAAATGTAGTTTGAAAGTGCTAAAGCCATGGCACCTTTGGTTTGAAAGTGCTAAAGCTGTGTTGCCTTTGGTTTGAAAGTGCTAAAGCTGTGTTACCTTTGGTTGGAAAGTGCTAAAGCTGTGTTGCCTTTGGTTTGAAAGTGCGAAAGCTGTGTTGTCTTTGGTTTGAAAGTGCTAAAGCTGTGTTGCCTGATGTTTGAAAGTGCTAAAGCTGTGTTGTCTTTGGTTTGAAAGTGCTAAAACTGCCTTGCCTAATTAAAGCTGCCTTGCCTAATTAAAGCTGCCTTGCCCAATTAGAACTGCCTTGCCTAATTAAAGCTGCCTTGTCGAATTAAAGTTGCCTTGCCTTCGATATATAATTAAAAGTTTAATCTTGAACACTTCTTGTTTGCGCTTTATACTGATTTTAGCAAAAACGCTACCACGTATGGCTGAGATCTTTGGCCATCTTACTCAGAATCCCTCTCCGCTCATCAGGTGCCGAGGATTTTTCCCATCGATGAAAATAAAAGAGTTATTAGTGTTTAAAAAATGTTGAGATTCTCTCTCCTGTTAATCATGCCAAGAAGGCCACGCCCCTTCTGGTGGGAGGGGGAGGGACTATAAAACCCAGAAGTGTGGGCGTGGCTCAGTCTCTACAAGATGGGGAGGGAGAGGTTAAAGACTCGCTGTCTTTAGTGGCCTTGCACCCTGCTTGAAAAGATATGAAACTGCACTTGAATTTGGTGGCCTTGCACCCTGCTTGAAATGAATTTCAAGGAATTACCGTGAGTCAACTGCCAGCCCACCAGCCGTGAGTGAGTGAGTGAGCTGCCAGCCCAACATGCTTGAGTGACTGAGCCGCCAGCCCAACATGCTTGAGTGACTGAGCCGCCAGCCCAAGAATCCATTCAGTCCACAATGTCCATACTAGCCCTCTGGAAACCAGCCCCTTCAGTGCACAACACCCATACTAGCGCTCCAGAAATCCCCCCCCCCCCCCCCCGCACTGGCCACCAATATCGGAATAGTTGGAGAGGTGGAATATTGCGTTGAGGGACCAGCCCTCCCGTGTGATGCTGGGACCCAACGGGTCCCACTTAGTCTAGTATATATTGTAATCAACTGGGGTCCCGGTACCGAGCCTTGCGGCGCCCCACTATTCACTGCCTGCCATTCTGAAAAGGACCCGTTAAATCCTACTCTTTGCTTCCTGTCTGCCAACCAGTTCTCTATCCATGTCAGTACCAAGACTCGCCCACCAGTGGAAACATCCTCTCTACATCCACCCTCTCCAAGCCTTTCACTATTCTGTTTCATTCTTCTAAACTCCAGCGATTTGAGGCCCAGTGCCTTCAAACACTCATCATATGTTAAACTAATGCACAAGCCCATAGTGGGCTTATGATGGAACCTGGTGCAACTCAGACAATATTCATACAGCCATTTCTATATTAGTAAATGATCAGCTTTATTAGCATCAACCAGAGCTATTTATTTAAACATTTAACTACAGGTTGTGTTTTAAGCTAGGGGGATACGGAGAATGTTATACATAGTACTAAAAATGGTGGTGGAGAATAGTGACCTCAACATCCAAGTCTTTGCATCTGAGGAAACAAAATAGATGCTCATGTGTTATGGTGTGAAGTGGCAAGAATGTGTGCTAGTGCTTGGATTGGGCCTTGTAATGTAACCTCAGAAGATGCCAATAATGGGGATCACTTAAACACAGCCTTTTATGAGGCAGTTTGGCAATGTTAAACATCAGCTACTGGAGAGGTTGCTACTCAAGGATCATGTACACTGACCAAGGGTGAACAAAATGTTTGCACCCACATAGAGAAGAAGGTTTTGGTGATTTATGTTTGGACTTGGGGGGGTTCACCAGTTTTGGCCGAGAAGACCATTCATAATAGTGTTCAAGAAGGAACTGCAGATGCTGGAAGATCGAAGGTACACAAAAATGCTGGAGAAACTCAGCGGGTGCAGCAGCATCTATGGAGCGAAGGAAATAGGTGACGTTTCGGGCCGAAACCCTTCTTCAGACTGATCCATTCATAATAGTGACTGACTGCAAGTCTCTTGTTGAACTTTATGGGACAGTGGACAGAGAATGATGGGGGGCCCATCGTGGCGGGGGAGGGGCGGAAAGGGGGTGACTGCTGAGAACGAAGGGGACCCAGTGGGGGAACCGCTGAGAACGAAGGGGAGGGGGGACCCGGCTAGGGACTGGGCCAGTGGCCGCCCAAATCAAAAGGGGGGACGTGGCAAGGGGGGGCTTTGTCCGCATCAAAATGTGGCAACACCTGAATACAGCCCAGGTGACGCCTGCTCTGTGATTTTACTGGGTTGTATGCAAATCAAAGCATTTCATTTTACCAAGGTGGCTCCCCATGATGGCAGCACAGAGATGGGCCTTCCTTATGTTTCAATATGACTGTGGAATTGAGTTCTGATCTTCGGAGCACGATGCTATGGTGGATGCTTTGTTGTGTCTCCATTATGAGGAAACCACAAAGAACATGGTGGCGGCAGGGTGGTGCAGCGGTAGAGCTGCTGCCTTACAGCGCCAGGGAACCCTGGTTCGATCCTGACTACGGGTGTTGTCTATACGGAGTTTGTACGTTCTCCCCATGACCTGCTTGTGTTTACTCCGAGATCTTCCGTTTCCTCCCCTTCAGGCCAGGGGGTGCCAATGATGGCTGCCCAGTCTACGGTCTGTCTGTCTTTTCATTCTGTTTTGTTATTTCAAGTGTGTATTAAAAGTATGTTTTTGTGTTTGTTGGTTTGTTTTGTGTCGTGGGTGGGGGGTTTGGGGTAAACTTTTTTCAATCTCTTACCTCGACGGAGATGCACATTTTCTCTGTGTCGTATTGAGTGCGTTCAGGAGCATTGTCGAGTGTGTTCAGGACGGTTTTCTCACACAATATATAGGGAACCCTACTAGGGAGAAGGCTAAGCTTGGGAAATAGGGCAGGGGAAGTTACCGAGGTGCCAGACCTTAGTTACTGAGGGACCAGTGAAGACAGTGAAGACCGGCTGCGGCACGGCAGGTACTTTAAAACTTTGACCGCCGGCCTGCGGCCTACACCAGCCTGAAGCCGCGGTCTCTGGTTGGGAAGAGCCGATCCTGGACTCACCTTGACTTTGACTTTGTCCCTTACCATCTGGACGCCCACAGCAACGGCTGTGGAGGGTGGAGGTCCCTACCACGGGGGAAAATGGAGGAGGACTGGCCAAGCTCTGTGCCTTCCACCACAGTGATGAATGCTGTGGTGGATGTTTGTGTAAATTTTTTATTGTGGTTGTGTTCTTTATTACTGTACCGCTGCTGGCAACCCAAATTCCACCGACCTTGGTTGTGTGGCAATTAAATTATATCAAATTATATCAATTATATCAATTAGTTCGAAAATAGTTATGGAAAAGGATAGATCTGGTCCACAAGTTAACATTTTTAAATATGTGTCAGACTGATTTTGATGGTATTAGACAAGATCTTGCAAAAGCTGTTTATTTAGTAAGTTGTTTGTAGGCATGCGGACATCTGGCAAGTGTGAGGCTTTTAAAAGTGAGATGACGAGAGTTCAAGGCATGGATATTCCTGTTGAAGGGCTAGGCCAGCAGGAGCAGGGAACTCTGGATCACCACGGATATTGAGGCTCTGGTCAGGAAAATGTGGGCATCAGGTACAAGCAGCTGGGATTAAGTGAATCATTGGAGGACTATAAAGGATGCAGGAGTATACTTAAGAAGGAAGTCAAAAGGGTGAAAAGGGGGCACGAGATAGCTTTGGCTGAGAAAATTAAGAAAAATCCAAAGAGTTTTTACAACTAGCTTTGAACGTGGGAGATTGTGTCGCGTGAATTTGATGAAGTATTTTGGAGAAAGAACCAAGAAGGGATGATAGACAAAGTCTAAATGGACTTCAGCAATGTTCCATATGGTAGGTTAGGTCAGTGCATGGGTTGGATAGGTACATGGGACTGTGATATTGTAGCCATTGCAGAATCCCAGGAGAGCTAGCTACGTATATTTGGATACATAATTGGCAAGTAGGATGTAGAGGGTGATGGTGAAAGGTTATTTTTCGGATGGAAATCCCATGATTGGTGGCGTACCTCAGGGGCCAGTGCTGGGCCACATCAACAATTTGAATGAGATGTGCAAAGCATGGTTCGTAAATATACAGATGACACCAAAGTAGGTGGTATTGTAGACAGTGAAGAAGGCTATCAAGAATTACAGTGGGATCTTGATCAACTGCACGTGGGCTGAGGAATGGCAAACGGAGTTTAATTCAGATAAGTTTGAGGTGTTGCACTTTGGGATGACAAACCAGGATAGGACTTTCACAGTGAATGGTAGAGCCCTGGGGTATGTTGTAGATGGATCTAAACGTACTAGTATATACTGTAATTCTCTGCAACTGCATTACAGGTGAACAGGGTGCTGGAAAAGGCTTTTGGCACTGTGGCCTCCGGGAGTCATGCAATTGAGTGTAGAAGATGGGACATTATGTTGCAGTTATACAAGACATTGGTGAGGCCTCATTTGGAGTATTGTGTTCAGCTTTGGTCACCCTGCTGATGCCATGAGGCTACAAAGAGTACAGAAAAGATTTATGAGGAAGCTGTCAGGATTTGAGGGCCTGAGTTATAGAGAGAGGATGGGCAAACAAGGAATTTATTCCTTGGAACAGAGGAGACTGAGGAATCATCTTGTTGAGGTATCTTAAATCACAAGGGGCATAAATGGGGTGAATGCTTTTGAGGGATATGGATCAAAAATGGCCAAATGGATCGAGCGTAGATGTGCATCTTGGCCAGCATGGAAAAGTTGGGCCAAAGGGCCTGTTCCCGTTTTGCATAACTCTATGGTAGCATTTGAAGTTGTTAGATGTGAGATCAAGTACCACAACAGAAAATATGATGGAGGAATTAAAATCTATCATTGCCAGCGGTAACCTCAGGGAGAGGTTGTATCAAGTAATGGTTCATATTTCAGATCATTTCAGTTTAAAGAGTTTTTGAAGTAGTGAAATATATAAGCCTTTCACTTCTCCTTTCTAGTCAGCATCAAATGAGGATGTGGAAATGTCAATATAGGTGGTGATTTAAGAAACAGTTTAAGGAAAACTAAATATGTTTGGTGATGCAATGTTTAGTTTGGTTTAGTTTAGAGATAGTTGGCCCACCGAGTCCGCGTCGACCAGCGATCCCCGCGCATTAACACTATCCTACACACACCAGGGACAATTTGCACATACACCAAGCCAATTAACCTACAAACCTGTATGTCTTTGGAGTGTGGGAGGAAATTGAAGATCTCGGAGAAAACCCACGCAGTCACAGGGAGAACGTACAAACTCTGTACAGACAGCAACCGTAGTCGGGATCGAGCCCGGGTCTCCGGCGCTGCAAACCGCTGTAAGGTAGCAACTCTAACGTTGCATCACCATGCAATGGCTTGCAGCATTTCTTCTAAGCTCCAGAGCAAGACCACACAGGCAAAGTGCACAGCAGATTTAGTCTCAATCAGCCCAATTTGGATGGAAAGCTTAAGATCAAGTAGTTCAAACAAAGTTAGCAGTACAATGCATTCAGTGAGGAGAAAGCATTTAGTCTACATGGTGGAGTTTGTGCACAGATGCCTCTCAGGAGGTTTAAAATTACATAATGGGAATTCTGAGAATTAGTGGAGATATATAGTTCTTTGGAATAATAATTGGAAAGATGAACAAGAAATTCAGAAAAATCCTCAAGGGCTCCTTTCTCCCAGGATCAGACAGCCAAATACAAAAGACGACTGTCTGATTGAAGATGTATTTAAAGAGAAACCGACAGTAGTTCAGGAAAAGCCAACACATAATATTTCTGTGTGTGCTATTCAAATGTGTCAAATGCGTGCTATTTTCATTATATTTATTTTAGTTGTTTATCTTTTTTAAAATATTTTACCTTGTATGTATCGTTAGCTTTTAGAAATGTTTGAATGGTGCACTGACTGGCTGACATTTTACAATTTTGTTGTACATGGTTCATGTTACAATGACAATAAAGAAACTATTCTGTTCTATTCTGATTAGAATCAAGGCAAGATAGCATGAATCCAGAGGTGGATGATATTGCAGCATCATCAGGTGAATCAAAGGTAACACCAGCTATGATCACAGAAAGTGCAAAACATGTTGACTCATCAAAGAGTTTATGACGAGCATTAGAATAAATCTACATTTCACTTCTCCTTAACATATAGATTAAAATGGGGAAGCAGCACTGCCTTGGGAAAGCAGACAACATAATCAAACAACCCTCACACGCTGGTCATTCCCAGCTCTCCCCTCCTCCATTGGGACGAGGATACAAAAGGTTGAAAGCACATGCTGCCAGATCCAAGCTTCTTCCCCGCTATTATCAGACTCTTGAATGGACCTCTCATGTACAAAGGATGAATTTGCCATCTCCCACTTTATCTTGTTGTGACCATTGCATTTAAAAAAATCTGTTCTTTCTTTGTAGCTGTCACACCATATTCTGCGGGTCAGGCAGCATCTCTGGAGAGTAGGAACGGGTGACGTTTCAGGTCGAGACCCTTCGTCAAACTCTTCTTCAATCTGAAAAAAGGTCTCGACCCAAAACGCCACCCATTCCTTATCTCCAGAGATGCTGCCTGTCCCGTTGAGTTACTCCAGTACTTTGTGTCTACCTTTGGTTTAAACCTGCATCTGCAGTTCCTTCTTAAACTATATTTTGCATTCTATTAACTTTCTATTTTACTCTCTCAGTATACTCATGTATTGTATCATTTGCCTGAATAGCCCACAGAACAAAGTTTTACACCATGTCTCCATACACATGGCAATAATAAACCAATACCAATATTAAAAATGGTCTGAAAATAGCCCACAGCAATTCTTGTCCATGTTTTTAATAGTCTCCCAGGCTCCAGACTCTGGTACTAAATTATGTTTTTCAATAGAAGGAAATATATATTTATTATGGTTGGGAACTCTAATGGATGAGCCAAAGCTTTGTATCTGATTTTAATTTTGTTTTTTAAAGGGTTTCAATCTGAAATATATTAATTAATTATTTCACCACCAAACCTATTCCACTTCCCACATATTCCTTCCCCCACTCCCACAACCAAGACCAGTATTGGAATTCTGGAAAATGATGTAACAAAGGGCAATAACAAGTTCAAGTTCAAGTGAGTTTATTGTCATGTGTCCCTGATAGGACAGTGAAATTCTTGCTTTGCTTCAGCACACAGAACATAGTAGGCATTGACTACAAAACAGATCAGTGTGTCCATATACCGTAATATAAATATATACACACATGAATAAATAAAATGATAAAGTGCAAATAACAGATAATTGGTTATTAACAGCTCATTCAGGTCCCAGTATAACTCTAGATAGACACAAAAATGACTGGAGTAACACAGCGGGACAGGCAGCAGCATCTCTGGAGAGAAGGAATGGGTGCCGTTTCGGGTCGAGACCCTTCTTCAGACCCAAAACATCACCCATTCCTTCTCTGCAGAGATGCTGCCTGTCCCGCTGAGTTACTCCAGCATTTTGTGTCTATCTTTGGTTGAAACCAGCACCTGCAGTTCCTTCCTGCACCACTCCTTGTTGTGCTAGAGTAACCACACAGCAGCAGGCAGGCAGGCAACGATAAACACATTTTTTTTTTAATTGACAAGAGTACAACAAGGAAAACGTAAAAAGTCAAAAAGTTTAATGATGTTTCATCAGTTTGCATTCAAATATAGACATTCTGAGAACTGAATATTTGCTGAGGAATGCCAGAAGGCATTTCACTTCAGACAGTATTGCACTCCCACACAAGCAAGCAAGAACAAGTACTGTAAATGCTGAACTTCCTGAGAGGTGTTCACCATTGATTTCCCAATAGCATTCCAATATTGGACGCGCATACACTCAGACTGTGCAGCTCTGTTCTCCCTCAGCTCCTCAGCAATTATGCTGGGGAATCCGTTTGCTGAAATTGTGCCAAATTGGATCTGGCACAAGAACAACAACGTCTTGTACTTGGAAGGAGAGGAATGGCTACTGGGGAGATCGACAAGTGTCAGGCAATATTTACAACTATGCATTTTACCGTTAGTTACCCAGGTGCAAGTGCAGCACTTCCATTAAAGTGAACAGTCTTCAGAATGACAAGTAACCATTTTATTTGATCTTACTCAGGAAGTTTTAATATTTAACTTTTTAAAAGTTTCTGCGCATCTGTTTTATGTATCCAGCTTTCTTTTTGATGTTTTTAGCTAATTATCCATTTAAAATATTTTATTTTCTAGTAGTTCTTGAATGTGAATGTCAGAGATGTTTGCTAATGTAAATAAACCTTTGATAGACACAAAATGCTGGAGTGACACAGCGGGACAGGCAGCATCTCTGGAGAGAAGGAATGGGTGACGTTTCAGGTCGAGACCCTGTGAGAGCAATGCCCCTCCCTCCAATTGTGCAGCCAGGTCCCCTTGTTCTGGGTTCCCCTGCTGGAGGAAGCTTCTTGACATATACTCTGTCAATGTTCCATGAACCTTATATAAGATAATCCTTGTTCTTCTAAGTTCTGAATAATATAGATTTAGTTTGTTTAGCTGTTTGTGATCGGTCAACCGTCTCATCCAATAATTAGTTCAGTGAATCTATTTTGGATTGCTTCCAGAGCCTGTATATCCTTTCTTAACTAAGGGTGACATCTGCCCATTAACTTCTTAGTTAATTTCTCCCAAGCTTGAGGTTTTGGACCTTTTCCATTATATCATGCTCAAAGATATTCTAATTATAGAGTCATAGAGTGATACAGTCTGGAAAAAGGCCCTTTTTTCCCAACTCGCCCACACTGGTCAACAATGTCCCAGCTACACTAGTCCCACTTGCCTGCACTTGGTCCATATCCCTTCAAACCCGTCCTATCCATGTACCTGTCGAAGAAGGGTTTTGATCCAAAATGTCACCCATTAATTTTCTCTAGAGATACTCCAAAATGTTATGTCTATCTTTGGTATAAACCAGTATCTGCAGTTCCTTCCTCACACACACACACACATTTATATATATATGTGTGCATGTGTGTGTGTGTGTGTGTGTGTGTGTGTGTGTGTTTGCATACGTATATATGTATGTGTGTGTGTATGTATATGTGTATGTGTATATATATCTTTATTTATATGCACACACACACACACACACACACACACACACACACACACACACACACACACACACACACACACACACACACGCACACGCACACACACACATATATAAATAAAAATACCCACTTCACATAATATCTTGTTCACCACTTTAACTCTAAGAAAATATATAAGTGAAAGAGTCAAAATACACAAGTGCTTTTCATGCTTTTGGTACCCACTCATGTTCTTAAATATGTTTTCTCACATTCATTGCCAGAATGAGCTGTCTGTCTGCGTTTAGCTGCACAGGGTGCAATAAGTGACTGTCCAAATCACCAGTGATTCTGCAAACTGAGAAACACACTTAGCAGACGTCACTGATAAATACTTAGACAGATCAGCAGTAAATCTTGCATGAGGGAAGCCATGCCTATCAATCAGGAAGTGTATAGATTGGCCCTTTAAGACACTGCGGAGTGGGTGAAAGTGTCTTTAAGAATTGGAGGCTGAAAGATTAAGTATCCCATTAATATAAATCTTTGGTCAAAGTAGCTATTTTGGTTGCATCTGCTTTTCTTTCTCAAGGACTTTCTCCTTCACATCTAAGAACCCTGTTGAAACACTTTAAAAAAAATTCCAATCTGGGCACGTGGTTACCGTATGGAAAACACAAAATGTTGGAGTAATTCAGCGGTAGCATCTGTGGATAGAAGGACGGAAAAGTGGTTAGGTAACAGGCAGCATCTCTGGTTGGAAGGAATGGGTGACATTTCGGGTCGAGACCCTTCTTCAGACTGAGAGTCAGGAGAGTGGGAGACACAGAGATATGGGCGGGTAAAGTGTGAAAATTCCATTTAACCTAGAATGTCGGGTGACAAAAAAAGGGCAAAAATGAGGTGGTCCAGTGGGGAGACAATCTCTTAAACAAACCAACCAAGCTGAGCAAACATGGAGTTAAACATACTTAAAACAGCCTGTTAGTGTAATTGAAACAGAACATGCTGGAAACACACAGCAGGTCAGATATCATCTGTGGAAAGAGAAAGAGAGTTCATGTTTCAGGTCAAACCCCTTTTAGAGAGGTCTCCGACACAAAATGTCAACCCTGTTTGCTGATTCAGATTTCCAGCATCTCTATCTTTTTAAAGTTTTCTTTCAATTTGATTAGGTTGGAAATTACTACTCCTCTGAGTACTGTTTTAAAGAGATTGACAGACATATGATTGATTTGTAACTAGATACTTGAGAATAGTTTTGAGGACCATGAAGCATTTAATATAATGACGTGATTTAAAATAAGTTTTGATATTGGCTACACAGAAGAATCTTACATTGCTGCACTAAAACAGGGCTTCGTCCATATCTACAGTTCCTTGTGTGCTGATCTTCTAATATTTATACAACTTTTTGGGGCGGCATGGTGGCGCAGCGGTAGATTTGCTTCTTTACAGCATTTCCTGCGCCAGGGGCCCTGGTTCGATCCCAACTACGGGTGCTGTCTGTACAGAGTTTGTACCTGTGACGCGTGGGTTTTCTCTGAGATCTTCGATTTACTTCCACACTCCAAAGACGTACAGGTTTGCAGGCTAATTGGCTTGGTATAAATGTAAATTGTCCCTCGTGTGTGTGGGATAGTGTTATTGCGCGGGGATCGCTGGCCTGTTGCGGACTCAGTGGGTCGAAGGGCCTGTTTGCGCGCTGTATCTCTAAACTAAACTAAATTAAACTGAACTAACAGTGGGTAAACTTATCTGAGGAAGCTCAAAAATAACCAGGACAAACAACAAAAGGAAAAATGAAACAAAAATAAGTCATAATAATATTGATAGCGGGATACATCAAGGATTGTCCATGCCAACCACAAACCACCCATTTGCTCTAACCTTTCGCTAAACTGTTTTATTCATTGCGCAGTCTCACACACTCCTCCAAAATGCGACCGCTCATTCACAGAGAGGTTAATTGAGCATTGTTAGAGACTGCTGGCAGGAAACTACAGCAGTTACATACTCTCACACGGAGAACTTGCGAGCTCCACACTGATTAAATTCAGATAAATTGCCAATTCTACTCATGGGAAGAAACACAAAGTATTCTAAGAATTGTGCCGAAATAGTGATTTGAGTTGAAAGAGGTCCAAGACTTTTACGAGACTTGGCACTTAATGTGTTTAATCACAGTGGAAAAGCAATCAATAAAGCAAATAGAATGCTGAATTATATACCCAGAACAAATTAGAAGAAGTCATGCTTAAACAGTGTAGGTCTCTAGTTTGACAACACCTTTGCTATTGTGTCTTGCTCTGGTTACTGAGACAAAATAGTCTTCGCCCAAGGGAGAGATTTAAGTCTTGAAGATGGTGTGAAGAAGCTTAACACTCATCATTAGCATTCAAGGAATGAGTTATAAGGCGAGATGTGAATGGTAAAAAGAGGCAACTGAGGAATAATATTCTTGGAATAATAAATGGAGAGGAAATCATAATTCAAGATCATTACTGCAAAGTGATAGGTGACGGAAATGGTGAGAAGTTATTCCAGGATTAGTATCAAGATGCAAAATACTGGACAGCAGCTGGAAGAACTCAGCAGTCGTGGGTAGGAAGGAATTGCAGATGCTGGTACACACCGAATAAAGGCACGAAATGCTGGAGTAACTCAGCAGGAGAGGCAGCATCTCTGGAGAGAAGGAATGGGTGACATTGCCCATTCCTTCTATCCAGAAATGCTGCCTGGGCAGATGAACTCAGCAGTCGGGCAGCTATGGGAACAAATGGACAGTCAACGTTTCAGGTCGAGACTCTTTATACTGCAATCAGAATAAGGATGCTCTACGCACAAAAACAGACGGAACAATGCCTGGAATGTACAGCTGGGTAAACTGGAGTAAGTGGAAAGGAATTTTAGATCTTCTAAAACAATTCAATAGTATAATCTTAGAGCTATGAGATCTTTCCAGACAGATCAGGAATTTGGATTGAATTGGATGGCATACGTTAACTCCAACCTCCCAATCAGCCTTGATCCAATGCAGTTTGCTTACCATCACAACCGGTCTACAGCAGATGCCATCTCGCTTGCCCTAAAGATCTAAGATCTTTCCCCTAAACTCACGTGTGGAACAGCTGAACAACATGGACTCCTACATTAGACTACTATTTATTGACTATAGCTCCGTCTTCAACACCATAGTCCCATCCAAACACAATGTGTAGGAAGGAACTGCAGATACTGGTTTAAACTGAAGAGAGACACACAAAGCTGGAGTAACTCAGCGGGTCAGCCAGCATTTCTGGATAAAAGGAATAGGTGATGTTTCAGGTCAAGACCCTTCTTCAGAATCTTCTTCAGTGTGAAGAAGGGTCTTGACCTGAAACATCACATTTTTCAAGCAAGTCCTCCCATTCACAAAGCCATGCTGACTTTAGCCTATTTTATTGTGAACTTCTAAGTACTCCGTACTCCGTAACCTCATCCTTTATAATGGACTCCTCCTTTGTCCTGTTCCTATCCAGCAGAAAGTACAGAAGTTTGAAAGTGCACACGACCAGACTGAGGAACAGCTTCTTCTCCTCTGTTATCAGGCATCTGCATGGTCCTTGCATAAGGTAGAGTATTGTCTGATTCACTTCTATAGTGGACATTGAACTTTGTCTGTGGGACTGATGCGCTACAATGCGTTAAGGGGCTGTCCCACTTAGGCGATTTTTCAGCGGACTGCCGGGAACTGTCAAGTTCCTCGCCTGAAAAACGGGAACTGGAATGGTGACTGTCAGACTGTCACACACACACACACACACACACACACACACACACACACACACACACACACACACACACACACACACACACACACACACACACACACACACACACACACACACACACATCGCAAATGCGGGGGCCAGGGCAAGCGGGGGGAGCGCTGAATGAAATTCATACGGTGCAAAGCCAAGGTGATACAGACACACACCGCGATGAACAGGAAGGTTAAGATGGTTAGCACAGTGTACGGTAAGTCCTTTAGAAGGGGGGAGAAAGAAGGGGGGGGGAGAGAAGGGGGGGAGAAAAGGGGGGGGGGAGAGAAGGGGGGGAGAGAAGGGGGGGGAGAGAAGGGGGGGAGAGAAGGGGGGGAGAGTGAAGTGGGGGGGAGAGAAGGGGGGGGAGAAGGGGGGGGAGAGAAGGGGGGGAGAGGTGAAGTGGGGGGGAGAGAAGGGGGGGGAGAGAAGGGGGGGAGATGGGGGTGGGGAGAGAAGGGGGGGGAGAGAAGGGGGGGGAGAGAAGGGGGGGAGAGAGAAGGGGGGGAGAGAAGGGGGGGAGAGTGAAGTGGGGGGGAGAGAAGGGGGGGAGAGAAGGGGGGGGGGAGATGGGGGTGGGGAGAGAAGGGGGGAGAGAAGGGGGGGGAGAGAAGGGGGGGGAGAGAAGAGGGGGGAGAGAAGGGGGGGGGAGAGAAGGGGGGGGGAGAATGGGGGAGGGCAGGGGGAAGAGAAGTGGAGAAGAGAAGGGGGGAGAGGGGGAAAAGGGGGGAGAGAGAAGGGGGGGAGAGGAAGGGGGGAGAGGAAGGAGGGGAGAGAAGGGGGAGGGGGGAGAAGGGGGGAGGGGGCCGGTGACACTTTTAAGAAGCCAGACAAATTTTAATAAGCCAGATATACACAGCTGTGAAGTTCGGTGGACATTTAACATTACCGGTCGGGTATCCTTGGTTCTGAAAACTCGTGCTTACGTTTTCTTTCCCCAATGAGCCAATGAAAATTACCTATCAGCAAAGGCGATTAACTAAAACTACCTACGACTACCTCGATTACCTACAACTACATGGCAACCCCACTACAACTGCACCTATGACTACAGGATTATCGATTTTCTCCATGGCGACCAATTTTTGGTCACAAAATTTTTTTCAACATGCTGAAAAATTTGCGGCGACCATACTGAGGCCGCGACTAGTTCCCAGAATGCGGGAACTCCTCGCGACCATGAAGGAGACTCACCAGAGACCACCAGCGAACATGTGGCGACCATGTGGCGAGCCCAGAGTCTCCTGCACTTGCCTAAAAAGTCGCCTATATTCTGCACTGTATTTTTCCCTTTGCTCTAACGGTTATAATTAAGTTTGACTTGATTAAATTTATGTATTGTATTATCTGATCTGATTGGATAACATACAATACAAAGCTTTTCACTGTACCTCGGTACACATGACAATAATAAACCTAAACTTAAACCCTAAAGGTCGGAATAAATGGGTCTTTTTCAAGCTGGAAGAATATAGTGCACATCAGTTCTTGGCGCTCAAATATTTATGATGTTCCTGATTTTACTGAGTATCATTGATCTGGTTGAGAGGCAGAGAGTAAGATATCCTTAAGACAACACACAAATAGGAATGATGCATTGTAATGACAAAGGACTTTGCAACAGGATATATATGAATTGAGTAGGTGGGCAAAAACTTGGCATATAAAATGATTAGCGGCAGTATTAAAAATTCTGAGAGGCATAGAGTAGACAGTCAGAACCATATTCCCAGGATGGAAATTACCTGTATAACACTAGAGGGCAGAGCTATGTGAGAGGGGGAATGTTTAATGGAGAGGTACGGGGCAGGTGTTTTACACAGGGAGTGGTGGGAGCCGGGGTCCCATTGCCAGAGGTGGTGGTGGAGGCAGATACGATAGTGGCATTTAAGAGGCTTATAGATAGGCACACAGAAGTGCAAGGATTAGAGGGATATGGTTCATGTGGAGGAAGATGAGGTCAGTTTAATTTGGCGTTACATGCAGTGCAAGCATTGCAGTCCAGCAAGAGTTTGGGATGGTAAATGGCCTTTAAAATGCGAGGTGATTTTCTAGCGATAGGGAAGCAGTGTTACATCGTCACAGGGTACTTGTGAGCAACAACCAGAACACTGTGCCCAATTTTGTCCCCTTATTTATGAAAAGATATATTGGCCTTCAGGGCAATCCAAAAAAAAGTTCACTTATCGTGAATGGCTCAAGAAATTACATCTACACTGTATATCCTTTAGCATTTATAAGAATGAGGAGTGATCTAATTAAAGTGCATAAGATTTTGAGATGTTTCAAACAGTGGTAGAACCTTGCATAAAGTGACATTGTTACAGAGTTAAATCATTTAAAACTGATTTTCTAATAACTTCTAACAGAGGATGGTGAATCTCTGGAATTCTTTACCCATGAGGGTTATGCTGGAGTAACTCAGCGGGACAGGCAGCATCTCTGGATAGAAGGAATGGGTGACGTTTCGGGTCGAGACCCTTCTTCAGACTGGTTAGGGGATAAGGGAAACGAGAGCTATAGGTTATTCTTCTTCTTGCGTTTGAGGCAGCAGAGGTTACGTAACGGCCTCCAGGTGCTGTAGCCAGTTCAATGTGCTGTTGTCGAGTGTTGTGAGGTCTACCCCTCCACCAGGGGGCGGAGGACAGCGCAGTCGAAAATGCCGTGCTGCTGCTGCACTGTTTGCTGGTCTGCTCCACACACGCAGGCTGCTGATGTACGCAGCCCCCAGCGATGCATGTTGGCGTTGAACTGGCCGACCCCTGTACGGAGCCGGTTCAGGGCGACCCACTCTTTGCGGGGCAGGTCCGAGGCAGGTGGGGCTGTGGTGTTCGGTGCAACAGTGGATTGTGGAGGTCGTGAAGTCTGTTCCCACCTGGTTCTCCATGCTCCTAGTGTGTTGAAACCGGAGCCACAGAGGGTCGCTGCGTGACGGGAGAAGGAGGGACGAGATGACAGGCGTTGAGGTCCCAGTTGCTGTGAGTCCTGGGCGAGGTGGTGCAGAGGATGTTTGGCACCCGATGGGGCCTTGCACACCAGCCTGTGGGTGAAGTACTCTCTGCGAAGCTTGGCGGGTGTGATACCTGCGAGCACTGGCAGAAGATCCATCGGAGTAGGGCGAAGGCAGCCGGTAATGATCCGCATGGTGTCGTTGAGGATGGCGTCTAGATTGCTAGTATGAGTGCAGCTGCATCATGCTGGGGCGGTGTACTCAGCGGCGCTGTACACCGTTCAACGAGCACTGGTTCAGAGATGTCCTGGCGCCCCATGACAATCCAGCCAAGCAACGCAGGAGGTTGTTCTGCGCCGAGACTTTAGCCCAGAGAGCTTCAAGGCGTTGCTTGTAGGTCGGCTGCCGATCTAGTTTCACCCCGAGGTATGAAGGAAATGGGTTATAGGGTGGGGGTGACCCATTGAGGGTGACGGTTAGCTGGCGTTGAGCATCCTTGTTGTTCAGGTGAAAGGACTTTGTGGTGGTTTTTGCCACACTCAGTTTTAGTCTCCAGGTCTTAAGGCAGCCCGCGACAAGTTCCATATCCGCCGAGAGCACATCCTCCATGTTTGACCAACTCCTGTCCGAGTGCAGTAGGGCCAGGTCATCTGTGTATCCATACTGGCGCGAGGTCGTGCGTGGCAGATCGCTGATATAGAGATTGAAGAGCATGGGGGGCCAGTACCGAGCTTGGGGACTCCGTTTCTTAGGCGTTGCAGTCGGCTAGATTGTCCGTCGCTGGTCTTGAGTACAAAACTGTGGGATGTTGGCGAGGAACCGCACTAAATGGCGGTCAGGAATGGTGCGGAGGAGCTTCAAGATCAGGCCCTGGTGCCACACGGCGGCGGTGGTGAGGTCCACCAGTGTGACGCCCACCTTAGGGCTCATGTTGTCGACCCCCTCGTGGTGAGTCCTGTCAACTGACCTCAGCCAGGCGAATGACAACAAACAGAGAACTGCAGAAATAACAATGCTATAGATGATGATGTAGTGAGAAAAAGAACAATAAATGAAATATATGCAAAAAAGTAACGATGATAAAGGAAACGGGCCATTGTTAGCTGTTTGTTGGGTGACTTGGGTGGGGGAGGGAGAGAGAGAGAGGGAATGCCGGGGCTACCTGAAGTGAGAGAAATCAATACTCATACCACTGGGCTGTCAACCAAAGCGAAATATGAGATGCTGTTCCTCCAATTTGCGTTTAGTCTCACTCTGACAATTAAGGAGACCTAGGACAGAAAGGTCAGTGTGGGAATGGGAAGGGGAATTGAAGTGTTTAGCAACTGGGAGATCAGATAGGTTCTGGCGGGCTGAGTGAACGTTTTCTGCGAAATGATCGCTCAGTTTGGTCTCGCCGATGTCCACATCTTGAACAACGGATACAGTAGATGAGGTTGGAGGAGGTGCAGGTGAACCTCTGCCTGACCTGAAAGGACTGTCGGGGTCCCTGGACAGAGTCAAGGAAGGAGGTATAGCGAAAGGTGTTGCATCTTCTGCAGTTGCAGGGGAAGGTACCTAGGGATGGGGTGGTTTGGGTGGGAATGAGTTAACCAGGGAGATGCGGAGGGAACGGTCTCTGCGGAAGGTGGAAAGGGGTGGAGATGTGAAGATGTGACTAGTGTTGGGAACCCTTTGGAGGTGGCGAAGATAGATTATTATGGAAGACAGATCATTCAAGGCATTTCAAAAGGTATGGAGAGGATCAGGGAATTGAGGACTATTAGAAATTGGCACAGATGAGACTTGGGGCAGTGTGGGGTAGGACAGACTTGAAGGACTGAATGGCCTACACCTGCTCCTATTTTCTTATATTCTAATGTATTACATTAGAAACATATACAATTCTTAGAGAATTGGACAGTGTAGATGCAGGAAAAATGTTCCTGATGTTGCGGGGGATTGGGAACCAGGGGTCACAGTTTAAAAATAAGGGGTCGGCCATTTAGGAGTGAGGTGAGGAAAAACTTCTTCACCCAGAGAGTTGTGAGTCTGTGGAATTCTCTGCCACAGAAGGCAATGGAGGTCAATTCACTGGATATTTTCAAGAGAGAGTTAGATTTAGCTCTTAGGGCTAAGTGAATCAGAGGATATGGGGAGAAGGCAGGAACGGGGTACTGATTGTGGATGATCAGCCATGATCACATTGAATGGCAGTGCTGGCTCGAAGGGCCAAATGGCCTCCTCCTGCACCTATTTTCTATGTTTCTATGTACTGAGACACTAATTAATCAAGCGAACAGGTGTTATTAAAAATAAATTTGTGCGTATTGAATCAGACTGTTTCTAGACTGATTGTTTTATCAGCCAATTGATACTCAGGATAAAGCAGGATAAAGTTGGATATCTATAAAATTAGCAAACATTATTAAAACATGTTGCTGTTATTAAAAATTATTGCTAGTCAATGATTATTTCCAATGATGTGGAGGTGTTGTTTCACTGATGAATGTACATAAAAGAGGCTAGTAGATATGCTGTCTGAAGACCCAAAACATCACCCATTCCTTCTGTCCAGAGATACTGCCTGTCCCGCTGAGTTACTCCAGCATTTTTTGTCTATCTTTAGTGTAAACCGGCATCTGCAGTTCCTTCCTACATATTTTGTCTGCCTAATTCCCTTTACATGGGGGGTCATGTCCTCTGGTGTGTCCTGTTGTATAACGAGGAGCTAGTCACAAACCTACAGATATATAGAGGAAAATTACCTTTCACAATATTTCAATCGCCAGTGCCCTGTTGCATTTGATTTAAAACACTACTGATGATAGCCAAAGACAAGGGCAAACATCCTTCCACATCCCGTTTTCATTTCACCCGCAGAAACCACAGGGGAAAACGAAGGGTTTAACTCCCTCAGGCTTTTGAATGTGAAGTAAATCAATATGCAGTTTGATACTTTATCAAAACCATGAACACATTTAAAACGGGAAGGTTAATTGGGCAGCATTTTGTGGAAGATATGAATGTGAATTTTTAATTGCAGATCTTTTAGTTGAGTGCAGTGCAAACGCTTTGAAATCCAGAAAGCACTATTTTTGGTCTTGGCAGAAAACTACATCGATTTGTAAGTATATTTTTAGTTGCCAGCTATGTGGTTTATTAAAAGCAACTCTTAATTGGTTGAAATTGTTAAACATTTATTCTTAGTTTCTCTTTGCCATACGTTAGTGCTATTGAAGTTAGGATGGCATGGAGTAGAGCTGTTGCCTTACAGCACCGGAGACCCGGAGTCGATCCTGACCTTGGCTGCTGTCTGTACGGAGTTTGCACGTTCACCCCGTAATCTGCAAGGGGTTTCCCCGGGATCGTCAGTTTCCTCCCACACTCCAAGGACGTACAAGCTTGTGGGTTAATTGACTTTGGTAAAATTGTAAATTGCCCCTAGTGTGTGTAGGATAGTATTAGTGTGTGGGGAGGGACTCGGTGGGCCGAAGGTCCTGTTTCCACACAGTATCTCGAAACTAAACTAAACTAAACTGAACACTCAGCAAGACTAGGAATATTGGCTTTTTGTTGACATCCTTCAATGAGGAACACAGAGAAAGGGTGAATATGTTCGACTACCATCCAATTGTAGGAAAGAAAATTGCAACTAGGTGCTAACAACACAAGAGAGACTTGGCCTAATTGCAGCATCTTCCCCACTGACTGATCAGCAGGCTCAGGCACATTGAACATCAATCCTGGCATCTTTCAGATTGCTCAGCAAAAGATTGCATACATTTGCCAAGTCACTGGGAACTCAATTAGGCAGAAGTTATGGGACAGTCTAGACGTTATGATAAGAAGTGATAAAAATATCAGAGAAGCATTTAAAAAAATACAGAGCCGATGGGTTCTGATGAATATTATTATTCAGTCTTTCACGGCAAATTTGCTTCTTAGAAGAGCTAAAATACTGCTAAACAGTGAATAGACATCTCAGTGGTGCAGCTGGTAGAACTGCAGCCTCATAACGCCAGAGATGCAGGTTCGATCCTGACCTCAGGTGACTGTGTGAAATTTGCATATTCTCCTCGTGACCGTGTGGGTTTCCTTCAGGTGCTCCAGTTTCCACCCATATTCCAAAGACGTGCGGGTTTGTAGTTTAATTGATGTCTGTAAAATTTCCCCTTGCATGCAGGGAGTGGATGTAAAAGTGGGATAGAATGGAACTATGGATGATGATGGTTGGCATGGAGTCGAAGGGCCTGTTTCCCTGCTGTTACTTTCAATCAATCAATCAATCAATCAATCATTCGGTCATTCGATCAATCAATCAATGAAAATCGAGCTCTATTTTTCTATAATGCAGGATGTGAGCATTATATAACGAATTGACCCACACGAAGACCAGAAAATGTAACTGATGACAAAGTATTACAAAGATATTTATTAAAGTAGCAGTATGTAGGAAGGACCTGCAGATGCTGGTTTAAACTGAAGAGAGACATAAAAAGCTGGAATAACTCAACGGGACAGACAGCATCTCTGGAAAAAGCAATGGGTGCCGTTTCAGGTCGAGACCCTTCTGCAGATTCCCCTTAACATTACCTGGAGGAGCAAAATTATGGAAAACGCTGTTTTATTACATTATTCGTAATCAATCATACAACACAAAATACCTAAACCTGGTTGTAAGATGGTGGTATATCCCTTTAAGCCTTTCACGTTTAACAGTTGCTGATTGGACCATGGATGCAATGGCAATGCTCATCTTGCTGATATTCCCCAGCATTTATTGTTGAGCTGCAGATAAGAATGAAAAGAAAAGGTAAGACGAATCTTAAAAAAAAATGGAGTTATTTTTATGCTATTCATTATTTAGATGTGTTTAGGCTCTTGCAGCCTTTTTACATTGAAAATATCACAATATTAATTAATAAAATGTTGTTTTGTTGTCATTGTTTTTAATTTCCTTCTGAATATGAGAGATATTGTATGACATGAAGAAATCTGTTACTGCTTTGATAGCTGACAAAGTTTTTTTTAGTTTAGTTTAGAGATACAGCGCGGAGACAGGCCCATCAGCCCACCGGGTCCGCGCCGACCAGCGATCCCCGCACGTTAGCACTATCCTACACCCACTAGGACCATTTTGTTTTAACATTTACCAAGCCAATTAATCTACAAACCTGTACGTCTTTGGAGTGTGGGAGGAAACCGAAGATCTCGGAGAAAACCCAAGCAGGTCACGGGGAGAACGTACAAACTCCGCACAGACAGCACCCGTAGTTGGGATCGAACCCGGGTCTCCGGCGCCACATTCGCTGTAAGCCAACGACTCTACCGCTGCGGCACCATAACCGCCCATAGAGATACAGTGTGGAAACGAGCCCTTCGGCCCACCGGATCCTCGCCGACCAGTGATCCCTGCACATTAACACTATCCTACACACACTAGGGACAGTATTACATTCATAGAGAGTCAAATAACCTACAAACCTGCATGTCTTTAGAATGTGGGAGGAAACCGGAGCTCCCGGAGAAAACCCACGGAGGTCACGGGGAGAGCGTACAAACTCCATACACACAGTGGCTGTAGTTGGGATCGAGCCCAGGTCTCCGGCGCTGCAAGCGCTGTAAGGCAGCAACTCTACCGCTGCGCCACCGTGCCACCAGTTCAGTTGAAGTGAGTGAAACAGAAAGCGTTGGAGGAATTCAGCGGGTCAGGCAGTATCCGTGGAGGGAATGGACAGGCGATATTTCGAGTCGGGACCCTTCTTCAGCCCTTCAGCCTTCAGGCCAACAAGACACTCCCTGGGCATCCAACCCACAGACAGTGATGATGGACAAGTGATGCTGTCTCACAATCTGGCCCTTTAAAGCTGGTGAAAATTAGTGCTGGGAAAATCTGTTCATCCATTTTGCAACATTACAACTGCCCTCAAATTTAGTTTAGTTCAGTTTAGCGATACAGCGTGGAAACAGACCCTTCGGCCCACCGAGTCTGTGCCGACCAGCTATCCCCGCATATTAACACTACCCTACACATACTCGGCACAATTTACATTGATTCAAAGTCAATTAACCTACAAATCCATACATCTTTGGAGTGTGGGAGGAAACCGCAGAGCTCGTAGAAAACCCATGCTGGTCACGGGGAGAACGTGCAAACTCCGTACAGACAGCACCCGTAGTCGGGATCGAACCTGGGTCTCTGGCACTGTAAGCGCTATAATCGCTCTAGCGTGCCGCCCAAATCCATACTGGCTTTGCAGTAATGTAGGATCTTCTGGGACAGGATCTTATTGAGCTGATGTATAAATAGTAACACATTTATAATTTACTTTACCCCAAGTTGAACAAAGGAAATAAGCATCTTTTTTAAAGAATTAAAAAAAAAAATCTTATCCATAGTAAAGTGCAACGTTATCGTTGCACATCGTTATCGACATTGGTTTTGCTTTAATATTGTCATGTGTATCGAGATACAGTGCAAAGCTTTGATTACATGCTACCCAGTCAAAACATACAATGCATGAATACAAGCAAGCCGTACACCAGTGCAGCAGTTGTACAAAGAGAGAAACACAAGAATATAGTGTCACAGTATTATAATGTTGTGACAACAAAAATGCAGGAAAAAAGTGCATGGGCCACATGAGGCAGGTTGGGAGATCTGAACTTCACCCTTAGCTATGAGAACACTGTTTGAAAGCCTGATAACAGCGGGGAAGTAACCTTTCCTGAACTGGTGTTATGTACTTTCAAGCTTTTGTGGCTTCCACCTGACAACGGAGGGAATGGTGGACTCCTTGATTATATTCTATCAAGTTCCAGTATAGATTATATTCTATCAGTTCCAGTGCTTCTCATCTAAGTCACCACTGTTGCAGCTTTAAAGTGTCGGAAGTAAGTGTTTGTCTTTTATTAATGCGTTAACATTGTTAGCAAGGGAAATTGTGCAGATTTTGATTCTCCGAGCAATTAAATACTTCTAACGGGTGGGAGATGTACATAACAATTTGGCTGAAGCTGATGGCCACGTCTTCTGGTAAATGAGCCACAATCATGGATTCTACCTTCCTCTGAATGCAGCTCACTGGAAACTGAAAATGTACTCTAATGCTTCTGAGTTTCCAAAGCTGGTTATATTGCAAGTGTACTAAACACTTGCTTTCAATAACTTTGCTTCCAATTTACACCCAGTTACCACTTGGGGATCCATTAGAGTAAAACTAGAAGGCTGATTGATCCTTTCTGGAATCCCTAATTGTAAATCATGCCTCTGTCCCAACGCTTCTCTTCCAGTGCTAAAATAAGCTGAGGAGCAACAAAATCTAGTTTTTATGTCGTGCCTTGAATAAATAAACAACCTGAAGTAGCTTCTTGATTGCATTATAAAAAAACAAGATTGATCCCAAACTACTTAAATTAGTATTGGGTCAAGCGATTGGGATCTTGGTCACTGATAGTTTAGTTTAGGGATACAGCTCGGAAACAGGCCCTTCGGCCCACCGGCCCACCGCGCCGACCAGCAATCCCGCACACTAACGCTTTCCTACACCCACTAGGGACAATTTACACTTATACCCAGCCAATTAACCTGCAAACTTGTACGTCTTTGTAGTGTGGGAGGAAACCAAAGATCTTGGCGAAAACCCACCCGGTCACGGGGAGAAGGTACAAACTCCGTACAGACAGCGCCCGTAGTCAGGATCGAACCCAGGTCCCTGGCGCTGTAAAGTGCTGTAAGGCAGCAACTCTACCGCTGAGCCACCGTGCCGCCCATGGTTTCATGAAGAATCATAGGAGATGCAGGAGAAATGGAGACACAGACAAGTTTTAGAGCAAGTTTCAGGGTTTGAAACAGCAGGCAACCTTGTCATAGGTGAGGGGAGTAGTATTGAGGATGTTTCGGAGGGCGGTTGGAGGAGTGAGACATTTGGACTTTTGTAGGGCTACAAGAGGTTACATGCAGTGGGAATGGTCTTAGAGTTAAACATTTTAAAATCGTTCTATGTATGGTTCCAATTACTTTATTCATCTTTCCAAAAGGTACAGAAACGTTTGAAATATTCCTTCCATAGCACTCCCACCCACACGTCCCTGTTGTTCTGGTCCTAACCCATGCTGATGGTGCATCCATAAAGAGCCACCAAGCCTCGTGTACCTCACTTGCACAAGCACTCCTCACTGGTGAGGCTTAGAGAAGAGCATTGTCTGGCGATTTATTCATGCATCAGGAAGGAGAAATGTGATTCCAATGCCCCCTATCTGCACACTCTGTGATTATTCTTCTCTAAGATCTTCAGTTTCCTCCCACACCCCAAAGACGTACAGGTTTGTAGGTTAATTAGCTTGGTATAAATGTAAAATTGTCCCGAGTGTGTGTAGGATAGTGTTATTGTCGGTGATCACTGGTCGGTGCGGACTCGGTGGGCCGAAGGGCCTGTTCCCGCGCTGTATCTCTAAACTAAACTAAACTAAACTAAACTAAAGTTCACGGGATAGCAATAGCATATCCTAAATGAAATTCCTCTTTCCCAGTCTGAGCAACGGGAGCATCTAGGTGGCCAATCCAACTCCAACACGGAAGCAGAGAATTTCTGATCGGCCTAATAGCCCTGTCCCACGGTGCGAGTTCATTCCAAGAGCTCTCCCGAGTTTAAAAAAAATCAAACTTAGCGGCTCGTAACGCGAACGGCAGGTACTCGGGAAGACTCGTTAACGGCAGGTAAGCCCGGGAAGACTCGTGAAGATTTTTCAACATGATGAAAAATGTCCACGAGAGCCCTGAGTACCGACGAGTGACCATTACCGTAAATCTCCGAGTTCGAATCCGGGCAAACTCCGGAGAACCCATGGAATGAACTCATACCGTGGGACAGGGGTTTAACTCAGGAGAACACCAGATGAGCACATCAGGAGCCAACAAGGGCATATATCATTGGAAACCTAAAGCGGAGAATCTTTCATTATAAGCAGGCCTCTGGCTGAATTTATGGCACAAGATGACATTTGTTTAAAAGCTAGCAAAGTGAGTGAAGAGTCAACACAACGTTTTCAACAGATCTGAGGCAAGCGAGTGAAGAGTTGTAAGTGCAGAGCGACGTGTGAAGGGTATTTACATTTGTACTGTCCAATAATATATTATGATTTTAACTCCTAGGTCAAGAGATTGCATGGCTGATGTGGAGAGAACATTATTCCACTTCTCTAGATTAAAAGAATAGGTGATGTTCTGGGTCGTAACTTGGTTGCAACCTGAAACGTCAGCTTTTCTTTTTCTCCAGCGATGCTGCCTGTCCTGCTGAGATTAGCATTTTGTGTCTATCTTCGGTTTAAACCAGCATCTGCACTTCCTTCCTACGCATGTTATTCAACTTCCGATGTGTATTATTGTGATCTAAGGCCAGTTAAAACAACAGATTTGACACAATATTGCTCTTGAGATGTGACATAACCAGAGGGTCATGTTGAACAATCTGTATTCCATCGAATGCTTTGTACTAAATAAACTCTGATTCATAGTTCATAGGTTTTAAGGGTATACGTTAATTTGTGTAATTTTGCACATACTTTACTACGTAAAGGGATTTAAATGAATTTCCTTGGTGTGATATAATTATGGTCACTTTTTTTACAAATAGACTCCCTCAGAAATTATCTTTAGTGGCTTTAGTTGTGGCATCACTCTGACGTGAAGGAATGCTGATCAAAATTCCCTCTTGGGACTAGTAGAAAATTGCATATTTATTAGTGGTTGGATCTCAGACTAACATTCCTTGGGGGAAACACAGTTTGAAACTGCAATTTAACAATAAGGCTGTTAGAAATGGAACTAATGCCATAAGAGTTTATTCTTTCGATTGCATTGGGTCCTTAATTTTGAGTAGCGTGCCACAGGGTTGTGCCGTCATAAATATTATCGAAGGCTTAAAGCTCCTGTCCCACTTTCATGACCTAATTGGCGACCTCTGCCGAGTTTGCCCTTGACTCATACTCGCAGCATGGTCACCACGAGGTCTTAGGAGGTCTTCGTAACTCTTCCTCATGCTCGTAAGTAGTCTCCGCGTACTAGTGGCCTCAAGTAGGTCGCGGTGTTTTTCCAGCCTGATAAAAAATGTCCATGAGTAAAAAAAGGTCGGCATGGAAAAAATTGATATTTTTTACTCGTAGGTAGGTCGTAGGTGGGTCGTAGGAGATCGTGATGGTAGTCGTAGATAGTCGTAGGTCGGTAACTGGCCCAAGAAAAAATGCAAACATGACATCATTTTATCATGTGATCATTTTCCACTCCTAGCTGGTCATAGTTGGTCTTAGGTGTGGAAGACTGAAGTCGAAGGGGGTTGTAGGAGGTCGTAGACATAGTCGTAGGAGGTCGTAGACATAGTCGTGGGAGGTCGTAAACATAGTTGTAGGAGGTCGTTGGAGGTCTTTTACTTCGGCGAGTCAACACGACCCTGACATTTTTTTCAACTCGTCTAGGGTCTTCTAAACTCGTGGATTAGGTCGTCCAAGTGGGATAGGCCCTTTAGCGTGGTATTTAATCTTTCCCACGTATTTAATCTTTTCCTTCAATATACTCCATGCAGTGGATGTTTACCAATATGAAGAGAGAGGTGGGCAATGGTTTTAGTTATAGTTTAGTTTACTTTAAAGATACAGCGCAGAAATAGGCCCTTCGGCCCAACAGGTCCACACCGACCAGCTATCCCCACACATTAACACCTGTACTTCTTTGGAGTGTGGGAGAAAACCGAACAAGTCAGAGAAAACTCACACGGTCACGGGGAGAACGTAAAACTCTGTACAGACAGCACCCATAGTTGGGATCGAACCCGGGTCTCTGGCACTGCAAGCAGTGTGAGGCAGCAACTCTACCGCAGTACCAACGAGCCACCCCACCCAACTAAGCAAGCACCGGATGCTGCAAATGCACAGTTATGTTGATTATGATTACAGAACGCCCTTCCATCGGCTCTGCTGTTCTCACTGTGTCTCCTGGCTTCGTGACCTGCGTGTGAATATGATTCATCTATATAACTAAAAGTCTCATCTTGACCACTTCCTGTCTGTGCTGTATATTGATTTTCGAAAAAAGGCTACCCTGTATCGCTATGAGTTTTGTCCATCTTACTCACAGTCCTCCTCCGCTGAGGCTGCCCTGAGGATTTTTCCGATTGATGAAAAATAAAAAGTTATGAGTGTTTAAAGAATCTTGAGATCAGCTGATTGGTCCTCTCGCCAGTCAATCACCATGATGAAGGTAACGCCCCTTCTGTGGGGGGGGGGGTGGGGGGCAGGACTATAAAACCCCGGATGCCTGGACGTGAGTCAGTCACTCTGGAAGATCGCGAGGGAGAGGCCACAACTGTGATTCTAAGCTGTGAATCAACTGAACTGTGAGTATGCAATGTACTTGCAATAAATGATTTGTTAGCCCTTAATGACAATGGAATGAGTTGTTTGGCCTGCCCTGTCCTTGAGACTGCAATGCAAAATGGAAATGAAATGACAATGCCATGAGTTGTTTGGCCTGCCCTGTGCTTGAGACTGAAATGCAAAATGGAAATGAAATGACAATGCCCTGAGTTGTTTGGCCTGCCCTGTGCTTGAAACGGAAATGCAAAATGGAAATGAAATGACAATGCCATGAATTGTTTGGCCTGCCCTGTGCTTGAAACGGAAATGCAAAATGGAAATGGAAATGAAATGAAATGAGTTTTGGCCTGTCTGAATTTCGACCCACAAGGCCCCTATTAACCAAGAAACCAGTCCCTTTTGCCCAGAGGAGCATTATGGCCCAAAAGGCCTGTGCCAGGCCAGGAAATGTCCAGAACTTGTGCCTTTCACGGAGAATTTACTCAGATTTTTTAAAAGTCCCTTCGGCCCAACAAGCTTGTACTAGCCCAGGAGGTCCCTTCGGCCCATCAGTAAGTATTCCCCCTGCAAGTATTAAACCTCACACCATTATTTTCCCCCCTCCCTTCATTGGCTCCCTGTGAGATCCAGGCCAGGTTAGACTTTCCTCCTTCATTGCTGTGATCCGCAGAAAAAGATGAAAAATGTCTAAAATTGATTCTCCACCCTCTCCCCATTTTCTCTCTCACAGAGTCTCTCACCTGTTTTTGGCAGAATTTCTGGCAGTTTCTGAGCTGCCAGCCCACCAGGCCTGAGTGACTGAGCTGCCAGCCCACCAGGCCTGAGTGACTGAGCTACCAGCCCAAGAATCAATTCGGCCCACAATGTCCATACTAGCCCTCTGGAAACCAGTCCCTTTGGCTCACAGCACCCATACTAGCACTCCAGAACCCCCCCACCCCCCCCCCCCACTCCCACTGGCCACCAATATTGGAATTGGTGGAATATTGCATTGGGGGACCAGCCCTCCCAACGGGTCCCACTTAGTCTAGTAGAATCATAAAACTACCAGCAGAGACTCAGGCCCCTTTGGCCCATCCCATCCATGTCTATGCTAATCTCATTTGCCACTCTTTCTCTGCACCTATCCTATTTAAAAAAAAGACACATAGTGCTGGAGTAACTCAACGGGTCAGGCAGCATCTCTGGAGAACAAGGATAAGTGACTTTTTGGGTCGAGACCCTTCTTCAAATAATTTATACAAGTGTGTATCCAAACACCTTTTAAACGTTGTATTTATATCTGCGTCCACCACATTCTTTGGCAGCTCATTTCAGAGATCAAAACCTTGTCCGGCATGGTGGCGCAGCGTTGGAGTTGCTGTCTTACAGCGCCATAGACATGGGTTCGATCCCAACTACGAGTGCTGTCTGTACAGAGTTTGTACATTCCCCCCATGACCTGCGTGGGTTTTCTCTGAGATCTTCGTTCTTCCCACACTTCAAAGACGTACAAGTTTGTAGGTTAAATGGTTTGGTATAAATGTAAATTGTGTCTCGTGTGTGTGTAGGATAGTGTTAATGCGCGGGGATCGCTGGTCGGTGCAGACTCGGTGGGCCGAAGGGCCTGTTTCCGCAATGTTTCCCTAAACTAATGACTAACTAACTCGAATCAAAACCAGTGTTTTTAAATTGTGCAACGGAAGGGGTTTCTTGTACATGTTAATTTCATTGAGAAGAACATTGATGTGACAGTGAGAAGATGACAGAACCGAAACTTCACTTGAAACCACCCGTACTTGTAAAAACCAACATTGCTCCATTCACTGGTTCTATTTCCAATTCCAATGATGGTGCTCTCTGACAATAAGTAGTTTGTTGTCTCCCATGGCAGTATCATATCAGAACACCCAAAAACCCACGTGTGGTTAAACAGTCAAAATTGTTATGAAATGATAAAACGCTTTTTAATGGTAATAATGTTTTTATCAAACGATGAAAATTCATTGCAAGCAAGTCGAGAATGTTTAAATAATTGATGTGTGATGTTTAGATCTGAGGCAATCAAGATTGCAAGTATATGCGCTCGCACCAAAAGTACAAAGCCTCAGCAAACAGGTGGTTTGACTGAGACCTTGTGAATCCTTGAATGTGATTAAAGAAATATATCGTGCGTGTGCTGAGTGGAACAAATGAGAAACAGCTGAACACTGAAAAAACTGTCCTCATCCAGTTTCAAGCAGTCAGTAGAGTAACTGAACAATGTAACTAACAATGGAGCTTTCAAATAAAGAACTGGCTTTATTTAGCACTTCTCAAATTTAGTACGTCTCAAATTGCTCAACAGCCAATAATGTACTCCTGAGGTGAGATAACTTTTATAATGTAAGGAAAGTAGCAGCTAATTTTGTGCACTGCAGATATCAGTGAAAAAAAGAGAAAGCAAAGCATCTGATTTTGCCAATGTTGGCTGTACTAAAATATTGGTCAGTACACAGGGGGATAACTCCTATATTCCCCTGCACTCTGTTTCATGAGATCCTTTATTTCCACCTGCAAATCGGCACTTCTGACAGTGTGGCACGCTCCCCTTTCCGCACTGGAATTTGTGCTCCAAGATGCAGTCTCTTAGCAGGAAACAAACCCATTGTCATCTGACTAAAATTACCCCTTACACCGAATTACCCCTTACACTGCCTTGCACCGAAGCAGGAATAAGTAAATGTTCTATTAAACACGGTCCAAGTCAAATCCATTGTATCACCTGTAAGGGCCTGTCCCACTTGGGCGACCTAATCCGCGAGTTCTGGCGAGTTTGTCCTTGACTCATACTCGCGGCATGGTCGACACGAGGTTGTAGGAGGTCTTCGTAACTCTCCTTCATGCTCGAGAGTGGTCTCCGCGTACTCGAGGCCTCAGCTAGGTCGCGGCGTTTTTTTCAATATGTTAAAAAATGCCCGTGAGTAAAAAAAGGTCGTCATGGAAAAAATCGATACTTTTTTTACTCGTAGGTTGAGTCGTAGTAGGTCGTAGTAGGTCGGCATGTTAGTCGTAGGTAATCGAGGGTAGTCGAAGATAGTCGTAGATAGTCTTCATCATAGTCGAAGGGAGGTCGAAGGAGATCGAAGGAGGTCGTCTTCACTCTCCACTATTCGGTGTCCAATTTTCCCGAAATTAGTCGTAGCTAGTCGAAGCAGGTCTTCTACATAGTTGAAGGAGGTCTTCAACATGTCATTTTTTCCACACTCTTCTAAACTCGCCAATTAGGTCCCCCAAGTGGGACAGCCCCTTTACCCAACATTTAATTGAAGCATTTTAAAGAACTCTTAAAGTTTGTAACCAATCTGCCAGGTGGGGCAGTGTCCCATAAAATAAACGGTCTCATTTTTAAGTACATTATGCCACTCTTTTTCTGGTTTGAGGTTTAGTTTAGTTTAGAGATACAGAACGGAGACAGGCCCCTCGGCCCTCCGAGTCTGCGCTGGCCAGTGATCCCCGCACACTAACACTATTCTACACACACTGGGGACAATTTACAATTATACCAATGAACCTACAAACCTGTACGTTTTTGGCATGTGGGAGGAAACGGGAGCTCCTGAAGAAAGCCCATGAATGTCAAGGGGAAAACATACAAACTCCATAGAGGCAGCACCCGTCATCAGGATTGAACCCAGTTCCCTGGCGCTGTAAAGCAACAAAACTACCGCTGCGCCACCATGCCGTCCGTTTTGGTTGTTACATTTCCTGACCGTTGTTGAACTAACTAATCAAATACGTTTAATTCCCCATAAAAACCCTGCCCTTTACTGATTCATATGTACGTAGTCTCTTACACCCAAATGCATTGTAAAGCTTATTCAATTTACAATTTGGTTCGGATGGTACACATCCCAAGTGCCCTGCTAATAAACGAAACACAAATACATTTCAGTGTTTCTTTTGTTATCTCAGCTATATCAACAGTCTTCTGTTGAGCAGGAGGTGAATGACCAGATGAAATATGCCTCCTGTGGCACTGTGCCAAACATGTACTGTCTCTATTGAAAGCTTGAGTATATGATTGTTTAATTTTCTGTCAATAGTGCATTCTATTGATTTATTGATTGCAGTTCTGTTGAGGAATAGTTACCACTCCAGCTTTCATGCAGCTTCAGACAGTGGTTGGCTTGCTGCTATTTGGACCTGATTTAGTAAACTATATGTGAAAGGAGTGACAAGTTGTGGGTACGAAATAATGTATCTCTAGAAAGCCAGGACATATGAAATAAACTTTTGGCATCTTGCCTTAAGTTGTTTCAATTCTAACTCACTAGGTTATGCACGTCTGAAGTGCTTTGGGACTTTCTGGCTCCTCAAAGGATGATATACAAAGAGTCGTTTTTATTGCTGAAGTTTTGCTTATTTTCCTCAGAGGTTTAAAAAGTAATAACAGACCATTGCAGGTGCGATGAAGAGCAGATTTGTCAGAGACTAAGATGATAAGGAGCTGCTGCCTCAGAGCGCCAGAGAAAATGGATCGATTCTGACCTCGGGTGCTTTCTGTGTGGAGTTTGCATGTTCTCCCGGTGACTGCGTGGGTTTCCTCTGGCTTCTCTGGTTTCCTCTGGGTGTTCTGGTTTCCTCCCACATCCCAAAGACGTGCAGGTTTGCAGGTAAATTGGCCTCTGTAAATTACCCCTGGTGTGTGCCGAGTGGAATAGAAATTGGGGTAACATAGAACTAGTTTGAATTGGTGATCAATGGTCGGCAAATCTGAGGAAGGACATTATTGCCATAGAGGGAGTGCAGAGAAGGTTCACCAGACTGATTCCTGGGATGTCAGGACTGTCTTATGAAGAAAGACTGGATAGACTTGGTTTATACTCTCTAGAATTTAGGAGATTGAGAGGGGATCTTATAGAAACTTATAAAATTCTTAAGGGGTTGGACAGGCTAGATGCAGGAAGATTGCTCCCGATGTTGGGGAAGTCCAGGACAAGGGGTCACAGCTTAAGGATAAGGGGGAAATCCTTTAAAACCGAGATGAGAAGAACTTTTTTCACACAAAGAGTGGTGAATCTCTGGAACTCTCTGCCACAGAGGGTAGTCGAGGCCAGTTCATTGGCTATATTTAAGAGGGAGTTAGATGTGGCCCTTGTGGCTAAAGGGATCAGGGGATATGGAGAGAAAGCAGGGATGGGATACTGAGTTGGATGATCAGCCATGATCATATTGAATGGCGGTGCAGGCTCGAAGGGCCGAATGGCCTACTCCTGCACCTAATTTCTATGTTTCTATGTTTCTATGTTTCTATGGACTTGGTGGTACAAAGAGTCTGTTTTCAATCTGTTTGTCTAAACTAAACTAAGCCTAACTTGATATAATCTTTGTTGAACTAAAGGACCTGTCCCACTTGGCCGTCATTTGCGCGCCATCTACTCGACCTCAAAAAATGTGGTCGTCACGTTGTGACGCATGGGTAGCGTGTGGGTAGCACGGGACGGGTGCATGGAGAGGCGTGGAGGAGTATGGAGTTGCGTGCAGTATCGCGCGGCCCTCCAGGATTTTGTGCTGCACGAAATCTTCGCGCATCTCTGGCGTGGCGTATCGCTTACGCACATGGACGTACTGCGGTCGCACGCTGATGTCCTAACCTCGTACGTGTAGTGCGTGGTGACGCATGATTACGTTACCGTGTGTAACCATGTGCCACCGCGCGCCGCCCATACGCAGTCGGCCACAATGAGGAAATAATTACGGCGTAAGCATCAATGCTTTCAGAGTAATGCCTTCAGAGTAACACCTTAATAAGTATTTTATAGTTACAGTTAACATCCAGGTAAGGATTGCAGATTTTATATCCTAAATTTATTTATTCATGTGTGTATATATTTATATTATGGTATATGGACACACTGATCTGTTTTGTAGTAAATGCCTACTATGTTCTGTGTGCTGAAGCAAAGCAAGAATTTCATTGTCCTATCGGGGACACATGACAATAAACTCACTTGAACACTTGAAAAGAACATTAGTAACCAAATTAGTTTTTTTTAAATAACCACCAATAATTTTACTAACACCATTTAAAAAAAAAAATTTGCAAACTAATTCTTAAGCTGGGTTCAAACCCTCAAACTGCTATAATGGAATACAAGGTTGTATTTGTTGGGAGTATTTCAGAAAGTTTAAAAGTAAATTAATTTTTCCAGCAAACATTAATTTTATCAATGTTTCACTTAACAAATGATGTCAATACGCTGACTGATTCTACTTGCAGAGCAGATAAAATATTTGAAGGCGCTTGATGACGGGTGATGATGCGTGCGGCTGTCGCGCGACTGTCGCACGTCAGTCACTATCAGCCTGTCGCGTAAATGACGGCCAAGTGGGACAGGCCCTTAAGAGAGAGTTAATGTACATGGGCATCCAAGGGCAAAATAAATAAATTGACCCTGGGATCTACCGCAACAGCAATATTGTTGATAGATGCCTCTCAGCTACAAATTTAGAGACAATTTGCCGTGAAAATAACTAGAAGATGCCTCAAAAATTGTAAGAAGGGACGTAACCCAAGGAAAGCCCATTCCAATTGGTTGCGACTTAAAGAGCTTTAAAGAGTAGATGTTGAAGAATGACCCGATGGGCAGAAAGCAGATGAACACAAAATGCTGGAGTAACTCAGCGGGACAGGCAGCATCTCTGGAGGGAAGGAATGGGTGACGATTCGGGTTGTCCCTTCTTCAGACTTCTAGCATCTGCAGTTCCTTCCTACATGCTGGGCAGAAATCAGAACAAGTTTGAGAAAAACAGCAGGGCAATGACGGCACCAGTGAGTCTGGTTCAGTCCTGCCCTCTGCTGCTGTCTGTGTGGAGTTTGCATAATTTCCTTGCATCCTTGATTTCCCCTGGGTGCTCTAGTTTCCTACTCCATCCCAAAGATGTGCAGTTTGGGAGGTTAATAGGTCGCTCTAAATTGCCACCTAGTGCCTATTTTAGTGGTAGATCCTGGGATCAGTTGATGGGAATGTGGAGAGAATAAAATAGGGTTAGTATAAATTGGATTTACATAATTGGGTGCTTGATGATTGACATGGACTCGATGGGCTGAAAGGCCTGTTGCTATGCCTTGTCACGCAAAAATACTGCTGAGAATCTTAAGCAAAACAGTAGACTTTGGAAAATGGGCCGAAGGCTAAGGAGGATCACCAGAGAAAGAAACTGCAATTTTCTAACAACTTTCTAACAAAGTATATGCAGGTAATTTGTCTAAAATCATCTTTTTATATATTTGAGAGACATAAGGGTCCACTGAGTCTGTGCCAACCATCACACACCCACATACACTAATCCTATGTTAATCCTATGTTTTATTCTCCCTATACGCTCACCAACTCTCCCCTAGATACTATCACTCACTTCGCACTCGGGACAATTTACAGTGTCTAATTAACCTTACAACCCGCACATCTTTGACCTTATAGAGGTGTATAAAATCATGAGAGGAATAGATCGGGTAGATGCACAGAGTCCCTTGCCCAGAGTTGGGGAATCGAGGACCAGAGGACACTGGTTTAAGGCAAAGGGGAAAAGATTTAATAGGAGTCTGAGGGGTAACTTTTTCACACAAAGGGTGGTGGATGTACGGAAAAAACTGCCGGGGGAGGTAGTTGAGGCAGATTCTATATCAACATTTAAGAAACAGTTAGACAATAAATAGACAATAGGTGCAGGAGTAGGCCATTTGGCCATTCGAGCCAGCATCGCCATTCAATGTGATCATGGCAGATCATCCCCAATCAGTACCCCGTTCCTGCCTTCTCCCCATATCCCCTGACTCTGCTATTTTTAAGAGCCCTATTTTTAAGGTGCATGGATTGGACAGGTTTGGAGAGATATGGACCAAACACGGGCAGGTGGGAATAGTGTAGCTGGGACATGTTTGGCCAAAGGGCCTGTTTCCACCCTGTACCACTCCATGGCTAAGAAAATGGGGCACTCAGAGGAAACAGTCAAAGCAAGAATGTGCAATCTTCATACAGGCAAGGTCAAGATTGAACCCAGTAAGTCTGCCACTTCTCTATGTTAACTGTTTTAAAACAATCAGTAAAGGACTTTAATGGCCCATGGTTCACTTCAGTTCAACTAATTATCACTTAGACCATAGGTTTAAACATACATACGTTTGACAGGAGAAGCTCCAATTATGGAACAACAATCCCTCGGAACATAATTGAGATTCTTCCTTAAACATCAATTCTTCTTGAATTAATTAAAAAAATTGTAATTGTAAAGTAAAAATACATTTACAATAGTTTGTCAAAGATTGGATATTCAATGCTTAGTCAAACTTTTCATTGTCAGTCCTGTTTTAAAAAAAAGCCAATTTGTGCACCTTTTAAAATTTTGTGATAAAAATAAATTGTAGATAGAATCATAGTCATAGAGGGTGGAAAGAGACCCTTCGGCCCAACTTGCCCACACCAGCCAACATATCCCAGATACACTAGTCTCATGTTTGGTCCATGTCTCTCCAAACCTGTCCTATCCATGTACCTGTCTAACGGTTTCTTAAATGTTGGGATAGTCCCTGCCTCAACTACCTCCTCTGCAGTGGCGGAAATCCCAGGGAGGGGGGGGGGGCAGGGGGGGATACGTCCTCCCTCTGTTTTGAGTGATGGGGCACGATCCCCCCCATTTTTTGTAATCCGGATTTTAAGACCCGGTGATATCTCTGCTTTCCGCGAGACAGTGGGGGTGGGACTGCTGATCAAGGGCGCCGATTGGACGAGAGAGACGTCTGTTAGCAGGCAATGGGGGCGGGACATGATGATTCAGCGCGATGATTGGAGGAGGGAGGTGTCGGTCAGAGGGGGAAGTGGGGGGTGGGGTGGGACTGAGGATAGAGTGCAGTGATTGGAGGAAGGAGACGTGCCCAGGTCATAGGGTCACAACGGCAGCCCTGGACACAAACCTGTGCCTCATCCACAGACAGGATCGATCCGGGCCGGCTCTCTGGCGCTGCAATCGCTGCCGAACCGCCACTGGACCATCCCCGTCCCCACCCAAGTACCCCTCTCCCCCCCCACGCCCGGGGGTGGCCAGAGACGACGGGAGTCAGACAGGTGCCCCCAGGCCCACAGCCAGCGCAGAGAAGCAGCGCTAAACCCAGCTCAACTCTGCCTCTCCCGCCGGGTTAACCTACAGCCCTGCCTGGACTTAAGGGAAATATGGCCCAGGTTTACAGCCAGTGCGGAAAAGCAGCGCTAGCTCGACGACTCCAGGCTAGTGTCCCGTCAGTCCAGGCAGGGCTGTAGGTTAACCCGGCGAGACAGGCAAAGTTGAGCTGCATTTAGCGCTGAATTGAGCTGTAATTACCATTCACAGGGCCCACGGCAGAAGCCTTTGAAGCCTCACGTGTGTGTGTGTGTGTGTGTGAGCTGCCAAAAAATTGTGTCCCCCCTGTCCCTCAGTCCCCTCCATATTTTGATAGCGATTTCCGTCACTGCCACTCTGGCAACTTGTTCCATACACCCACCACCCTTTGTGTGAAAAAGTTACCCCTCAGATTCCCATTAAAAAATAGATGTTGCTTTAAACCAGAGTTACTCACAAAATGCTGGAGTATTGGGTCAGTTCATTGGGTCTGGCAGCATCTCTGGAGAACATGGATAAATGACGTTTCGGGTTGAGACCCTTCTTCAGACTTGTATTTAAAAAATTTGCATCGTCTCCCAGGTAGGTAATTTTATTTTCTGTTCCAAAAATTGTTTGATACTCTGCAGTTGTTGTTCAGAAATGTAAGCTACAAAGAGAATGTAAAATGGAACAATTTCTTCACAATAGTCTGTTACTTCAGTGAATATCACCTACTTTACCTGAAACTGACAGGAGTCGATTCTGCTGTGTAGTGAATGGAAATGTTTAAACTTTTCTAATGACCACAGTGGGTGAGTTAATTCACCTGCTATTTATAACTAATATATTGTCACGTTAATCTGAGGAAGCAACATTCAGAGAATTGCTTCAAAAGTGGTGTGTAGCTGAAATCTGCATGGATACCAGAATACAACAGCATGGGTTTTTACAAATGGGCAGCAGATCGCAACACGTGTTCAATTTGGTCGAGGGTAAATATTGTGTAGGAAGGACAGCTTACAACCCAGTGGCATGAATATTGATTTCTCCAACTTCAAGTAACCCTTGCATCCCATCTCCCTCTCCATCCCCCCCCTCCCCCCCCCCCCCCCCAAGTCGTACTAGCTTCAAAATCGTCTTGTTGAGTCTCATTGTCTGTAACTCGTTTTCACCCAGCCCACAGCTAACAATGGCCAGTTATAACAATATAACAATATATTAGTTATAACAATGGCCTGTTTCCTTTGCCATCGTTACTTTTTGCACACCTTTCGTTCATTTGTTATATATCATCAGCTATATCTCTCATCTCCCTTTCCCCTGACTCCCAGTCTGAAGAAGGGTCTCGACTCAAAACGTCATCTATTCCTTTTCTCCAGAGATGCTGCCTGACCCGCTGAGTTACTCCAGCTTTTTAGTGTCCACGGTAAATATTGTTAGGTAAACTCCATTGTGGCCACCAGGGTAATTCAGATATTTAGTGGACTGGAGCAGGCAACACTAAATTAAAACACATGCTCAACAAAGGAGTGCAATCATTATCAAAACAATCAAAGCAAGCGGTACTTCGTTTTAATTGTTACTTTTATTAATCTTCTCTGAATAGAATTTAGTCCAGCCTGATGTGGCCACTGAACCGTGCAGGGACTGTGTCACACTGAGGAACAGGCAATGAACTGGAAGGAACAAGCTCTGGAATCACAGGGCTGGCAGCATCGGGTAATTTGACAGCTTTTTGGTGAATATTTCGGAATAACATCTGACTGTACAAAAATGGAAGGGAAATACACTGTGAAGGCACATTGAAAGGAAGGCTTCGTGAAGATGTAAATGGCACGAACTCAGCAGGCAGTGCTAATCAAAGTGCTTAGAGAGCAAAACAAATAAATAGTCGGTGAGAAGAAGTTGCTCTTTGGAGGATAATCTAACAGTGTCTGTGCTTGGCATGGAATTAAGGACAGCACGTTTTAAGTCTGTTGGTCCTGATGGATGTGTTGATTAACACTGAGAGATTGTAACATGTGCGGGGCTGGTAGCTGTCACTGGTTACTACCACCTCTAAGCAGCTGATGATTGTTTTTGCAGTGGGCAAAATGAGATGCTGAATGGGTCTGACCTGCGACTAGCACGGCAAACTCACACGACCTATCACATCGTTTTTCATTTGACTGGACAGGATCCAGACATAACAGACTTGAATAGAGCAGCTTGCAGGAGCCCCCTGATTGGGCAGCAACATAGGCTGTGAAAGATTGCATTAACATTACCTTGCTGTAACTCCGAGCCCAGAATCTCTTCAACAAGGGTAAATGCTAATGAGAACTATTGTCAGTCGGAGGCTGTTTGCCATTAAAAAAAAGACATCTTCTTTCCTGCAGCTAATCCCGATTAATATATGAATATATATATACGTGTACAATAACAGTCCTGTGAATAAAAAATAGTGCTGAGGTAGCAATGAAACACAGGGGATTATTGTCAGAATATTCAACATGACCCAGAATAGCACAAGAACAAATTACACAAAATTAACTTCAGAGTTGCTTTTTAATAACTGCACAGTATTTCAAGTCCAGGATTTTTTTGAGTTTGTTTTTCTCATATTTTGAAGGCTATTTTGCTTTTCAGGAACCTCATCTCGAAATAACTACCACCAGTGCAAATGAATGATTGATTAATGCTGAGAAGGCTGTATTGGGCTGGTTTTGTTGGGTTAATTTAAAATAGTAAATGTGGAGCTTATTACTGATTTTCCGCAATGTTTTGAATTCTAAATGCTTATTTTTCATGACAGCGCAATGGAGAATTTTCAGCTTTCTTATGACTTTCCAGTAAATACCAATCATTCCATGTATTGTAGGTACACAAAAATGCTGGAGAAACTCAGCGGGTGCAGCAGCATCTATGGAGCGAAGGAAATAGGTAACGTTTCAGTGGGCAAAACGTTACCTATTTCCTTCGCTCCATAGATGCTGCTGCACCCTCTGAGTTTCTCCAGCATTTTTGTGTAACTTCGATTTTCCAGCATCTGCAGTTCCTTCTTGAACAATTCCATGTATTGTGTCTGACTGACCTGTGAAATATTTTCGGCAAAATTAACGGCATGGTAACACAACAGAAATGTTCACAACTGTTTACCACGAGTCGTTCATTTAACACTAAATGTGGTTCTGTGTCAGTAAGAGGGTGAAAGGCCAGCAAGAAATGTTTTTCCCCCCCCCCCCCCACTAAATCGAATTACAATGTTTTTCACTGAACACTTTAAGCCAATTAATTGAAGCATTCCCGTGTGTTTTTATTCAATGCCAAGTTACACTGATCCAATTATAAAAAGAGAGATGTAGTGTATTTCCTTTGATGAAAGAAGCACTTAGTCTGAAGTTGAGGATCTACGAATGACTGAGATTAGAAAACCACAATTTTAGTGAGGCAACCTGCCATTGTGAGGATGGCGTGTGTTCTCATTCAATGGAAATTCATTGCACATTTTTTGAATAATCAAATTGTCATCTATCACATTGCTTGCTAAAAGCCATGAGGAATGTCTCACTAAATGGGTTCAAAAAGTACAATTTAAGCTAACCTTAAATGAGGTAATAAGAGCATTTGTTGCAGTCCTCTGAGGAATTAAGTTCAAACCAGCAGCATTTAGTCATATTGCACAATTATTAGTTTTATGTTTTAAACAAGATCTGGCATCCTCACCCTCTGCTTAGCTCATTATTACCTGGTAATGGAGGCTGGATTAATGGCAGTTAATGAGACCTGCCCCCGATGTCAATGAAGTACTGTAACTAACCTTAGGTAACTAACTAATCTCTATTCTGAGACACAGCAATGCAGAAGCTGCACATCCTCCAAATGGACAGAGTGTTGGGGGTTGCAAGGTGGTGATAGGAGGGATGCATTGACATTGAAAGTCAATTGATGGGACTTGTGAGGTTGTCAAAGGGAAAATAAAAATGTTGCAAAAGTGGATGAAACTGCCCCTCAAGGAATTCAATTGAGAAAAAGATGTGAATTTCAATTTAAAAATAATATAATTAAATCAAGTATTTTGAAATGGCTCAGTAACTCTAAGTAGTGTGGAATGTAAACACTTAAATCAGATGCATCTTTCTAAATGTGCTTTGATATCACACTCAGATCTGCGTTTAATATGTAAACAGTATTTTGCGCAACTTATCACATATTGCACAAAGGATGCCAGACACTATTCAGCCTCTTATTTAATTTCTTCTCAAGGAAAACATTTAACAGTGAGATTAACAAAGGAATCAGAATACATCAGCATTTGTATCTGGCCAACCTTTCTCAAAGAACATCAAGGAATGTAAGATTGAACCTCAACAAAATTACTTCACAGATCTAGCTGGAAAATGACAG
The DNA here is from genome assembly GCF_010909765.2 of Amblyraja radiata. Classification (NCBI taxonomy): domain Eukaryota; kingdom Metazoa; phylum Chordata; class Chondrichthyes; order Rajiformes; family Rajidae; genus Amblyraja; species Amblyraja radiata. The sequence goes on from NC_045980.1 coordinate 6,455,366, forward strand.
ATGCACAGATATTTTGAATGCATTCTCTGATCTTTGTTCCTTCTCGCCAGCAGTTTTGCTGCTCCTTGCTGCAAGCAGCCATTTTGTGATTAATTAGATTTCGATTTAATTAGTAATGACATCACACGATTAAGACAAAAAGGATTCTATTTCTTCTGCCCTTCCTCCACACGCGTAACAACAAACAACAGCACCATCACGATACCAGTCAGCTAAGTTTCCTGGTCAAGATATCTTGCACAACAGTTTTTTTAAATATTTGCCTTGCTATTTGCGCCTTAGTTCACAACCATGACAATAACGGATATGCTGGTTGACGAGCAGTGATCAGTCAGATAACACAACTTGATAATGTTACTTCCTCCTGGGGAATGGAATCTGGTTCGTCAATTAGGGAAATGCGATGGATTTGATTCCACACTGAGATTAGTGTCACATACTTTGTTAAATGTTCACAACTTTTTATCTGGTATTTGGATTTTATTTTAAACTTCTGCGTTGATGCATCTGTGCACTTGTTGGGGGTTGGGAAGGCAACGTTCACTGGCAGGGTGCAACTTGCAAGGTTGCAGCAATGAAGGGTTGAGAGGATATAGTTAACCACAAGAGCAAAGTTGGAACAGTTTATCAATGTCATCTCACCCCTGAAAACGTGCCACTGGCTTGGAATATACTCAAGTCATGATTGATCTATTTCCATTCATCATCTTAACCATTGCCTGTTTCTTTTCCTCTGAGCTAGAATAATAAATCGCAATAGGGTTGTTGGATTGTATCACTCGACTCAATAAGAGGTGATGGTGCTCTGTCCATTTTGAAGAGCAGTAAAAAAAAAAGTGGGATTTAATTAATTCAATGATCTGGTGAACAAACTGTGTGTGTTTACATGTTATGGTTCCTAACTCACATATTTTATGCTCCGCATAGCACATAATGTGCACCTTTTAGAACATTAAAAGTATGACCCAAAAATCAAAACCTTAAAGGTAAACATGCGGTTAAAGTTCCCTTCTCCCTGCACCGCTGAGTGCACCGCTTGACTTTTTATGAGGAAACAATGGGTGGTTTTGTTTTATATATGAGGAAATGAAGATGGAGACTGCTTTCTGTCAATGGTTGCTTAACACCCCCTGGCCAGTTCATTTCTTAAGTACAGAGCTGAAACCTACTGTGGCTGGGAAGAGAGAGCGAGAGAGAGAGAGAGAGAGAGAGGGAGAGAGAGAGAGAGAGAGAGAGAGAGAGAGAGAGAGAGAGAGAGAGTTAGCTGCCTATTTTAATGCAACTCGATTCAGTTTTGTTCAACAATCACTGCTAACCAATGCTGCAAAATAAAAATGTGTAACTCATGCATCGAGAGTTCAATATTGAGAAACCCAATTTTTAACACACAATTAGCTTTTTAAAGGCTCAGCACATCAAATGAAAAAACCTCTCGCTATTAAAGCAACAGTGAAAGCTTTTCTTCCCCCCTCGCCCGTCAGGCATGCTCTTCCCAAAATATCAGCTATAAATTCCCCCCTTCAAAAGATCCTGGTACTTTTTTTTTTTAACACCATACTGAAAATTGCTGCTGCTTTGCATAAGGTTCAGGCAAATTGCTAGAAATGTTCTCGCATAGCAACACGGTCTCTTGGCAGGTTGCTGGGCACACTTGTACAAAACACTTACCATGGTTCCCTTGTGTTGGAATATGTTAATTTTTAGGAACAGCTTTTTAACTTAAGTTTTGGCCCAGGCCACCAACCTGTTGAAATAAATGTTTGCTCTTTCAACAGAAATGTCTTTTTTCTTTGAACACAGACTTTTCACTTTCGATAAATATAATCTTGATTTTGTTATTTTGACTTTTAGATTAATAAACCCATATCTTCACAGAGTTTTGATTGTTCAGATGTGAACTACTGTAGTGTTTTGCTTCATTGGCTAAAAGTGCATCGTATTCTGATCTTTAAAGAGAAAATGCATTGACTCCCTCGAGCAAAAGATCCAAGTAGACACCTTTTTTGTTCTTTGACATTCAAGATCCATTTATCAGCAGGCAATAAAAAACTCCAGTGCTGGATACTGTGAAGGATGTTGTTCAAAATCACTGATAAGATGAATTGGCAGTATCGATCTATTATAAAGTAGCCATAAGACCTCTCCACAGAAAAACTGCCCTTAATTTGATAATCCCTGCTCCTGCACTGACCTGCATTAAGACAATGCCTGGGGCATTGCACCTTGTTTTTCCTCCACATGGTCTCTTCCATGGGCTTGTTCTCTCGCAGTGTTTCCAATGCTGATGGCTAATGAATAAGAAAGAATCATTTTGTCCTCAGCCGCTTCTCCTGAAAATTGACAATTTAACCCTAAACAATTCACATACCAAAATTGTCCATTTTATAAAAGAAAATACTCTCTGCTTCGATGTGCGTTTACAGAATATTAGAACTGAGAAATTGGAAACTTCTAACTTCAAAATTGTTTCCATTCATGACCTAACCAAGGTCAGCCATTATGTTGTATCCTATATATAACTGGCTTATTTATTTCTCTTTTTTCTTTTGTACAATGACTATGTTAGATTAGGAATTAGGCATCTTAGAAATAGATGTATATTTATGTAGAGATGCACGTGAATATGTATGTGATACATCAATGCATAAATGCGATTTTGATAACAGGCATATGAATACCCCAACCACATAAATGTGTCTGATTTTAATTATCTTTAATAACACCACAGCTGCAGAACAATGCTGTCAGTGAAGGGGGTTGCTCTATTACAAGGCTTCCTGACCTTGGCGCCCCACTTTCGACATTGCATTGTGTGTTCTGTGGTGAAACATTCTTTGTAGCACAACCCAATCCATAATATTCTAAACGCTCGGTTTCCTGACAACTGTACTACAATAAGGATGGAGTGAGTTCTGCTTCAATCATTTTATGTTTACTTGCAGGTTTTGTTGCTTGCAAGTTCGCTCACTTATAAATTGACAAGTTGCACAGTTGCTGATTGGTTTCCTATTGGGTTTGCCCATTCTCGTTCAGATAAATCAATTGACAGAACCGATTGAGATTTATTTTCATTGCCCTGAAATCTAGTGGAAGTCAAATGGCTTAGCAGTTATAGCAAATTATTTTTTAATTTCTTCCTTTTTCCTGCACCAGATCTTTTATCAGTGAACGGCCGAGAAGCTTTTAATACGACCTTAAATATAAAATGTTTTCAAATTATGAAGTTGGGGCCATTGATTATGCCCTAGCCAAAATGAAATAAAGTTGATGGTTTTTCATCAGTTACAATTTGCATGACAATACTGACATAATCTGTGGTTATTTATCCACCAGTTCAGACTATTAAATTAGGAGAATGTTGTCAAATGAAAAATGGATATTTAATAGTTGTTAATAACTGTTAATCAACGAAAACGAATGTGCATTTGTAATAAAATTAAACAATGAAATTGGCTGCAATTTTTTTTTTAATTACCTTATTATCTAAATAAGTATATTTTAAGAGAGCATTGAATTAATTGGCCTGAAAAGAGATATTATCAGGTAGCTATCAAGTTGCAACCAGAAAGGAGAAAATAGTTCAGAGATTTACATGAGATATTTTAGATTTCTGAAATTACATTTCCCCCCCCTTTTTGTCCTTTAAATTAAACACCCCAGACATTTGCAATTAGTAGAACAAAATATCAGATCAAGAGGATTGCATTTGCAATTCTGATACAGAGTCGCCATGGATTTTGGCCATGGACGAGAAGAAACAGCAGTCAAGGGGTCACATAACAAATATAATCTGCCACAAAGCTTTCTGCCATTGACTAGATAGAGTAGAGCAGCTGTGCTGTTGCATGCCTGCTTCACAGAAGCTGCAGCTATCGCCCAGTAACAGCCTGGGGAGTCGCGGTCATTCTGACAAAAAGCTGCAGTAACTCAGCGGGACAGGCAGCATCTCCGGAGAGCAGGAATGGGTGACGTTTCGGGTCGACACCCTTCTTCAGAATGGTTATGGACAAGGGAAACGAGAGATATAGACGAAGGTGTAGAGAGATAAAGAACAATGATTAAAATGAACAATGAATAAATTCATTGGAATTTAGAAGGATGAGAGGTGATCATAGAAACATATGAAATTATAAAAGGACTGGACAAACTAGATGAAATAAATAATTTCCCAATGTTGGGGGAGTCCAGAACCAGAACCACAGTCTAAGAATAAAGGGGAAGCCATTTAAAACTGAGATGAGAAAAAAACTTTTTCACCCAGAGAATTGTGGATTTGTGGAATTAGAATCATAGAATCATAGAAAGTAGGTGCGAGAGTAGACCACCAGGTCCGTCGAGCCCGCACCGCCATTCACTCATGGCTGAACACTAAACAGACACACTTACCCACAAACAGTAGACACAAGACACAGAACACAAGACACTACCCTCCCCTTTATACCGCTATCACCCCTCTCCACCCCAAGAACCGCGTGATCTCCTGGGGGAGGCAAAAAACCGGATAAAAACCCAGGTCCAATTCGGGAAAAAAATCCGGGAAATTCCTCTCCGACCCCAATCCAGGCGATCGACACTTGTCCAGGAGATCACTCAGGTCTACTATACTAACCATACCTAGGTCCATATCCCTGCCCTCTCCCCGTAGCCCCTTATCCCCTTGGCAGCTAAAAAACCATCTATTTTTGACTTAAATATATTTAACGTTTCTGCTTCCACTGCTCCCTGGGGCAGTGAATTCCACAAACTAACCACCCTCTGGGTGAAGAAGTTCTTCCTCATCTCAGTTTTAAAAGAGCCCCCCCTCACTCTGCAACTATGTCCCCTAGTTCTAGCCTCCCCGATCATTGGGAACATCCTCGGTGCATCCACCCGATCAAGGCCCCTCACGATCTTATACGTTTCAATGAGATCGCCTCTCATTCTTCTAAACTCCAAAGAGTAGAGTCCCAGCTTACTTAACCTTTCCTCATATGTCAATCCCCTCATTGCAGGAATTAATCTTGTAAACCTTCGCTGCACTGCCTCCAGGGCTAGTACATCCTTTCTTAAGTATGGACCCCAGAACTGTACACAGTATTCCAAATGTGGTCTCACTAATACCGTGTACAGCTGCAGCAAGACCTCCGTGTTTTTATACTCAATCCCCCTAGCAATAAAGGCCAAAACTCCATTGGCCTTCCTGATTGCTTGCTGCACCTGCATACTGACTTTTAGTGATTCATGTACTAATACCCCTAGATCCCTTTGCGTTGCATTACAATGCAGCTCCTCCTCATTTAGAAAATAACTTGCCCTATCATTTTTTTCCCCAAAGTGAATGACTTCACATTTATTAGTATTAAATTTCATCTGCCAAGTTGTTGCCCACTCACCTAGCTTATCTATATCCTTTTGCAGACTCTTCCTATCCTCCTCATCCCCTACTTTCCCTCCCATTTTCGTATCGTCCGCAAATTTTGATATATTACACTTGGTTCCCTCCTCCAAATCATTTATATAAATTGTGAACAACTGGGGTCCCAGCACCGACCCTTGCGGAACCCCGCTAGTTACCGGTTGCCATCCCGAGTATGAACCATTTATCCCCACTCTCTGCTTCCTATTCGTTAGCCAATCCTCTACCCATGCTAATATATTACCCCCAATCCCACAATTTTTTATTTTTAGCAATAGTCTCTTATGTGGCACCTTGTCAAAAGCCTTTTGGAAGTCCAAGTATACCACATCCACCGGTTCCCCTTTATCCACTCGGCTTGTTACTTCCTCAAAGAATTCGAGCAGATTCGTTAAACACGATTTCCCCTTCACAAAACCATGCTGGTTCTGTCTGATGAAGTCATGTTTATCCAAGTGGCCCGTTAGTGATTCTTTAATAATTGTCTCCAACATTTTACCCACCACCGATGTTAGACTAACCGGTCTATAGTTACCCGCCTTCTGTTTACTTCCTTTTTTAAATATAGGTGTTACATTGGCCATTTTCCAATCCACTGGGACCGTTCCTGCCTCCAGGGAGTTTTGGAAAATTATCACCAATGCATCCACAATCCCCACTGCTATCTCCCTCAAGACCCTTGGATGTAATCCATCAGGCCCAGGGGATTTATCCTCCTTCAGTCTCATTAATTTCCCTAATACCACCTCCTTGGTGATCTTAATAGTATTTAGCTCCTCCATTCCTACCGCCTCCTGTTTATCCAGCGTTGGAATATTTTTTGTGTCTTCTATGGTGAAGACTGATACAAAATACTCGTTTAATGCCTTTGCCATTTCCATGTTCCCCACCAACAACTCTCCAGTCTCACCCTCCAATGGACCAACGTTCACCTTAGCCACCCTTTTTCTTCTTATATAGCTATAAAAACTCTTACTATTAGTTTTTATGTTGTTCGCTAAATTCCTTTCATAGCCTATTTTCCCCGTCTTAATTAATCTCTTAGTTACTTTTTGCTGACCTTTAAATGCTTCCCAATCCTCTACCCTCCCACTACCTCTGGCTACCTTATATGCCCTTGCCTTCAGCCGAATACTATCCTTTATAGCTTTACTGAGCCATGGCTGACTGTTCTTACCCTTACCCCTTTTTTTCTTCATAGGAATAAATTTATCTTGAAGGTTATACAGTAGACCCTTAAACGTACACCACTGCTCATGTACCGTCTTATTCTTGAGTCTGCTATCCCAGTCAACTTTGATCAGCTCAGTCCTCATACCTTCATAATCCCCCTTATTTAGACTAAGCACCCTAGCCTGAGTTTCAACCTGCTCCCCTTCTATTTGAATATGGAATTCGACCATATTGTGGTCACTTGTTCCCAACGAGTCCCTAACTATGACATTTTTAATTAATCCTGCTTCATTACACAGGACCAGATCTAAGATTGCCTCCCCCCTTGTCGGTTCCGTGACATACTGTTCTAGGAACCCGTCTCTAATACATTCTATAAACTCTTCCTCTAGTCTACCCTGCCCAGTTTGGTTTACCCAATTAATATGAAAATTGAAGTCCCCCATGATTACAGCAGTTCCCTTTTTACATGCGTCAACTATTTGCAGATTTATGTTCTGACTAACAGCGTCACAGCTATTTGGAGGTCTATAAATTACACCCACTAGTGTTTTTTTCCCTTTGTTATTCTCTATCTGTACCCAAGCTGTTTCACTATCCTGATCCTTCAACGCAATATCCTTCCTCTCCATTGCCGTTATTCCCTCCCTTATTAAAAGGGCCACCCCTCCTCCCTTTCTTTCCTGTCTATCTTTTCTAATTGTCGAGTACCCCTCTATATTTAACTCCCAGTCCTGATCCCCTTGCAGCCATGTCTCCGTAATGGCCACGATATCATAACCATATATACTTAATTGCACCGTTAATTCATTTATCTTATTTTGAATACTCCGCGCATTTAGATAAAGCACTTTCAGATGATTTTTACTACCCTTCCTTTCCGTTTTTGCCCCTTTTACATCTAGAGCTTTATCTTCACACATTCTGGATCCTCCTGTCACATTTTGATTTTCCGCTCCCCTAGCCTCCCTAGATGAGCCCTCCAATCTATCCTTCCAAAGCACTGCTGTAATATCTTCCCTGACTAGCAATGCAACACCACCACCTCTTGCCCCTCCAATTCTATCACACCTGAAGCAATGAAACCCTGGAATATTTAGTTTCCAATCACAGCCCTCCTGCAACCATGTTTCACTGATCGCCACAACATCATACTTCCAGGTGTCTATCCAGACTCTAAGCTCATCCACCTTTCTTACAATGCTCCTAGCATTAAAATATGCATATTTAAGAAACCCCCCGTCTCTTCTTCTCTGTTTATTTCCTTTTTTTTCCTTCTCCTCTTGTGTCCGAGTGCTTCCCTTTTCTGCTTCCTGCCTCCCATTCGATCCACTAGCTTTCTCTATTTGAGTCCCTCGCCCCAACCATTCTAGTTTAAAGTCCCCCCAGTGACCTTTGCAAATTTCCCCGCCAGGATGTTGGTCCCCCTCGGGTTCAAGTGCAACCCATCCTCTCTGTACAGGTCCCACCTTCCCCAAAAGAAGTCCCAATGATCCAGAAACTTGAATCCCTGCCCTCTGCACCAGTCTTTCAGCCACGCATTTATCCTCCACCTCGCTCTATTCTTACTCTCACTGTCGCGTGGTACAGGCAGTAATCCTGAGATTGTTACCTTTTTGGTCCTTTTCCTTAACTCTCGTCCCAACACCCTAAATCCTCCCTTCAAGACCCCTTCACTCTTTTTACCTATGTCATTTGTACCAATATGTACCACGACCTCAGGCTCCTCTCTCTCTGATTTCAGGATATCTTGGATGCGTTGAGACACGTCCGAGACCTTGGCACCAGGGAGGCAGACCACCATCCTGGTCTCCCGACTGCGGCCACAGAAACGCCTATCCGACCCCCTAACAATAGAGTCCCCAATTACTATTGCCCTCTTCTTTTTTTCCCTACCTTTCGGAGCAACAGGGCCGGTCTCTGTGCTGGAGGCCCGTCCGCTGTTGCTACTCCCGGGCAGGCTGTCATCCTCATCCGTACTCAAACAAGAGTACTTATTTGCAAGGTGTACCGACATTGGAGTACTCCCTCGTTCCTGCCTCTGCCCCTTTCCCTTCCTTAGCGTGACCCACATGTCTCCCTCCCGAGGTTTTGGAGTGACCACCTCCCTATAACTCCCCTCTATGACCTCGTCACTCCCCCTGACAAGACAGAGGTTATCGAGCTGCTGCTCCAGGAACCTAATACGGTCCCTTAGGAGCCCCATCTCTCTGCACCTGGTGCAGATGTGGACGTCTGGAGGGACATCCGACACCATGACCTCCCACATCTGACATCCAGAACAGTCAACTGCTCTGACTGTCATTCTCTCGTCTTACCCTGGATCCGATACCAGTACAATACAATAGAAACTGCTGGGAGAAATCAGCAGGTATCTGACTCACAACAACTGCTCCCTCTTGCCCTTTAAACTGTACCTTCACTATATAAACAAAAAGCACTGTACCTTTAGCCCACTGTACCTTTAGCCCACTGTACCTTTAGCCCACTGTACCTTTAGCCCACTGTACCTTTAGCCCACTGTACCTTTAGCCCACTGTACCTTTAGCCCACTGTACCCTTAGCCCACTGTACCTTTAGCCCACTGTACCTTTAGCCCACTGTACCTTTAGCCCACTGTACCTTTAGCCCACTGTACCGAATTGTCTGCCAGTGGAGGCCAAATCACTGGATGGATTTAAGAGAGAGTTAGATAGTGCTCTAGGGGCTAGTGGAATCAAGGGATATGGGGAGAAGGCAGGCACGGGTTATAGATTGTGGATGATCAGCCATGATCACAATGAATGGCGGTGCTGGCTCGAAGGGCCGAATGGCCTCCTCCTGCACCTATTTTCTATGTTTCTAAAATATATGCAAAAAAAGTAATAATGATAAAGGAGACAGGGCATTGTTATCTGTTTGTTGGCTGGAAACGAGAAGCTGGTGCGACATGGGTGGGGGAGGGGTAGAGAGAGAGAGAGAATGCCGGGGCTGCCTGAAGTTAGAGAAATCAATATTCATACCACTAGGCTGTGCACTGTTGGATTTGCTTTTATGTATAGATTTAGTTTTAGTTTTAGAGATACAGCGTGGAAACAGGCCCCTCGGGTCTGCGCCGACCAGCGATCCCCGTATATTAACACTATCCTGCACACACGAGGGACCATTTATATTTGCACCAAGCCAATATACCTACATACCTGTATGTCTTTGGAGTGTGGGAGGAAACCCGAACAGGTCGGAGAAAACCCACGCGGTCACGAGGAGAACGTACAATCTCCGCACGGGCAGCACCCGTAGTCGGGATCGAACCCGGGTCTCTGGAGCTGTAAGGCAGCAACTCTACCACTGTGCCACCATGCTGCCGTTATAAATAGTACTGCTGATAAATAGTAGTTATCGCATAAAGTACATTCTTATTTCATGTACAACTTTGACACCCACTGTCACTGACCGCGATGCTCCTAGAGCAATTAAGAAGGATCTGTACCAAAAGCCTTTGGCTATCTTAATGAAATGTTTCTGGACTGCATTGACACTGATTTCGCTAATTCTATAACTGCACAGAGTGAATAGCACCAGCTTTAACAATTCGCTCAATCCAATTCCATCTAATTAGATTAAGACCTCTGCAGTTTACTGACTGAATCAGTGCAAACCAGTTAATGTTTGTAAAATACATTTGTGGACAGACAACAGATGATGGCGTTTACATGAATTACAGATAAACCCCTTTTAATATAGTTTGCAAAGGAAATACATAAAGATAACATCTTGTTAATCATCTGTCTTTTGTGTTTCTGTTTAGGAGGGATGTAGCGATTTTGTAATTAATTGGAACATCTCCACTACTCAATCAGATGCTGTTTTCTACGCATTGCTTTATGGTTGTCAGTTGCCGGGAACTCCTGACCTAACAGCTGTGCAAAGAGTCCTGCAATGGTTCAAGAAGATGAGGTGTAACTCAGCCTGAAGCTGAAATTTTCACCCCCGCACTACCTCCATCACTTTACTTACCATTGCGTTTCGCTTAGTTTAATGTAGTTTAGAGATACGGCGTGGAATCGGGCCCTTCGGTCCATCGAGTCTGCACTGATTAGCGATCCCCACATATTAACGCTGCTCTACACACATGAGGGACAATTTTCTTCCCATTTATACATTTATACCAAGCCAAATAACCTACAAACCTGTACATCTATGGAGTGTGGGAGGAAACCGAAGTTCTCGGAGAAAACCATACAGGTCACGGGGAGAACGTACAAACTCCATGCAGACAGCACCCGTTGTCGGGATCGAACCCGGGTCTCTGGCACTGCAAAGCAGTTGCTCCACCACTATGCCACCCACATTTAGAGACGCACAGAGATCCAAATAAATTCAAGGCATTGCTGTCACTGCCGTCGCGAGGTTGGAAGGTCTCGGAGTGAAATCTATGCCCCCAGCAGTAGATTTGTGGCCTGGTCGCCCAGCTTTCCCTGATGGTCTTACTCTCTTTTCGCACGATGGCGAAGCTGGTAGCCTCACAATGCCAGAGATCCAGTTTCGATCCTGATCATGGGTGCTGTCTGAGTGGAGTTTGCACATTCCCCCTGTGACCACGTGGGTTTTCTCAAGGTACTCCAGTTTCCTCACACATCACAAATACATGCAGGTATGTAGGTTAATTGGCCTCTGTAAAATTGCCCCTAATATGCAGAGAGTGGATGTGAAAGTGGGATAGCAGAACTTGTATAAATACGTGTCCAATGGCCGGTGTGTTCCTGATGGGCTGAAGGGCCTGTTTCTAGCTTTCAATCAATCAATAGATCCTCAATGCTGGAATAGTTTTTTTTAACAAATAACACATTTACCTAAAAATCACATTAATCTGATGTAACGTGAATGTGGTCAATAATTAAAATAATGTTTATCTTCAATACATTTTTCCATCCAAGTTAGTAACCCCATTGAAATGAATGGGCTGGTTTAGAATATCTGCTCATGGTTGGCATAAAACAGAGGCACCAAGGATCGGGCTTAATGGTGAGTTTGATTAGTACGGGTGTCAGGGGTGATGGGGATAAAGCAGAAGAATGGAAGGAGAGAAAGATCAGCCAAGATTGAATGGCATAGTAGACTTGATGGACTAAATGGCCTAATTCTGCTCCTATCACTTATGAACAGCGCAGGAGCTCATGTGATTTGGCAAATAATGTCTTGCATGTTCCATACTTCAGTATTGCAATGGTGAGGCAGAGAATCCACATTGATCCGAACACTGACCCATTCCTTCTGAACTGGCAGAAAAATACAAGTAGGTTTCATGCCTTTGTTTCATCCACCACCTTCTCAAGGGCAGGTAGGGATGGACATCCAGCGATGATATTACCACTGACATCCGTCCTGCAAATAATTAATAAAATTATTAAAATAATAATAATATCATTTGGTAGTCTCGGTTTATATTTAGTTTAAAGATACAGCGTGGAAACAGGCCTTCAGCCCATCTTGTCCGCTCCGACCAGCAATCACCCGTACACTAGTTCTGTCCTACGCACCGGGAATCATTTACAGAAGCCACTTAACCTATAAACCTGCTCGTCTTTGGAATGTGGGAGGAAACCAGAGCACCCAGAGAAAACCCACGCGATCACAGGGTATGTACAAACGGCATACAGACAACACCCGCAGACAGGATCAAACCCAGGTCTCTGGCCCTGTAAGGCAACGACTCTACCACCATTGTACCACCTCAATATTGTTGCATATTTAATCTTGTGGCTTTTAACTGTTTATTTAAAGCAACAAGAAAGCAAAGCTTATATTTCTCTGGTGACGTTGTTATCCTCACAGTCCTCAAATACATCAGAGTATTCAATAGTTTTGGGCAGCATGGTAGTGTTGCTGCCTCACAGCGCCAGAGACCCGGATTTGATCCTGACTATGGGTGCTTGCATGTACGGAGTTTGTACGTTCTCCCCGTGACCTGTGTGGGTTTAGCCTGGGATCTCTGGTTTCCTCCCACACTCCAAAGACGTACAGGTTTGTAGGTTAATTGGCTTGGTAAAATTGTAAATTGTCCTTAGTGTGTGTAGGATAGTGTTAATGTACGAGGATCGCTGGTCGGTATGCTCTCGGTGGGATGAAGGGCCTGTATCCATGCTGCATCTCTAAACTAAACTAAGTTAACAAAGTGTTTTTGATGTTTAATTTCTATCATAACATAGTAAATGAAGCAACCAAATTGCATGGAGCAAGGCCTTGCAACCTTCAATGGGGTACTGAAGATCTTTTGTTTTTGCGTTGCCTGAGAATATATATTGGCCAAGATTTTGAGAGTAATTACTTCTCTCTTTAATGAATTGGTGTCCTGAATCTTCACATCCCCTGGAGAGAGTAGGTTTAAGTTTAGCTGATTGTCACGTGTACCGAGGTGCAGTGAAAAGCTTTTGTAGCATGTTAACTAGTCTGCTGAAAGACAATACATGATTGCATGCATTAGGTGAAGCATTGGTTTAGCATTTCATAGGAATGGTGGCACTACATAGGGTCATAAGTGATAGGAGTAGAATTAGGCCATTCGTCACATCGAGTCTACTCCGCCATTCAATCATGGCTGATCTATCTCTTCCTCTTAACCCAATTTGGTGGCAATTCATTGGAATGGTGGAATCTTCATTGACTCCAGGTCCCTTGAATCAAACGGATCATTAGTATTTTTTCCGAGCTGTGCACTTGACCCATCACAATAAAACTCGAACCATTAGCAAGCCCGCAAGTGTAAATCTTCAACTGCATGATGTCGCACAGCACTGTGTCAACTTGACTTTTTACTCACGCCATTGGCGTCCAGTCTGAATCCACAATGTCCTCAACTCTGAGGTGAGAAATGCTACAAGAAACACCTGATACATTATAATTACTGCTACTGTTTTCCCAAAACATAACCAGGATGTGTGTGATGTTCTTTAGCAGTGGACTTTCCCTTGCTCGTTATGCTCTGAGTAGTTTATTTGAAAACTAACCATATCCCATAAATTAAAAATCACTATCATAGTTACAAGTGGTTAGTTACAAGTGTTCATAGTAGAAACAGCAGATAAATAAATGGCTTTAATCTTAAGGACAGAGAAATGCAAGACATTCTTGCATCTTTTATTGGAATTAAGGAAAGGGGCTTCAGAAGTGTGGGATTTAAGGAGAAAGTTTCTGGTGTATTGAAGGTTTATCTTTCTTCTGTACAATATGAGAGGCTTGTATGTTCTGTCAGAGTAGACTGTAGTCTGATGAGATCAGAAGTGGTTCAGCAACTTCTGATGATGGTTAGGAATCAAATGTGTACCAGAAAAATGGACCATATCAGGGATAATGGCTGGGATAGGATTGAGTGCCAGATATTCTGCAAATACAGGCAGCAGAGGTGATGATGTTGATTGAGCAAAAGGTCCAGACCCAAAACATCACCTATCCATGTTCTCCAGAGTTGCTGCCTGACCCAGTGAGTTACTCCAGCGCTTTGTGTCCTTTTTTGTAAAGCAACATCTGCAGTTCCTTGTTTCAACATGTTGGTTGATTGATTGAGTACATTGAGAATTGCAAAACTATTTAGTTTATTGCAGATTAGAGATACAACATGGCAATAGGCCTTTCATCCCATCGTGTCCACATCTACCAGATATAGGTTTATCCTACACACTAGGTACAATTTTACAGAAGCCAATTAACCTACAAACCTGCACGTCTTTGGGATGTGGGTGGAAACTGGAGCACCTGAGGCAAACCCAGGTGGTCACAGGGAGAACATGCAAACTCCATAGAGGCAGCACCTATAGTCAGGATCGAACATGGGATTTGGGATTTCCCCCCCCAATGTTTTTTGCAGAAAGAATAGAATATGCATATGATTGATATGATTGAGATCAATAGGGGCTGTTTTGTTAGCCATAGATTTGGATCGGAGAGCTTATACTTTGGAAGAGGATTAGGGAGGGAAGGGTGAGAGTGTATTCAGAAATAAAAGAAAAAGGGTGAGAAAATGGAATGCATGGGTGCACAAATGATGGGAAATTCAGGAAGAGAAGTAATGTGCCCAGATCTAGAACAATTGCCAAAAAAATTCACATGAAGGCCCACAGGAAATAGACACAAAATGCTGGAGTAACTCAGCGGGTCAGGTAGCATCTCCGGAGGAAAGGAATGGGTGACGTTTCGGATTTAACTGAAGAAGAGTCTCGACCCGAAACGACGTGAACTCGATGGGCCGAAGGGCCTGTTTACACACTGTATCTTTAAATAAATAAACTTTGGCTAAATAGTTTTGCATTTCTCAATGTACTCAATCAGTCAAACTGAAGAAGGGTCTCGACCCGAAACGTCACCTATTCCTTTCCTCCAGAGATGCTGCCTGCCCCGCTGAGTTACTCCAGCATTTTGTGTCTATCTTTGGTGTAAACCAGCGTCTGCAGTTCCTTCCAGCACAAAGGACTCAGGAAGTTTGGATGACATTTATACCGCCAGGATTAGAAGAGAAAAACTTTGGTTGTAATGTGGACCTCTTCATTGACTCCAGGTCCCTTGAATCAAACGGATCATAAGTATTTCTTACAAGCTGTAAACTTGACCTATTACAATAAAAATGAAACCAATAGCAGGCCCACAAGTGTAAATCTTCAACTGATCAATAAACTCACCAAATATTAAATCACTCCACAATAAATACAAGGATCACGAACGAAACTGAAATTGACTCAAAAACTTCAGATGATGGAACTCTGAAATTAAAATAGAAATTGTATTTCTAAGCTTTCCCTTTCACTTCAGAGTTCCAGCACTGTTTTTCATCCTCTTCTCAGTTCTCATTCATCTCTCTGTTTACACCTGCTCCACACTGGTCACCTCTGCTTATCACAAGTACCACCATCATTTCAAGTAATATCCCCTCCCCTGCTCTCTCTATCCTGCCCCATCCCACGCCGGTGCATACATTTCTCCACCCCCTCAGTCACCCTCCTCCATTCCCCTCCTTTATACACACATCTCCCATCCAAGAGTCCCTCCTTCGCCTTGATCTCCCCTCTTTCCCATTTTCCCAGTTTCCTTCCACAAATATCCATCCCTCAGGCTTTACATTTTTATCTGATATCCTTTTATCTCCTTTTCACTTCCAGTCTTCTTCTTCTTCTTCTTCTTTGGAGTTTTACGGCAGCCGGCATCCACAATGTTGCATTGCTGCCACCTTCTGGCTTCACTCCACAGTCCTCATGTCTTTACATTATATCCTTTTTATAAGGCCAGAGGCCCTCAAGAAATTAAACAACACCTTTACTCCTTTTCCTTCCCCTCCATACTCTAGAATGTTCTTTTCTGATATATCTGTCATTCCAATTTTCTTCATTTCACTGATCAAAACTCTTCTTTCCGTTTCATATCTTCTACATGCAACTAGAGCATGCTGAACTGTTTCCGGCTGATGGCATTCCTCACACAGCCCAGTAGGGTGTTTTCCCAACATTTTTAATGTGCTGTTCAGGTGAGTGTGTCCTATCCTCAATCTTGCTAATACTACCTGTTCCCTCCTGTTCCCCCCTCTGCTTGCTGTAACGCCCACTCTATTTTGTAGCAAATAGAGGTGTCTCCCCTTTGTTTCCTGTTCCCAGTATTGTTGCCATTCCTGATTTATTTTCTTCCACACAATGTGTTTTCCTTCAGATTTGGATAATTGTAGGTTTCTCTATGTTCTCTTTTTTAACGGCCTCTTTTGCTAATTTATCCACTTTTTCATTTCCGAGCACACCAATGTGTGCTGGGACCCACAACAAAGTCACGTCACTGCCCTTCCTTGTTACTTGGCTTAATAGTAGTAGAATTTCATACACTAGGTCAGGCCGCCTATGGGATGCACCAGACCCAATACTCTGGATTGCAGACAATGAGTCGCTACATATTAATACTTTGCATGGTTGCACCTGTTCTATCCACCGAACTGCCATCAAAATAGCGTACAATTCCACTGTATACACTGCCAAATAGTTATTTGTTCTTTTGCAAATCTCCACATTCATCCCTTGCACTACCACAGCTGCCCCTGTTGTTTCAGCTACTGGGTCCTTTGATCCATCTGTGAAAATTAAGAGGTGTTCCCTGTATCTATTATATATATGGTTATGGTATTCTGTTTTTAGGTCCGAATTTTTTTCCCTCCTTTTTGCCTCCCATATCTCCAGATCAACTTTTGGGATGTTCAGTAACCATATTGGGACAGATGGCCACAATACTGCAGGGCAGAACTCTTTGTCCTCTACTTCCATGTCCCTTGCCACACCTCCTCCAACCCAGCCGAAGCTTCCAGACTGAGCCACCCCTCTCTCCCAGCACTCCTGTACTACCTGTTTTGTTGGGTGGTTCTCTCCATGACCCTTAAGGCTTAGCCAGTAATTAGCCATTAGTTGTCTGCGGCGCAGTCTCAACGGCATCTCCCCAGTTTCCACCTGTAGTGCACATACAGGTGACGTCCGCACACCTCCTATACAGATTCTTAGAGCTTCCGCTTGGACTTTGTCCAACTCGGACAACACTGACTTAGATGCTGATCCATAAGCTATACTGCCATACTCTAGTCTGGATCTGATCAGTGATACATAGATATGTTTAAGAGATAATATATCTGCTCCCCACTCTAAACCTGCTAAGCATCTCATTACATTGATGACTTTTTTGCATTTTCCAGTTATTTTTGTAATGTGGACCCTCCATGTTAATCTGGAGTCAAAATGGACTCCCAGGAAACAGAAATCTTTTACTCTTTCCAAATTGTTGCCGTATAGTTTTAACTGGACATCCTCTTTAATTTTCTTCCTTGTGAAAACCATTGTCTTTGTCTTCTCTATAGAGAATTTAAAACCCCATTTCACTCCCCACTCTTCCACCTGGGCTATCCCTTGCTGCATTTTACCCATGATAAAATCTATATTCTTCCCCTTTCTCCATAGGCTGCCATCATCTGCAAAGAGCGATCGCCCCATCTCTGGTTGAATGTTTGCAAATATATCATTAATCATGATTGAGAATAGGATCGGGCTTATTGCACTTCCTTGGGGAGTTCCATTCTCGACTACACATTTACTAGAGATGTCTGACCCTATTTTAACTTGGATACTTCTACCGTTAAGAAAATCCATTATCCAGTTAAAAATATTTCCTCCTACTCCCATTAAATGCAGCTTTATTAGAAGACCTTCTCTCCACAACATATCATAAGCCTTCTCTACATCAAAAAATATGGTAACTACAGATTCTTTTTTAACTTGTGCTTTCCTTATATCATCTTCCAGGCACAGAACTGGGTCATTAGTACCTCTCCCTTTTCTAAAGCCACTCTGATAATTAGCCACTATACCGTTTTCTTCCATTAGATGCCTTAATCTTTCATTTACCATTCTTTCCATCAGTTTACACATGTGTGCTGTTAAAGCTATAGGTCTATAATTTACTGGATTACTTGCATCTTTCCCTGGTTTCCTAATAGGCACAATGATTGCTTCCTTCCACCTCTCCGGTATTCGCCCTTCTTCCCACACCTTGTTATATAGTGCAAGTATCTTTTGGAGTCCCTCCTCACTTAGATGCTTTATCATTATGTAGCAAATATCATCCTTCCCTGGGGCTGAGTTCTTACACTTGGCCAGAGCTCTCTTTAGCTCCCCCAAATTAAATGGAATATTGTACTTGTCCTCTGTGATACCTTTCCTTTGTAAGGCCTCAACATTTTCCTCTCTTGTTCTTTCCCTACCTCTTCTTCCTTCATCTGATAAGTTGTGGGAGCTGTGAACCCTACTAAAAGTGTTAACCATTAGTTCTGCTTTGTCTTTATTTGAGACTACAGTTTGATCTCCATTTGTTAGGATAGGATAACTCCACTCCCTTTTATCACCTACCATTTTTTTAATCATCCCCCATATCTCCCCTACCTGTGTTGTGTTTCCAATTGAATCACAATACTTCCTCCAATATGCTCTTTTTGTTTGTCTTATAGTCCTCCTTACAATTGCCTGAGCCTGTTTGTAATTAATCATGTGTTGGTAGTTATGAGTTCTTTTTAATAATCTGAATGCTCTGTTTCTATTCACCACTGCCTCTTTACATTTATTGTCCCACCATGGCACAGCTTTCCTTTTTGATCTTCCTTTACTTTTAGGTATGGAAACTAATGCTGCTCTTTTGATACCTTCTGACAATTTATTCTCAAAGTTTTCTATATCTGTCTCTTCTTGTATCGGTTTTACATATCTATCACTTTCCTCCTTAAATTTCTCCCAATTAGCCTTTCCAAACACCCATCGTCCACTTCTGTTTTCTTTACTCATAGTTAAAGTAATATTTATTTTGCATAGCACAGGATGATGATCACTTCCTATGGTACCCTTTTCATATACTTCCCAGTTACATTTAGCAGCAATCCTATTAGAAACAAGTGTAAGGTCCAACACAGACTCCTTCCCTGTCCTAACATCTACCCTGGTCTTCTTTCCATCATTTAGACATACTAGATTACCATCATTTAATAATTCCTCAATTACCTGTCCATTATTATCTGACTTTCCACTGCCCCATAATGTATTATGTGCGTTAAAGTCCCCACACCAAATAACATTAGATTTGCTCTGGCCTTCTACTTCCTGTAACTTATTGACCTCTAATCGCTTACA
This sequence comes from Amblyraja radiata, assembly GCF_010909765.2. Classification (NCBI taxonomy): domain Eukaryota; kingdom Metazoa; phylum Chordata; class Chondrichthyes; order Rajiformes; family Rajidae; genus Amblyraja; species Amblyraja radiata. Next base: position 6,474,599 of record NC_045980.1, read on the forward strand.
TGGATTATAATAATTTATTACCACTATTTTCCTCCTCTCAGACCACACTTCTATTACCACATATTCCTGTTCCTGCCCAATTCCTAATACCTTGTATGGTATCCCTTTTTTGATGAAAGTGGCACAACCCCCTCCTCCCCCATTTCCCCTATCACATCTCACTGCAACATAATCATATAGAACAAAATCTAAACTTGGTTTCAACCAGGTTTCCGGATACATACGACATCTGGTTTTTCCTTCCTACTGTCTATGAATTGCTTAAAGTCTTGCCCATTGGCTAACAAGCTTCTTGCATTCCATTGTAGGATTAACATTAATATTATTAACCCACACATGTTGACTCTTGGCTCGCCTGGATACTGAGACCATCATGTATTTCCTCCCACTTCAATCCTGCCATGCCCAAGTGGTGGACTGCAGCCTTTACAATGATTTGGATCCTTTCTGTTTTGGATTTTACTTCTGCTGTCGCATTTATTACTCCTGCTATAAATATAACCAGGTTTTTCTTTTCTTTCCATATACTCTTTTCTTTTTCTTTTATTGTTTCCATTATGCCCACATCTTGCTCCCCCCTGATCTTTCTTTCATTCATCTGTTTTGTAGGGTCAGCCTTTTTTGCTGCCTCTGCATAGGAGACCTTTTCCTTCACTCTTATGTTTTGTACTTCAGCTTCACGTTTCATCACCTCACAGCCCCAGTAAGCCACACTATGCTCTCCTCCACAATTACAGCACTTTGGTCTGACCCCCTCTCCACACTGACCATATTCATGGTCCCCACTACACCTTGCGCATTTCCTCGCTCCCTTGCACATTTTAGCTATGTGCCCAAATTTCTGACATTTGAAGCACCTCATTGGTTTGGGTATGTACTCTCTTACACTATATCGCATGAATCCGAAATGGACCACTTTTGGAAGGGATTCTGTCTTGAATTCAAGCAGGACTGACTCAGTTTCCTCTTTCTTTGCTCCTTTGGTCATTCTTTTGGCATTCATAATTAATTCACATCTCTTTCTGAGTTCCTGAACCAGTTCACTCATATTGACTTTGAGAGGGATTCCATAGATAACCCCTTTACACCCTGCCCTCCTCCGTTCTCCCACTCTCACTACTTTGATTATTTTGATTTTGTCAATCTTGTTCATTTTCATTGCCTTTTCAACTTGAGCCTCACTGTTGCACCCTATTAGCATGTTTCCATCTTCCAGCACTCTTGCATACTTTACTTCCCCAACCTGGGCTCTGATTATTTTTGTCAGCTTCATTGGCTCTATCTTCTTTACTCCTCCTTCTCCTTCAAACCTCACCACTACATTTAACGAAATTTCCTTTTCTGGTTCCTTTTCTGGTTCCTTGTCTTCACTCTCCGATCCACCAATATTGCTTTTCCTTCTTTTACGGCTGCTCTTCCTGGGGTTACCCCGTGTTCCCACGGTTTCCCATTCCTTCTCAACATTTCCTTCATTGTCCTCTCCTCCACTGGCCTCCATACCACTAGACCGACTCTCGCCTGTCATTTTGTAACAGCAGGGAATATTGCCAGAGCACCGTTTACCGGACCTATACAGGCCGTCGGCCGATACCCCGATACAATATCTCCCTACTATTACTACTCAGTGTCTCCTCTCTCTCTCTCCCAACCTCCGGACCGGCGCGGTCCCTCCCTGCAGCTGCACTCAATCGACAGCCAAACTCCTCCAATCTTCACTTCCAGTCTTTTTCAATTACTCTCCCCATCTACCAATCAAACCAACCTCCACTGTATCCATCTATCACATGCCTCGTCCCATCTCTCTTCTCTCCCACGTTACAATCAGTCTGAAGAAAGTTCTGACTCAAAATGTTGTTAGTCCATTCCATCCACAGATGTTACCTGACCTGCTGAGTTCCTCCAGCACTTTGTGCTTTGCTCAAGGTTCCAGCATCTGCCATTCCTTATGTCTCCACCACTATCTGGGTCGGCTGGATTCTCGTGGTCTTCACCCGATCACAGACATTCCCATTGCTCTCTCCACCCCTCCCCTTTTCACTTTTCCCAGTTCTGATGAAAGGTCTTTGACATAAAACATTAACTCTGTGTCTCTCTCCACTGTTGCTGCCTCCCTAGAACATTTCCACTGTTATCTGTTTTTGACAAAGAGATTCTCTCTTTCCTTAGGGGTAGTCATCTTCAGCGGCTTCGATGCATCGAGGCATTGATCCTGTAGCAGAGCATTTGATATCTACCTACCACCCCCATTTCCACTGTCACCAACGTCACCTTCTCCTGTTGCCTCTTGAATGTTGCCCTCAATTCATGCTCTCCCCCTTATGCATTCTCGGGTCACTTTAAGTCCATTAATCCAATGCTCTCCTGCTCCCCTTCCTCCATAAGTTGCATCCCCTGCTCTAGTGCAGCAGAATTCATCTCATTCTTCATGAGTAGAAGGGAGGAGCAGTATGGGCACAGGACGCTGGCAAGATTGGGGCTTGTTGATACCGCAGGGTGACATTGATTGCACTACAGAGTTTAGTGGACACCACTTTTTCATGCAGAGGTACACCACAACCACAACGGTTTCCCCCTCTGAATGTGTAACATGGTTGCTGTCGGTTACCCAGATATCAGTGATTCACTGTGAAGATAGACACAAAATGCTGGAGTAACTCAGCGGGATAGGCAACATCCCTGGTCTGTGGTACCCTCTATATCGGAACTAATTCTCCACACCAAAGTCTACAATGAACCAAGAGCCACACTCTGGCCACTTGGCCTTTGAGTCCAATGCACAACCCGTACAAAATGTGTAGGAAAGAACTGCAGATGCTGGTTTAAATCAAAGGTAGACACAAAACTCAGCGGGACAGGCAGCATCTCTGGAGAGAAGGAATGGGTGACGTTTCGGGCCAAGAACATTCTTCAGACACTAAAGAGATGCCTTGTCTGCCAATACAATGCCAGAACAGATCATCAAATGCTGCTTTCAGTGAACACAATCCCACTTCCCTGTCCCAGTTACATAAATGCCTGTCACTGCCATGCGAGAGAGGATGGCCCTCAGTTTCTACCCAAGGATGTGGGCAAGATTAGTGTTGGAACTCCATGTTCACCTCAGTATAGAATACGGGCTTCTGTGCTTTCAGTACGTGCACATGACAATAAACTGTACCTGACTCCACTTGGCAACCTAGACAGCAGACTAAACATTTCACTGTACATGGTCACCAGTGTTTTCCTGTCGGCTCCAATCTGATTTCTCTGCAGTAGAAATATGTGGATTCAATCTCTGATTGCCACCCTCTGGATAGTTGTTTATTAGTTTTAATTTAGAGATGCAGCGCGGAAACAGGCCCTTCGGCCCACTGAGTCCGCACCGACCAGCGATCCCCGCACATTAACACTATCCTATACGAGGGACGATTTTTACATTTACACCAAGCCAATTAACCTACAAACCTGTACGTCTTTGAAGGTGTGGGAGGAAACCGAAGTTCTCGGTGAAAACCCACGAGGTCGAAAGGGAGAATGTAGGAATTCCATGCAGACAGCATCTGTAGTCGGGATCGAACCTCTGACGTTGTATGGCAGCAACTCTACCGCTGCGCCACCGAGCCGCCCCATCAAGACCGTTGTGCCGATTACATTCACTAACCTGTATTGCTCAGTTAAAGTCGTAGAATATTGAGCGGCACCTATATCAACCTTGCACTCCGCCTCATGCCAGTTCTGGGTGAGCATGACTCCTGTGATTAGAAATCTTATATAAAATGCGGCTGTCATTGGCATTTATTCCACATCCATAATTTTCCTTGGGAAGATAGCGGTAAGCCAGTTTCTTGAGCCACTTAATTCCTCCTGGTGAAGGAACGCCCACAGTGTCATTGCGTAGGGATGTCCAACTGATAGACTCGGTGGTGGTAAAGGTCTAGCAGTGTACACGGTGTGTGATCTGGAAAGGAATGTACAGGGAGTGGCATTCTCCTTCGTGGAGGTCGAGGTCAAGGATTCGGGAGGTGGTGTTGGACTAGCCCAAGCAAGTAACTGCAGTGTATATTATAGATGGTGCAGGCTTCAGCAATGGCTTGCCAGTAGTAGATGGGATGAATGCGTTGGATGGAGGACAAGAAACTAGTCAGACCAAAGGCTTGGTCCCTGACATTCATTTAGGTGAGTGGAGAAAAGTTGATCATATTCCTCATTTGTATCCTGGAGATGGTAGCAGGACATCAGGGAGTGACAGAAGAGTCATTCTTCTCTTCACCCCACCAACCAAGGTTAGTGACCCACTTTCTGCTACCTCCTGCGGCAAGCAGCAAAGGCCCTTGCAATGACACCCAGCTGCAGCCACAGAACACCTCGGCCTGGAGATGCAATTGTATAATATTTTATTTTCAGTCTTGCGCGAACGAAAATTGATTTTTCCATCAGCGAAGTGTGATAATAACCATTTCCAAGTAGGTTTGCGGGACTCTGGAAATTTAACCGGCATCTTCTTGTTGTTGTTGGCTATCCCCGTGACTGAAGGTATTTCTAGCTCAGGACTACACGGGATAGTGACACTCACTGGACAATGTCATTTTGGAGCTTATCAAATGAAGGTGGACCATGATGTCCTGGGGGGACTGTTCTGAACCCCCACGATTATGTGATGTTACCAACACAGATTAGGATCCCTGCCTGTAAATGATATATTGTAACTACCCAACCTGAAATCCTGCTGGCATCCAAGAGGCAACCCCATCCCTTGTTTGGATATCTCACCAACCTTGTGATGACTCCAACCAATCCATCGCCCTGCTCCCAGGGCTCGGATATTCCTAATCCTTCCATTCCTGGATCGAGTGGATGTGGCGAGGATGTTTCCACTATTGGGAGAGTCTAGGAACAGAGGTCATAGCCTCAGGATTATAGGACATTCCTTTGGGAAGGAGATGAGGAGGAATTTCTTTAGTCTTTGGAATTCTTTGCCACAGAAGGCTGTGGAGGCCATCAGTGGATATTTTTAAGGCAGAGATTGCTAGATTCTTGATTAGTACAGGTGTCACGGGTTACGGGGAGAAGGCAGGAGAATGGGGCTGAGGGGGAAAGATAGATCAGCCATGTGTGAATGGAAGATTAGACAAGATGGGCGAATGGCCTAATTCTGATCCTATCACATGAACTTATGAACTTATGATTCCTTGCCCTGCCATCACACTGCTTCAGGAGAAATCCCTAATCTGCCCCTCCAGTCCCTTTCCTTCCCTTCAACCCTCCCCCATCCCCCGAATCCCGACCTATTGAAGAATGCTGGAGTGTCCTCAATGCAGAGTCCCCAAATCATAACCTTATCCCCTCACCCAGCCACAGACCCCGTCTCTATAGCTTGGTTCTTGGTTTCTTGGTCCTCCAAAATATTCCAAATGGAATTTAAACTGGAGGTGGTGAAGGGAGGGCTTAAGCCAGAAAGGGTTATTGGGAAGAAAGAGCTACTTTAAATTTAGTTGCATCTGGTTGGGTAACTATAGTTGGGTGGAGATTATTCCATGCTTTAATTGTGCGGGGGAAGAACGAATTGCTGTATACATCTGTCTTTGTAGCTGGGATCACAAATTGGATCGAATGCCCTCGTCTGTAGCTAATTGTAGCTAATGTCCCACGGCCAGCCTTGGACAAGGATGAATAGGAGGCACATATTCAAATGCAATATTCGTGGCCCTTTGCTTCAGTTGCAACTAAATATTTTAATGCTAGAACAACATCCAACATGGCCACATCCCACCGCATCAATGCTATGCTCTAGGGTGATGAGACATTCTGGGACCTTGCCTCAGCAGGTGTGTCTGGCAGGCTTTACTAATGCTTATTCCTCCGTTTGGTGTTAAACACTCCGAAGGACGAGCTAATGTAATAATGTGTTAAGGGAATCGTAAGTGTGGATAGTGCTGGTTTCTTGCCAACATCCGAGTGATGAGTGGCAGCACAAATACAGTGTCCGCCTTTCACTGTGACAGAAGAATATGGGTTGATCGCACATCAGCTGCCAGTGTCTGCCTTCTAACACTATCCAATTCAGACCCCATACGCTGTTAGTTTAGTTTAGTTTAGAGATACAGCGCGGAAACAGGCCCTTCGGCCCACTGGGTCCGCGCCGGCCAGCGATCCCCGCACTTTCACACTATCTTACACACACTAGGGACAATTTTTACATTTACCAAGCCAATTTACCTACATACCTGTACGTCTTTGGAGTGTGGGAGGAAACCGAAGATCTCAGAGAAAACCCTTGCGGTCACGGGGAGAACGTGCAAACTCGTACAGACAGCGCCCGTAGTCAGGATCGAACCAGGGTCTCCGGCGCTGCAAGCACTGTAAAGCAGCAACTCTACCGCTGCGCCACCGTGCCATCCTTAAATTGCCAGGTGATCGCTACTATTTATTGGGCTTGAGTCTTCTTCTGCAGCCTTTTTGCAGATACCTGGTGCATCCCACCTTTCCAGTGTTACTATTGTTACTGCTACAATCATGTCCTTTCCTTACTGCCACAACAAGGCTTTCACTTTACAGGGCTCTGCATCTCAGAGACTGATAAATGAAGGGTCAATTGCCTCCTGACATTTTCTATGCTAAAGGCCAATTTGGTATTTTGTAGACCGCGTAAAGTCATAATAAAAGATCACTTCAGATTTTATATCAAGAGCCAATGCCCAAGTGGGCATAACCAAACAATGCTCTTACACCATAAGCAAAAGGCAGCATTAGAATCTGGCATCAACTATATTTTAAACACCAGTGAGGGAACAGAAGCATATTTTTGTTTTGCTTTTTAATTTAAGTAATAATACTTGTTGTGATCATAAAACTGCCCAGTTGCAGAATGAATTAGATTTCTCTCCTAATCTCACTTCTTTCCGGACACTATTGTTAACATTCAAAGGGTTTCCAAACACATTGAGAAGAATAAAAAATAAATATTGTGATAGGAATAGGTGGTAGAATTATTTGTGTGGGTTAATTGGGAGCTAAAACCTTGGTTTTTATCATTTAAAAAAGGTTTTCACTCCGCTTCCCTCTCCTCACACTAAGTGGTAGTTTTCAACACTGTCGACTTAAGCCCCCTAATGGAATATATTGAACAAGTTTTTCAGAATTAGATCGTTTACACCAGAAACATCCAACTCTCTGAAGATTGCATCATTGGCAAGGGCATATGGACAAAATCATGAGAGGAATAGATCGGGTAGATGCACAGAGTCTCTTGCCCAGAGTAGGGGAATCGAGGACCAGAGGACACAGGTTCAAGGTGAAGTGGAAAAGATGTAATAGGAATTTGAGGGGAAACTTTCTCACTCAAAGGGTGGTGGGTGGATGGAACAAGCTGCCAGAGGAGGTAGTTGAGGCAGGGACTATCCCAACGTTTAAGAAACAGTTAGACAAGTACATGGATAAGACAGATTTAGAGGGTTATGGACCAAATGCAGGCAGGTGGGACTAGTGTGGCTGGGACATGTTGGCCGGTGTGGGCAAGTGGAGCCGAAGGGCCTGTTTCCACATTGTATCACTGTATGACTGCAAGGACAATTTTTTTCTCTTGATTATTTAACTCCCATTCAATTGCAGGCAGGCGGCGGCGCTGACTTTACATCGGGAGCCGAGATTCGCCGAGATCGCCAGTGGTGGAGCTCCGTCCAGCGCGGTTGGATTCGGAAGCGCGGCCTCCGGTAAGGAAGCGGCCGTTCCAGGTTTCCCAAGCCGCTGTGAGGATTCTCCTGACACCGGAGCACCATCTTCCGGCGAGAACGGCCTGGAACATCGGGCTTCCATAAAGGCGACTGTGGAGGCCAAAATAGGCCCGACTATGGGTGGACATGGGGATGGGGACTGGACTTTGTGCCTTCCCTCATAATGGGAACCATTGTGTAGCAATGTTAGAACATTTTGAGATTTAAAAAATCAAGTTTGCAATTTATCCCATCAGATAAAGCATAAAAGGAAGTTTAATTTGACACCTAATTCACTTTCATATCTTCAGTATTAAAAAAGTTATGGCCATTTTCATACTCGGAAATTAGCATCTTGTTCCCTATTGCTTTTCCATTGATTTAACACAAAAGCTGTGATCAAGGACAGTCAAAAGCCCATAACTTTCTTAAAAATTAAGAGAACTGAAAGAAATTTTCAGTTATTATTGATTGAAGCATTCTGAAACAAATATGAAACAATCTTACTTGGATGACCTGAAATTAAAGCATATAATTAGTTAGTTACCCAATTGTAGCTAATTACAAAATTCAATTACGAGATCTAAACATCTATCCATTTCTTAAGAAAAGATTTACATTTTTAAATAGCCTAAGTGTCCAAACAATTCACACAAGAATTCACACAAGAATTCACAATCTACCATGATTTTAAAATCTCATTGTCATGGATTTATAGGCCAAATGGAAGGAATTTAGTGATTAATCCCCATAAATTAATGGCCATTTAAATAATCTTGCGAGTGGGTTTTTGAGGAACGCGATCGTTTAGAACGTTACGGATGCGGTGAATTTAAACCCCATATCGGCAGGAAAAATACTGCCGGTTCATATGGGTCCTAAATCACCGTTTCGCAACGTAAAATGTGGATTAAAGGCATCCTAAGAAGCACGTTTATATGTAATAATAATAATAATGGATGGGATTTATATAGCGCCTTTCTAATACTCAAGGCGCTTTACATCGCATTATTCATTCACTCCTCAGTCACACTCGGTGGTGGTAAGCTACTTCTGTAGCCACAGCTGCCCTGGGGCAGACTGACGGAAGCGTGGCTGCCAATCTGCGCCTACGGCCCCTCCGACCACCACCAATCACTCACACACATTCACACACATTCACACACAGGTAAAGGTGGGTGAAGTGTCTTGCCCAAGGACACAACGACAGTATGCACTCCAAGCGGGATTCTTACCGGCTACCTTCCGGTTGCCAGCCGAACACTTAGCCCATTGTGCCATCTGTCGTCCCATATGTAAAATAAATGGCTTTCCTTTACCTGTCCCGTACGTGAAATCCGTCCCCGTTGTCGGCGTTGACGGCTTTAGAAGCTGATTTTTAAATTACTCCAGTGCTGAAATTGTCAGGCGATTAAAAAAAAAATTCACAGAACGGCCGTCGGAACAATTCTTCAGCAAAAGCTTGCACTCCGCGAAAATATACCCAGGACAGGTAGGAGAAAAAACGCATTTTATCCCCCCCTCAAAGGCGCCAAAGTCGCGCACATGGCCAGTGGCAGAACTGCAGTGCCGCTGAAGGTAAATTTTGTACCATGCCTACATTATGGGGGGATGTTTTTTATGTTAAATTTCTTTGTTATTGTTATGTTGTTTTCTTTTTTTATGTGCTGCAATGGCAATACACATTTCACTACACCAATTGGTGTATGTGACTTATAAAGAACCTTTGAACCTTTGAACCTTTGAATTGCAGCTATGACAGATTGATAATCCCATTTCCATCAGTCTAGTAGAGCTGTAATCATAGACACATAGAAACAGAAAATAGGTGCAGGAGTAGGCCATTTGGCCCTTCGAGACAGTGTGATCATGGCTGATCATCCTAAATCAGTACCCCGTTCCTGCTTTCTACCCATATCCCTTGATTCCATTAGTCCCAAGAGCTATATCTAACTCTCTCTTAAAAACATCCAGTGAATTGGCCTCCACTGCCTTCTGTGGCACGGAATTCCATAGACTCACAACTCTCTGGGTGAAAAGATTTTTCTTCATCTCAGTCCTAAATGGCCTACCCCTTATTCTTAAACCGTGACCTCTGGTTCTGGACTCCCCCAACATTGGGAACATTTTTCCTGCATCTACCCTGTCCAATCCTCCAAGAATTTTATATGTTTCTATAAGATCCTCTCTCATCCTTCTAAATTCCAGTGAATACAAGCCCAGTTGACCCATTCTTTCATCATATGTCAGTTCCACCATCCCGGGAATTAACCTGGTGAACCTACGCTGCACTGCCTCCATAGCACGAATGTCATTCCTCAAATTAGCAGACCAAAATTACACACAATACTCCAGGTGCGGTCTCACCAGGGCCCTGTACAACTACAGTGGGACCTCCTTGCTCCTAAACTCAAATCCTCTCGCAATGAAGGCCAACGTGCCATTAGCTTTCTTCACTGCCTGCTGTTCCTGCATGCTTACTTTCAGTGACTGATGTACAAGCACACCCAGGCCTCTTTGCTCCACCCCTTCTCCTAATCTGACACCATACAGATAATAATCTGCCTTCTTGTTCTTGTCACCAAAGTAGATAACCTCACATTTATCCACATTATACTGCATCTGCCATGCTTCTGCCCACTCACCCAACATATCCAAGTCACCCTGCAGCCTCATAGCATCCTCCTCGCAGCTCACACTGCAACCCAGCTTTGTGTCATCTGCAAATTTAGGGATGTTACATTTAATTCCCTCATCTAAATCGTTAATATATATTGTAAACAACTGGGGTCCCAGCACCGAGCCTTGCGGCACTCCACTAGCCACTGCCTGACATTCTGAAACGGACCCGTTAATTCCTACTCTTTGCTTCCTGTCTGCCAACCAGTTCTCTATCCATGTCAATAACCTACCCACTGGAATATCTAAATTGTAATTGTAAATAAAAAGTCCTTGAACTTTTTTAATGCTTCCATTAAAATTTATTCAAATATCACATCACAGCCCCGTGGGTAATGAAAGCAGTCAGACACAGCAATGCTTCTGTGTTCTGGCTTCCATTTAAAGCACACTAGCAGAGCTCTCCTGACCTGGTATATTTATAGCAGGGGAACCATGATAACCAGGACTGAGTGTCTGCTTGAGGCGGGGGTGGGGTTACATATACACTTGAATGATAGACTAAACAATTCACATTGAACTATCCTCTTGCTTGGTACCTTCTGACCCTAGGAAGGCGGCACAGTGGCACAGCGGTTGAGTTGCTGCCTTACTGCGCCAATGAGACCTGGGTTCGATCCTGACCACGGGTGCTGTCTATACGGAGTTTGCACGTTCACCTTGTGACCGCCAGGGTTTTATCCGGGTGCTCTGATTTCCTCTCACATTCCAGACAAGCTGCTTTGTAGGTCCATTTGCTTCTGTATATCGTCCCCAGAGTATAGGATCCAATTAGCACACGGTGCGATTGTTGGTCGGCACGGACTCGATGGGCTGAAGGTCCCGTTTCTCTGAAACTAAACTAAACTCAAAATCAGGTGAATTTCAGCTTTAACACCTTTTGAGTAGCATGTTGAGTTCCAGTCATTCAAGATCTCAACGCACAACTTCCTCGAGAAGAGGCAAGGGCCCTCTTTGAGGGGGGCGGAAGAAAATACAGATCTGCACATTGACCATTTTAAACTGAACAATATTGGAATCATTCCTTCCTATTGTTCGCCTGTGATGATTACATTCAATTCAAACAAAATTATGTTTCTGCAGTTTCAACTACACCTGGACACAAGGGGATAGAAGGTTGTCTTCTGTGATGTTGATACAGGGTTGCTTCTAAAATATACATATGGATTATATACTCTGCTTCGTAATTTTGGTTGCATTGACGTCAATGCAGGTAAATTTCACAAGTTCAAATATAGCTTCGTTATAAGTGCCACACGTGCAAATATTGACTATTTAAGCTATGATTTGTGTCCAACTTATCATCGTTCCTGGCTTTGATTTGTTCTTTTCATACCTTTCATTCATTTGTTTGTTGTACCTTTTCACACATCCAGTTTCCCTCTCCCCTGAATCTCAGTCTGAGGAAGGGTCTCAACCCGAAACCACACCGGTTCCTTTTTTCCAGAGATGCTGCCTGACCCGCTGAGTTACTCTAGAATTTTGTGTCTATCTTCGGTGTAAACCAGCATCTGTATTTCCTTTCTACACAAGCCTTACCCATCACTCTTTTGTGTGTGCCCCCCCTCCCTTACGACCCCCCCTACCCCAGCCGGTACACACCCATATCCTCCACTATCCCACCCCTCCCCCTCCTTTATCCTCTTTACATATTATTCCTCTTCTCCCTATCTAGCACCATTTTAATTCCTTTTCATTTCTAGCCTTTGTCACTTACTCCACCTATCTGCCTATCACACCCCCTCCTCACCTGTGTCATAAGGTGATAAGGAATAGTAGAATTAGGCCATTCGGCCCATTTAATCATGTCTGAACTATCTCTCCCTCCTAACCCCATTCTCCTGCCTTCTCCCCATAACCCGTGACACCCGTACTAATCAAGAATCTATCTATCTCTGCCTTAAAAATATCCACTGACTTGGCCTCCACAGCCTTCTATGGTAAATAATTCCACAGATTCACCACCCTCTGACTAAAGAAGGTCCTTCAGCCCATTAATTCCGCACCAATCATCGTTCACCTGTTCACACTAGTTTCATATTATCCCATTTTCATATCCACACCTGAGACACTAATGGGCCTGCCCCACTTAGGCAATTTTTTTGGCGACTGTCGGTGACTGTCATAGTCGTAGCAGGTCGCTGAAACACCGGCGACTGGACCCACACTATGACAATGTCTACGACAATGTCTACAACAACCTACCACCTGGTCGACGTCAAGCTACGGCAAGCTACCGACAACCGGCGACCCATTAAGACGTCCACACCTACAACAACCTACGTCCACCCGCGACAAGCTACGTCAAGGTAAGACAATTCAGTCGCCGGTACCTGTCGCCGGTAGACGTAGGTTGACGTAGGTAGTCGCCAATGGAATTCATCAAAGTTAGCACCGGCGACAACCTACGTCATCCTGGTGACAACCTACGACAGCACCTACGTCAGGAGAAGACAAGCTACGCTCATTGGCATCAAGCCCATTGTCGCCGAAAAGTTTGAACATTTAAAAATCCAGCGGTGACCAGAAAAACGCTACGACTCTTTGGGTGACTTGAGGAGACAACTCACGACCATACAGGCGACACCCCGACGACCATGTGGCGACAGCCTAATCGCCTGTAGTCGCCCAAAAAATCGCCTAAGTGGGACAGGGGCATATGGACTATTTACAGATGCCAATTAACCTACAAACCTGCATGTCTTTGGGATGTGGGAGGAAAATGGAGCCCCTGAAGGAAACCCATGTGGTCACAGGGAGAACCTGCAAACTCCACACGGACAGCACCCGGGGTAAGGATTGAACGTGAGTCCCTCGCGCTTTGAAACAGAAGTTTTGCCAGCTGCACCACTGTGGTGCCCATCTGACAATAAAAATGATCCTATTACTCCAGGTTGAAATGGTGATCTTTGTCATCCACGTCATGCAGGAGTTGGTCCAGGGATTGTTGCTTTCTGCAAATAGACTATGAAAATCTGCAATTTGTACAGTTTTATGAGTAAGAAAGACATACTATTATTTCAAAAACACTTAAGTGAATTCATTTCCTTGGCCTGTTGAACAATTAAATCAAGATGTTTTCCCTACCCACAGATGTTCATGCTTGTAATGAAGCATAACTATACACTGAGCTTGAGGAAAGAACAACAGTAATGCCTGCAGAATTAAACATTAACATTTTAGAGTTTAAATATATGCAAAGTACAAATTCTAAACGTATTACCCATTATCAGCCTGCCTGACTTTCGGCGACCTGATTCTCTCAGTAACCTGGTGTGGTGGCAGAGAATACATGTGTCACTGGCTCAACCAGGAAGCTTTGACCACAAACAGTAGTAGTCTTCTTATATCACAAACAGGCTGGAATCACTGGAGAGGTTCTTTACTAGAATTGGCCTGGGGTGGTTTTTGCAAAAAGTCCATAACACTTAAACAACCTGCACTAATGAGTTTAGTGGGAGTTACTGTAGATAGTTTAACTGGAACCATCAAAGCAACATTACAGTGAATGTTGCCGAAGAATAATGTAATGTATTGGAAGATACAGATATACCACCAAAATACACGCCATTAATTGACACTTTAGTAAGTTAGCAAATAGGGGCATATTTTGCTTAAAACACTACAGAGATCCCCAAAAGGAGAAATGTCGAGAAAATTGAAGAATATTTACGCTTCACTACTCAAATTCTCTGAAGTCAAGTCATATTACCATATGCACATGTATGGTCTATTGTTTGTACACAAAAATGCTGGGGAAACTCAGCGGGTGCAGCAGCATCTATGGAGCGAAGGAGATAGCCAACGTTTCGGGCCGAAACCCTTCTTCAGACTGAAGAAAGGTTTCGGCCCGAAACGTTGCCTATCTCCTTCACTCCATAAATGCTGCTGCACCCACTGAGTTTCTCCAGCATTTTTGTGTACCTTCGATTTTCCAGCATCTGCAGTTCCCTCTTTAACATATGGTCTATTGTCTATTGTTTATTGTATGGTGAGGTGCAGGTGCAATGAATAACCTTGCTTGCAGCAACATCACAAGAACACATACTCACACAATTATACATAAATTATGCAAGACAGTGAAACGAAAACCACTCTGCCAAACCAAGACAATCAGAAAACAAATCGAGGAGGTAGTCTGTAGTATGCTGATGTTAGCAATGAGAAGAGGGAATGGAGCAGATGGTTGAGATCCTTGATCATCGATGCCACCTTCTTGAGGCAGTGCCTTGTGTAGATGCTTTCGATGGTGTGGAGGGCTATGCCTGTGACGAACTGGGCTGAGTTCACCACTCTCTGCAGCCTCTTCTACTCCTGTGCATTGGAATTGCTGCACCAAGCTATGATACAAGGGTTTCGGCCTGAAACGTTGCCTATTTCCTTCGCTCCATAGATGCTGCTGCACCCGCTGAGTTTCTCCAGCATTTTTGTGTACATACAAGCATTCAAGATACTTCCTGCAGTACATCAGGAGAATTTTGTCGGAGTTTTCGGCGAAATACCAAATCTTTAAACTTCTAAAAAGGTCGAGGTGCTGCCGTGCGTTTTTGGTGATTACATCTATGTGCTGGGCCCTGGTTTGGTTATTCGTTAATGCCCAGGATTTAGAAGTCGGTACCTCTCCCCACCGCTGACCCACTAATGAAATCTGGCACGTGGCCCCCCAACTTTCCCTTTCTAAATGAATTTTTTACTTCTTATTTGCAAAGATAAAACCTATTAGATTTTAAATTGGTGATCACCAAATAATACTCATTGTCGCTATGCCAAAGTCTTAACCAGCACTATGGAACTATGGAAATTTTGATTTATATGGACAGAACATCTTTTCATTGTGATCCAAAATGAGTTCATTGTCTTAGTCACTGTGTACAATTACTTAAGGTTCAAGAGTCAAGATTCAATTTAATTGTCACATGTACCAATTAAGGTACAGTGAAATGTGAATTACCATACAGCCATACTAAGTGAAAAAAACAACAATGTACACAGCCACATAAAATAAAATTTAACATAAACATCCACCACAGTGGAATCCACATTCCTCACTGTGATGGAAGGTAATAAAGTTCAGTCACCTTCCTCCTTTGTTCACCCGTGGTCGGGGCCTTTGAACCCTCTGCATTCGCTGTTGCCGACGTTCACATAAAGCAGAATCCCCGTCACAAAACCCCCTTTTAAAATTCTGCACTTTACTAAATACCCAGCAGAAATATTTGTGCAAATTAATTTCGTCTGGATACATTTGACATCAACGTGAGGTGTAAATGACCAAAAGATGTCATAGTTATTGGAATTTTAACCCTTGATTTAATGACGTATTCAGAGGGGAAAAAAAGAGCTGTGTTAGATTTATTCTGGGTACAAAACAGTATTACTTGGAGGTAATGTTGCTATTTGTGGAACTATGCAGAGGGTAGTGAGTTCCTGGACCACACGTGGCCAGGGATGGCGGTGGAGACAGGTGCAATAATAGCATTTAAGTAGTTTTATATAAGGCACATGGATATGCAGGTGGATCACGTACAGGCAGAGGAGATTAGTTTCAATTGGCAATTGGCATGCACAGTCATTGTGGGCCGAAGGGCCTGTTCCTATGCTATACTGTTCCATGTTTTACCTTTGTATTTTATAAGGCAGAGAGAGAGACTCAAACCAAGCTGTCTGCTGGTAGCATGTCTGGCAAATGAAAGGATCCCGATGTGAAAAAACTTCTGGCAGGTTCAATCTTGGGTGAATTTATAGCATGAAAGTATTCTCCAAAGTGTGCTTTAATTGGTTCCAAGTGAGCAATCAGTGTCTGACACCACCAGAAAATAAGGAACAGAAGAAACTTCACAGCAATCGGGTGAGGGAAGGAATGGAAAAGGGAAATGATCAAAGATATTGAATCAGACGTGTGCAGTTGGGACACCGACCGCTGTGTCCAAGATCAATGTTGTCACTAATTGCTGACATAGAAAATAATATTCCCAGCATCACGACAATCAGCCTGGGCGTGAGACCAATGTAAATTATTGTGACATTTGAAAATATGTTCAAAATGAGATTGACAATGAGATTTTCATTACTTTCAATCAAGAATATCCCTCTGTTGATCTTCATTGGTTGTAAATACAACCCATCAATATATCATTGCATCAACTTCAGGTGAATCTTAATCTGTTCCTCATCAAAGATTGAATGAGTGTTTATATATTTCAGTGATTGAAGCCTAAAGGGAGAACCTAATAAATACTAAGAAGCTCGACTGTCTCTTTTACTGTGTCTATCCCTCACAGCTAAAGCATATTGAAAAATGGCATGGTGACTCCGTGTCATGGGGAAAAAGCTGCCAGAGATTTGATTTAGGATTATTTTGAAATATGGCTCTTCGGGACAAGCTATCAGCTTCAGAAACTAGCCAGCAAAGCCAGAAAACAATTCACTTTTCTTTTAAATATAAGTAATTAGCAAGAGTGAGCTTACCTCAAATGAGGGAGGATGATACACCACCGTATTAAAGAGTATCAGGGTTATGGAGCAAAGGAAGGAGAATGGGGTTGAGAGGGAAGGATAGATCAGTCATGATTGAATGGCAGAGTAGACTTGATGGGCTGAATGGCCTAATTCTGCTTTTAGAAATAATGATCTTATGAACTTCACAAGTTCATAAGTTTACAAGTCATAGGAGTAGAATTAGGCCATTCGGCCCATTGAGTCTACTCCGCCATTCAATCATGGCTGATCTCTGCCTTCTGATCACATCTTCCTGCCTTCTCCCCATAACCCTTGACACCCATTCTAATCAAGAACTCGTGAATGAGAAGCTCGGAATATTTATGAATACAGAAGGGGAGAGCGAAGGCTGAGATGTGTTATATGAGGAGGTTTGTTGGTGCTGATGTGGAAATGTTTCTCCCATGAGAAGCTCAAAGGTAGATAAATATATGTAAGCCACTTATAATCGGGGAGGAATTCTGAGGAAACATCTTCACTGAAGCAGAGTGCACCCGTACCCTCCAACATAACAAGGCTGTGAATTAACCCATGTCTCAAACTCAGGTGTGGAATCTGGAGGGACGTTGATGGGAATGTGAGGAGAAAATACAGGAATTAGTTTAGGATGGGTGCTTGGCGATTAGCATGAACATGGTGGGCTGAAGGGCTTGTTTCTCTGCTGTATAAGAGTGTGGTTTCCATAAATAATATTAGAGTGTTCATGGGATGTGTCATGAGGCATCAGAGAGAGAAAATAATAGAAAACTGTTCTGGTGGGATTATGCGTAATGGGGTAGATGGCGGCTCTTGTTAAACACAAACAATGACAAGTCCAGCTGAATGTCCTGATTCAGTGCTGTAAACTCCAAGGACGCGCACATTTTTCTTTCATCATTGTTTTTAACTGCGGTGATGTAATTGTGCAGGGTAATTAGTTTCATGGCGAGGGTTGTGAGTCCGTCTGATGTTGTAAGTACAGTAGCAACAGTCGGAGTCGCACGACATAGTGTTACAAGGTTGGAAGGCCTGTGGGAACGCTCTGTTTACCAAACTAACTTAGGGTTTCTGCCATAGCTATATTCCCCTCAGGCAGTAAGTCCCAGATTTAAATTTTTAATTTTGCTGCCAGCAGTATTCTGGCAATTCACACCTGAAGTTCTGGATGCTGGCAGCTGCACTTGAATGCTGCTTTATGCAGTCAAGTGATCAAGTATGTGGCAGGAGAATTCTTGACACATACAAAAAAGTCCATTACAGGTTACTATGGTTTCATGCGGTGGCTGGACTTGTGTCAGCAAACGACCCGGCTCCAGATGTTAACAGGGAGATCATTTTGCTTTTTAAAGGTAATCAGAGCCAGATGTGGCGGTGAGAGGAGACAGTGGGATGGTGACAGAACTGCCTGGTGCCCACCCCCTAACTTACATCGTCCCTTGACCCATCAGCCCTGTGCTTCCTGCTTCATGCTGGCTCCTACATAAGCAAGGTCTCGATCATGAAGTTCTTCCCTTAAGGACCTGTCCCACTTAGGCGACTTTTTCGGCGACAGCCAGCGACAGTCGCTGTTGTGGCGTGACGCTGGGAAACCGGCCCCCTACGACAATGTCTGTGACAGGCTGCCACCTAGTCGACGTCAAGCTACGAAAAGCTATGTCAACCGGCGTCCCGACTCTTCGCGACACGCCACGTCGACCCACGACAACACCCACAACACCCTATGACGATATAGACGACAGCCTACGACAACCGAAGTCAGCCTACGTCAGCCCGGGACAAGCTACTGCAAGCTACGACCCTGATGGCGTCAACTGAAGACAGGTGGAGCGGTGCACTTTTTTTCAAATGACGCAACATGACTTCTCGTGACACTGATACTGTCGCCGGTTGACGTAGCATGACGTAGGCTGCTGCCACTTGAATTCATCGAAGTCAGCACCTGGCGACAGCTAACGTCAGATGGCGTCAACCTACGACAGCGACTACGCCAGGAGAAGTCGCGCAACGTCAATCTAACTGTCGCCGAGAGGTTTTGAACATTTCAAAACCAAGAGTCGACAAGAAAAGGGCCACGAGGCAACAGCTCATGACAATACAGGCGTCACGCCCCGTCACCCCGCCACCATGTGGCAACTGCCTATTTTCCGCCTATCGCCGAAAAAGTCGCCTTAGTGGGACAGGCCCTTTATGGTCTTCCCCTCCACTTCAGACCTATAACTATCTAAGGTAGACAAAAGTGCTGGAGAAACTCAGCAGGTGCAGCAGCATCTATGGAGCGAAGGAAATAGGCGACGTTTCGGGCCGAAACCTTTCTTCAGGGCTATCTAACGTATCTGAATTACAGGTAATGATGAGTCAGAGTAGAGGAGGGAGAACGATCATCTGATTGAATGGTGCCAGAACAACAAAGGACACAAAGTCTTGGAGTAGCTCAGCGGGTCAGGCAGCATCCCTGGAGAACATGGACAGATGACCCGCCCTGACCTGAAACATCACATATCCATGTTCTCCAGGGATGCTGCCTGACCAGCTGAGTTACTCCAGCACTTTATGTTGTTTTTTGTAAACCAATATCTGCAGTTCCTTGCTTCTACTCCAGAACAACAAACTTGCTCTCAAAATCAGCAAGACCAAGGGGCTGATTGTTGGCGTTAGATGAGGGAGACCGAGGTTACCTTCATCTGCTGAGTTGTGATGGAGGGGATCAACATACTCAAGCCCACAGGCGATCATATCTCTGAAGATCTGTCCTTGGCCCAACACATAAATGCAATATAAAGTAAGTTCATCAATGCCTCTACTTCCTTACAAGGTTGGGGAGGTTTGGTTTGTCGACTAATACTCTCCGGAACTTCTACAGGTATATGGTAGAGAGGATATTGACTGGTTGCATCGTGGCCTAGTTCGGCAACTTGAGCCCCAGTAATGAAGGACATCACAAAGAGTGGTGAACTCTGCCCAGTCTACCACGTGTGTTCAGCTCCCCACCATCGAAGGAATCTACAGGAGGCGCTGAAAAAAGGTTGAACAAGCCAGCCAGCACCGTCAAGGACCCACACCACCCTGACCATGCTCTCATTTCACTCCTACCCTCAGGAAATCTGAATACCGTGAGCGCCAGTTTCAAGAACAGTTGCAGAGGCATTGGTTCCATCATCAGCAGATTTGGCCTCATCTGCCAAGCCCGAAAACCTCTGGAAACCTCTCCCAAAGTATTTCTTCCTTGCTTCATCTCATTCCTCCTTCAAAATGCCACTTTAATCCTATATCCATGGTAAGCCTCTGGATCCTTCATATTATTTTACGTGACTTAATGTCAACTTCTTGTATCGAAACCATTCTTGGGATGTTTTCGTGATGCTAAAGGGTCTCTATAAATGGCAATTGTTGTTGTGGGTGTTAACTTACATATAATGAGCCTTAGCATCACATATTGGCACCTGCCAGAGCTTTCCTCAGCCATCTGTAGATAGCACAGCAAGCAATCTAGTTCACTAGTCTTGGCCCAGTGTTTGATGGTATCTATATATTGATATATTCAACCATATGGCACATACAAGAACCTTCTATCCTTTTTGTATTCTATTGGCATGCAAACATAACTAGAGAAGTAGGCGACACAGTGGAGCAGCAATAGAGTTGCTGCCTTAAAGCGCCAGAGACCTGGATTCGATCCCGAATACAGGAGTTGCCGATAGAGAGTTTGTACGTTCTCCCCATGACCTCCGTGAGTTTTCTCTGAGTGATCCGGTTTCCTCCCACACTCCAAAGACGTACAGGTTTGAAGGCTAATTAGCTTTGTAAAATTGCAAATTGTCTCTGGAGTGTGTCGGATAGCGTTGGAGTGAGGGGATTGCCGGTCGGCTGGGACTCGGTGGGCCAAAGGGCCTCTTTCTGCGCTGTATTGATAGGGCCAAAGTTTAGAATGATATATTTTATTAGTTTAAAGGAATTGTCAATTAATTGATACCAAAAATGTTCAGAATGGTTGAATGGAAAAGGACATTATGTGGACACACGTTGCCAGATTGATAATGATGCAATCAAAGGATAATGGTACATTGACCAGCAGCTGTTTTCACATCATTTTCAATTTACCGAGTCCAGGCGTCTGCTCCAGTGTGCTGACCTGTCTCACAAATGTATGCAAGTCATCCAGCAGCTGAAATTGGTGAAGATAACAACTTGTCTCCAGCTTGCCAAAAACACACGCACTAAACAATGTGTCCAGATCCCCCAAATAAAAATGATAGAGCGCAGACCATTACTACCTCTCATGGTAAACATTGCTTAGTCCAGGTACTGGCGATAAAAGTATGAAATTCTTACAGATAAACACATTCCCTGCACAAGAGAGCATTTACAGTACAGCTACGACAAACAATAGTTACTCCGCTAATGGCCTTAAAAAATGCGCAATAATGATTACTGCTCCCTGTGGTATTGCTGCTTTGACACTTTATATTGTGGAAAAAAACAAGCAAGGGTTAGGATTGCATGGGTTATGGCAAATCTCCAGAAGGCACTGATGTCATTTTGCTCCTGCAGTGCGTAGTGGAAGAGCAGACAGCTCAGGAGCCGGGCCACTGCCTTCACATCCCACTTAAGTGCTGAATGTAATGCACAACTATATCAAATCAAAAAGCTACAGGACATTGCATTTAAATCATTACAGTCTTCACTGAGATGTTGTTTCTCTCAGAAATGAGTTTCTACCAGAGCTTTACGCTGTAGACAAAAAGAGCGTTTTAATCCATCAATCTAGTCTGGATTTGTACACATGTCCCAGAGGGAGAAGCCCAGTGTTCAATACTCTTAATTCTTTCTTTATTTCCTTTGAATGTAACTCTTTTATGGTCAACTTACAATTTCTCCCCCTGCCAGATTTGCCTGGCAAGTAGAAATCACATGGCTGCTCAGCTTTGTTTAGGGAGTGTGTATTAAGGGGGCAGTGATTGCCTCAGGTTATCCACAAGGCTCTAACCAGGAATCAGCCAGAAATGAGGGATGCTTAGATGAATATCCCAGTCCTTCCCATCGCTGCTCTGGCATTGCCTGCGGGTCATGTACTATGATTCTAAGAGTTTTGATGGCCAGGGAGCTTGGTGGTCAGAGACCATCTGATCTCTTTTCATGTGTCGGAAGGAACTGCAGATGCTGGTTTAATTCGAAGATAGACACAAAATGCTGGAGTAACTCAGCGGGACAGGCAGCATCTCTGGAGGGAAAGAATGAGTGACGTTTCGGGTCAAGACCCTTCTTCAGACTGATCCCTTTTCATAATGTGGAGAAGAAGATATAAGAGATTGATGGGACTCCAGGACACCCAATCATCAACCTATCTCCCCCCTATCTCTATTCACAGAGATCAGGTGGATTCAGGTGGACCCCCGCTGCGGTCAGGAGCAGAGGAGATGTTTGCAGGTGAGGAGGGTGGCTGAATGATTGGTACCTTTTACTAAAGTAAAGGTGGTAGCCATTAACTTAAAGGGCCTGTCCCACTGTACGAGGTAATTCAAGAGTTCTCCCGAGTTTCCCCTGATTCGAACTCAGAGAATTATGGTAATAGCCGCTCATAGGTACTCAGGGCTCTCGTGGACATTTTTCAACATGTTGAAAAAACTTCACGAGCTTACCGCGTTTCCTGAGTACCTGCCGTTAGCGTTACGAGCCACTAAGAGACGTCCCGACCTCCGACGTACCCGCTACGTCCATTCTACATACTTACCACGAGTTTGATTTTTTTTTAAACTCGGGAGAGCTCTTGGGTAAACTCGTATAGTGGGACAGGCCCTTAACAATGTATGTTATAATTATTACCAGTGCCCTTTAAATTTTATCTGCCTGTAATTATGTGGGTGGGATTTATTACGTAGTTGGAGGCGTGTTTGTGGCTGGGATTTTTCACGCAGATGCGCGAGGAGTTTTTAGTTTAGTTGAAGAAGCATGGGGGGGAAGGCACAGCTTTCGACCATGCCGGAGTTCTACCATGCACGAGTTTGAGATTACGAGTGAGATTAAAATGTACTTAAACAAGAAGAAGTTTGGATGAATATCTCACTGTTTTTACTACGACAATAAAGAAACTATTAATCACGAGACTGTGTTTTGAAGATTTATCTTTGGACGGCTTTGAATGTCTCGTGGAGAGCTCCCATGCGTAACGAGGCCATCTCCTTACCCAATTGTCTTCAACATAGTGGCTAGCGGAAAAAATTCCTTGAACGATATAATCATCTGCCACTACAGGTGTTCCTGGGTCAGGCCTATGGTTGGGACTAAGCTTCAGCAAGTAGTGAGGAGAGGTTGAAAATGGTGGCTCCCAACATAATTCAAGGCCTGTGGTTGGGACTGGGCTAGGTTGGGGGTTGCGGCAATAGAGGCGGTTGAGGGGTCATGAAGTTTCTTGCAGGTCTATAAAAGGATTGGACAGGCTAGATGCAGGAAAAAATGTTCCCAATGTTGGGTGTCCAGAACCAGGGACCACAGTCTTAGAATAAATGGGAGGCCATTTAAGAATGAGGTGAGAAAAAACTTTTTCACCCAGAGAGTTGTGAATTTGTGGAATTGCCTGACACAGAGGGCAGTGGAGGCCAAATCACTGGATGGATTTAAGAGTTAGATAGAGCTCTAGGGGCTAGTGGGATCAAGGGATATGGGGAGAAGGCAGGCATGGGTTATTGATTGGGGACGATCAGCCATGATCACAATGAATGGCGGTGCTGGCTCGAAGGGCCGAATGGCCTCCTCCTGCACCTATTTTCTATGTTTCTATGTTTCCATGTCATCATATCCAGGAGCCATGATGTTGAATCTGTAGCCACGTGCAGGGTTGGCAGAGCGGCATATGGTACTTTAGTTTAGTTTAGTTTATTTTAGTTTAGAGATACAGCACGGAATCAGGCCCTTTGGCCCACGGAGTCCGCTACTGACCAGTGATCCCCACACATTAACACTATCCTACACACACGAGGGGCAATTTACACTTATACCAAGCCAATTAACCTGCAAGCCTGTACCTCATTGGAGTGTGGGAGGAAACTGAAGATCTTGGAGAAAACTCATGCAGGTCACGGGGAGAATGTATGAATGAATGAAAACTTTATTGTCATTCAGATATACACCTAGACACAGTGCACCTTGAACGAAATTTTGTTGCATTTGACTCTCCAATCAGGTAAATAGTAAAAGTAAAAGTGCTAGGTGCGTCCATAAAAATGCCTCATGTGCATGGTTCTGTAAAATAAATATATATAAAAAGTTTTTAAAAAGTGTAATGTCTCCGCAATTCTGCAGGCCGCTGGGTTCTCCCGACACAGCAGTCCGAGACTGTGCAGGCGTTCCTCGAGTTCAACGTCCACGTAGTCTCTACTGCTTAACCGTTGTAATCTCAGTAATGCCCCATGATCGTACGTTAACTTGCAGCCTGCCCGCTGCAAGTTATGAAGCCGGACCTTAGAAAACTTACCGCTATCCCTAACGAGAGTCAATGCTGCCGCAGCCAACCAGGGCGCCGCCATTTTAAAAGTATACACTCCGTACTGACAGCACCCGTAGTCAGGATTGAACCCAGGTCTCTAGCTCTAAAGCTATGTCACAGTGCCGTCCTTGTGTATGAAAACAGGCCCTTGGGACCACTGGGTCCACACTGACCCTTGATCGCCCAGCCACACTAGTTCTATGTTATCCCCTTTCTCATCCACTCCCTACACACTGAGGGCAATTTACAGACGGCCAATTAACCTACAAACCCGCACGTCTTTGGGATGTGGGAGGAAACCGGAGCACCCGGAGGAAATCCATGTGGTCACGTGCAAACTCCACACACGTATAAGTGTAAATTGTCCCTCGTGTGTGTAGGATAGTGTTAATGTGCGGGGATCACTGGTCAGTAGCGGACTCCGTGAGCCAAAGGGCCCGATTCCATGCTGTATCTCTAAACTCCAGCACCCGAAGTCAGGATCGAACCCGAGTCTCTGGTGCTGTGAGGCAGCAGCTCTACCCGCCGCGCAACCCTGACGCAAGATGCAAAAGGTAGGTAAACGGTTTCTCTCTCAAGATCTAATATGGTGCTTTGGCAGATAGAACCTAGCGACCCGTTTCTCCCTGGATATTTTCCTCTAACACCTTTGCTCTGCTTGAGAAGAAGCATTATACAGGAAGTGGCATTACCCAAAACATGCCTGAAGCAGAAATTGCATCAAGGACTCAAAGGTGACTCACTCCAGGAATTGAAATTAATGAAAACAAATGCAGATGCTAGAAATCTGAAACAAAAACAAAAGAGTGGAGAAAAACGTTCAGTAGGTCAGGACAGCGAAAGAGTTAATGTTTGAACCGAAACTTGAAATAATTAAAGTTTCAGGTCGAGATCTTTCTGTTTCTCTTTCCACAGATGCTGCTGGTCCGGATGAGTGTTTCCAGCATTTTTCGGTTTTATTGCATTTCAGGAATTGTCTGGCTGAATTTCTAAAAATGATATGAAACAGCTTGAAAATGGTGATTATCACATTTCATTCAAAATAGCATCAATTTTCAGTCTCATCATTCCGGGAAAAAGAGTGTTATGTAATTGAATTTCTGAGCAATATTATTTTATTTTATAGCAAGTCACCTACGACAAAGGATTCACTCAATCATGAAAGCTCAACTTGAGTTATAGGGGCATAGAATGACACAGCATGGTAGCAGGCTCTTCGGCCCAACTTGCCCACACCTGCCAACATGTCCCAGCTACACTAGTCCCACCTGCCCACGTTTGGTCCATATCCCTCCAAACCTGTCCTATCCATGTACGTGTCTAATTGTTTCTTAAATGTTCCATACACCCACCACCCTTTGCGTGAATAAGTAACCCCTTAGATTCCTATTCATTTTTTTCCCTCTCACCTTAAACCTATGTCCTTTGGCCCTCGATTCACCTACTCTGGGCAAGAGATTCTGTGCATCTACCCGATCTATTTCACCTGTATAAGATCACCCCTCATCCTCCTGACAGAGTCCCAGCCTACTCAACCTCTCCCTATAATTTTCTCTCCAATAATTTTCCATCACAGCATCCGAATGTACTTTAAATATCCCTTCGACCCCAAACAATTAATTCACTTTGAATGAAATGATTATTTTCGTAACTCATGTTGTATGTCTATTCTCATTTCCACTTTCTCAGCCTGCATTGAAATAATCAGTAAGTTTACCTTATCTACACCGTTCATATTTTGTAGACTTTTAAGATTTTCCACCAATTAACTGCCTTTTTATTGCAAAACCCGAGCTTTTCTTCACAGTTCCTTCTCACTGCATCTGAGAATAATCCCATTCTCCAGAGTGCTATTCCTAATGCTCATCTACTTTGTGGAATAGGCCCACAAGCTATTTTCATTCTTGCTAGTTATTGTAAGAATTTAGCATAACTCACCATATATGTCCCAACATTTATTAGCATTTTAAATTGTTACACTGCTTTGTCAAGTACTCGAAAGTGATTAATCTTTCTGTTATTCCCAGATCCCTTTCGAAATTACAGTGCTCTGATTTTTGTTCCATTCATTTCCTACATATGAGCCATAGTTTTAATGACTAATATGCAATACTTTTTGCATTTATTAGTGTTCAGTGTCGTTTACATTTGTCTGCTCATTTGCATGGCTGATCTGAAGCTGTCTGCAAATCATCTTTACCACATTCTCCGCCAGGGTTAATTCGCCTCTGGTTTTTTAACATCAGAAATGTGACATGTTTGTTGTGTGCTTAATAGAAGGGAATTGGACCCAATGACAAGGGTCAAAAGTCCACCGCAGGACTCTGTAGCACTTGGAAAGAACTTCAGAAACTACGCTGGTAACGGCACTGATTCGGGTAAAGGTTCTTTTAATTAACATAAGAGAATCTGATCGTCCCAGGGGCAGCAGTCTCGCACGATACACTTTACTGAATTTCCATTCAGTTTGACGAAGTGCCAGCATAGTGTTTCAGAGAGAAAAAATTATGTTTCACAATGCTTGGCTTTATAATTCATTCCTTTGAATCAAAATCCACAGAGAAAACAAATTTATACAAGTGGACTACAGTTTGGCTTCGGACACTCAGAAAAATCCAGGCTAGGATATTATTCAAGTTTAACAACATTGTTACAGCTCTGCCACATGTCCTCACCTTTGCCAGATTTATATTTGCATTTTTTTTTAAATTAAGAACTTTTGTTTCTGTGGAGAACTCTTGGCCATCGGATAATAATTCCACCCCCAACAGAAGTTTCATCTTTTAACTGGCATCGGGGGCTGACTTATTGGTTGAGTTGAAATCTGTGTCATCCATGAGTTATGATGTAATTCCCAGATATTAGATTAAAAGGCTGGAAAATTCCGCTTGCCAACAAGCCAAGGATGAGTAATACCTCAGTTTTGCCTCAATAGCTTAGAAATAACATCAGAATGTTTCTCCTCTGCAGTTCCATCATTGTTTCCTCTTTCGCCACCACATCTGGTCCTCTGTGGACTTTTGTTGCCTCTCCGACCTCCCTGGATACCCTGTACCAATGATGGATTTCGTTTGGTCTTAGAAATCATTTCATCTGGTTTAAGTTCAACTAATATTTTTTTCAGCCAAAGTGATTTTAAGCTCAAAACTGGGGAGTGGGAGTGCCGCTTGCCAAACATGTAAAATAGATCTCCAGTTCTCCCGCTACATTGCTGCTTGCTCCTTGGCCCTGCATGGAACACTGTTAATTATTTCAACCATGCTTCATCTTCCTTCTGCATTTAGTACATTGAAACACAGATTGAACTGACAGATTCAACGGGAAATGTAAATTGCCCACAATAAAAGCAGAACATATTGGAGATGTGAGTAGACTACAAACTTCACCAGATTTTGAACACTTTTTTTTTCTTACAGATATGCAGAATTATTTTTTAATTTGTGGGAGATAAAACAATCTGATCTTTGTGCTTGGAAGGGAGCTCTGGATACACTGGGAGGAAATTGTATGACAAATTTGAAGCTTTCTGACCTCTGTAAAAACTACTGATTTGCAACCTAGTGCCCAGATTGCATTGTTTTGATTCAGATCTTCACATCGAGTTGCCACCTTCTTGGCACGAGAATTAGTGAATCACTCCAGAAAGCTGGTGCTTGATTCCAGTGTGAAGGGACTTTGGAGAGTAAAGAATGGAAGGAACTGTCAATGTGTAATGAAAGTAAAAGGGAACAATAAGTACATTACAATCGTTCCATGCTCTTATATCTCTGTTCCTACAGCAACATTTGGCGGCATGGGCGGCACGGTGGCGCAGCGGTAGAGTTGCTGCCTTACAGCGATTGCGGCGCCAGAGACGTGGGTTTGATCCCGACTACGGGTGCGGTCTGTACAGAGTTTGTTCCTTCACCTCGTGATCGCGTGGGTTTTCTCAGAGAATTTTGGTTTCCTCCCACACTACAAAGACGTACAGGTTTGTAGGTTAATTGGCTGGTATAAGTGTAAATTGTCCTTAATGTGTGTAGGGTAGCGTTAATGTGCGGGGATCGCTGGTCGGCGCGAACTCGGTGGAACAAAGGGCCTGTTTTCGTGCCATATCTCTAAACTAAAAATAAACGAAATATTTCTACACTGTAAATGGCTCGATTGTAATCATGTATCGTCTTTCTGCTGACTGGATAGCACGCAACCAATGCTTTTCACTGTACCACGTTACACGTGACAATAAACTAAATAAACTAAGTAGTCAGCACTTGAAGTGACATGGCAACTGCAGCATGTTGATTAAGATCTGAGCCACTGCTCGCTTTAAGTCCTATGGGAAAGGATTTTTCAAACATGATCCTTCCTTAGCTAACATACAACATTTTTTCGATGTACAATTGATCAAAAACTTATGGTGAAGACATCAAGCATATTGCAAATTTAACACTATCTTTTGTGAAGATTTGGCAACTAGATAGCACAGTGGGGCAGTGGTAGAGTTACAGCGCCAGAGACTTGGGTTCGATCCTGACTATGGGTGCTGTCTGAATGGAGTTTGTATGTTCTCCCAGTGACCGCGTGGGTTTTCCCCGGGTGCTCTGGTCTTCGTCCACACTCGAAAGACGTACAGGTTTGAAGGTTAATTGGCTTTGGTAAAGATTGTAAATTATCCCCAGTTGTAGGGTAATGATAGTGTAAGGGGATCGTTGGTCGGCGCAGACTCGGTCGGTTGAAGGGTCTGTTCTGTATCTTTAAACTAAATTAAACTGCACTAAAAAAAAGATAATCCAGATGCATCTAGTTTCTCTCTCCCATGTCTCTCATGTTGTATTTGCGTATAACTTGATTGTATTTACGTATAGCATATCTGATCTGAATGGGAAGAATGCAAAATCAAAGCTTGTCACTGTACTTCGGTATATATGACAATAATGAACCTAAATCTAAGTGGGCAGAGAGGCTGTCTGATCCGCTCAGTTACTCCAGCTTTCTGTGTCTATCTTGGGAGTAAATATTTTGGGTCAGGTCCCTTCATCTGGACCAGTTGGCGTTTGACCCACTGAGTTCCTCCAGTGGCTCTCCTTTGCTTACTAGAGCACCATAGACCAATACAATATTATCATAGGTGCATGATTAAAAGATGTTTAAAAGATATTTGGACAGGTACATGGGTTGGATATGTTTAGAGGGATATGAGCCAAACGCAGGCAGGTGCCACTAGTGTAGATGGGGCATCTTGGTCATCATGGGCAACTTGGGCCGAAGGGCCTGTTTCCATGCTGTATGACTCTATGTCACTTTGTCTCCCGTTCAAAAATTATTTTAAAAACAATATTTCATTTATGAACCTACTTTAAATAAGATAGTTAGCATAATAGTGTTACAATATCTCACAACCCTCTTGATCTAGTGCAGTGAAAGCTGTCATGGTGCAGGAGTGACTAAAATGGTTAATCCTTGTACAGTTGCATTAATAGAAAATTAATTCTATACGGTACATCCATTCCTGGTTATCTGCATAACAAAACTCTGCCATCATTCAGTCACTGAAGAATTGATGCACTCTAAAGATCTCTACTTTTTATTTTACAACATTCGTGACCGACATACCATATAGACTAAATGTACATGCAAATGCAAAACTATTATGAGCATTGTCATCACATGGTCTATAATGACAGCATTTACTTAATTAATATTTTCTCACTGATTATCCCTGCAAAGATGTCCAACTAGAAATATCTATCTCGTAACTAATTACTTGAACATCATTGCATTGGAGTAACTCAACGGGACAGGCAGCACATTACCCATTCCTTCTCACGAGAGATGCTCCCTGTAATGCTAAATTACGCCAGAATTTTGTGTTAATCTTTGTGGAAACCAGCATCTGCAGTTTCTTCCTACACATCACTGGATACATACATGCAAAATTATGATCGAGTTTTGTAAGTGATCAAATTCCACCAATGGTGCTTTCCGAGGGTTTCAATTCAGCTACATCCTATGACAATTATCACACAATTTATATAAAGTCAAAGCAAAACGTGCTTATTTTTGGCTTAGTTTTGCCAAAAAGCTACAAAACTGTGGTGCTCTAGTAAACATAAAGTGTTGTGGAGAGTGACCTGTGAAATATATTGCTGATGTTTCCAGATTGTGCGACGCCAATGTCAAATGACATATTTTGCAATGATCTTGTAAGTATCATGTCAGGGGAGTTGAATCTCCTTATTAAATATAACACAAATAATAGGAGCAGATTCATTAAAGTATGCTTTCATTTCAAACGTGCCAAAGCCTCAGACTCGCTGCCATGCTGAGCTATATGTCGTGTTATATCAGCGTGAACTGATAACTCATTTGTGCTGAGTATTTTTAATGTTCCGTTGCAAGATATAGAATAATTTGGCCATAAAATTGATCTGCATATTGGACATGCAATCTCGACTTCCTTTAAAACAAAGTTGGAAGAGACAAAGTCACCATTGTCCGGTGTCATTCAAACCTGTTCTCATTGGCACCATGTAATCAATTAATACAATAAAATCAATAGCATCTCTTTATAATACACTCTCCAGATTAAAATGAGCATTCTGCCTGGTGTGATTGGATCTGAACATTATTTATTAGTCTGGCAGTAATTAGAATAATGTAGTCAAATTCAAATTAAACTCAGTAAATTACGTTGAGTAAAAATAAAACAAAATATCCAACAGGATACAGAAATTTATTTTGTTAAGTCTTAGGTCCTTCAGCCCATCGAGTCCCGACTGGACTCTCAGCACCCAGTTACGCTAATGCAACACTAATCCCATTTCATTCTCCCCCATTCCTCACAACCTCCCCCCAAATTCTACCAATAACTACACACTTGGACAATTTACAGTGCACAGTTAATCTATGGGATGTAGGAATAAACTAAAACACTTGGAGGAGACCTAGGTGACATGGTCATGGGACCAAAATACAACCTCAGTATTGAGGTCAGATTGAACATAGAGCTTTGAGGCAGACCTCCTCTGGCTACACTAATGAATTAGTTAACACAGCAGAGAGGGTGTTTCCACTAGTCTAGGACCAGAGGTCATAGCCTCAGAATTAAAGGACATTCTTTTAGGAAGATGAGGAGGAATTTCTTTAGTCTTTGTGGAATTCATTGCCACAGAAGGCTGAGGAGGCCAAGTCAGTGGATATTTTTTAAGGCAGAGAGAATATCTTGATTAGTACGGGTGTCAGGGGTTGTGGGGAGAAGGCAGGAGAATAGTGTTTGGAGGGAGTGATACGTCAGCCATGATTGAATGGCGGCGCAGACTTGACTTAATTCTGCTCCTATCACTTATGAATTTATGAACTTTGTGAAAACTATTATTTGCAAAGGTTTGGGATTAGGAACACAATCACAGTTGCTAAAACTATTGTCATATTTTTGACGCACTTTTAAGTTCCTTAGTCTGTTACAAATTTTAATGCTTCCATTTGCAATGTTGGTGAGGGTAAATCCAATGTTACACCATCAATGTTGGGACTCAAAACCACAGGTTGCTTTCCATAGGCTCCTATATTCACGTTGCTGATGCAACTATCAGTAGGCCCCTCCTCCTTGCTCCCCAAATTTTTTTTCTTCTGATCATGACAAATATATCATTTTATAATGAGGATTGAATTGCATCTGGTGGTCGGTCTATTTGTCTTCTACAACAGACATTATTCAACCAAGGATGATGACATCTGCTCTTGATTTCCTTTGTGTAATATCATGGGAGATTTCTTGGTCCACAGACCCTTTTAATAAAAGCCGCAGAACTGCATTTATTTCCAATCCACTGTATGTTCACACTTCTGCTTTAATTATTCCATTGTGAATTTAACACCATGTGCTGGAGTAACTCAGCGGGTCAGGCAGCATCATTGGAGGGAATGGATGGTCAATGATTTGGGTTGGGACCCTTCTTAGTTTGAAGGGTGTTGACCCAAAATATCACCTATCTATTCCCTCCACAGATGCTGACTGACCTGCTAGGTTACCCCAGAACTTTGTGTTTAGCTCAAGATTCCAGCATCTGCAGTTCATTTGTCTCCGTTGTGAATGTATATGTCCCCCACATGTAATTGGAACTTTGGCCTGCAACTTTATCCTCCAGCCAGTGATGGTGCTGTTGAGCATCCATCATCCAATTTTACTGCTTCTTTTCTGCATTCCGGCCTCCTAAATTGACATAGGTTTTGTTTCCAAGCTTTTAAAGTATTTTTCCAG
This sequence comes from Amblyraja radiata, assembly GCF_010909765.2. NCBI lineage: Eukaryota > Metazoa > Chordata > Chondrichthyes > Rajiformes > Rajidae > Amblyraja > Amblyraja radiata. The sequence continues at coordinate 6,507,162 of NC_045980.1, forward strand.
TTAATGGATAGAATAGAGACTGTGAATATCTTCATGTTACCTTGGTTGATTGTATGGTTTGTCACATGGAGATAGCAGGTGGAATGGGCATGTACTTGCTTGTTAGTTAGAATTATTGGAGATCTCACTGAAATGCTCAGCAGTTTCATAACAGTAACTTACTATGCAGATGAGGAGCCAATGTTTCTTCTGCCTGCAGCATCTTGAACCAAGGTAAACTCTTCACAACTGAGGTGATAAGAAATGTCTTCACCCAGAATGCAGATGTTCTTTAGAATTCGCTACATGAGAGGGCTATGGAGTTTCAGTTTCTTAACATATTCAAGAAAGAGATTGATAGATGAGGTTAGTTGAGGGCAACAATTAGGGTTACCAACTCTGTCCCATATTAGCCTGGGACATCCTGTATATTGAGCTAAATTGGTTTGTCCCATATGGGACTGCCCTTGCCCCATATTTGACCGCTACTACTCGGGTCGAGGGGACAGTCGGGTCGGAGCGCCGTGTCCGGCCCCGCCTCACCCGTCCCGACGTAGTGCAGCCCATGGAGTGCAGCAGCAGCGCCTCACCCGTGGCCCCCTCGGTCGGCAGCCCGGCCAGCTGTCCGACCTTCAGACCTTTGCTTACCGCCGACACCTCCACCCCTCCTTCCCATGGCCGATCATCGGTTCATGAGTTGGATGGGGTGTCGGGCTTTGCGCGCGACCTTGTGTGCAGTCCAGCACCCGGGCCAACTCGTCATTCACCCAGCCACGGCCGAGTTGGTCAACGAAATGCCTTTGGGAATTTGTCCGTTATTTTGAAATCTTGTTCCTTATTTGGGAGTGAGAAAGTTGGCAACCCTAGCAACAATGCTGAGGTGAGAAATCATCTCGGTTCTCACTGGATCCTGGAGCAGCCACAAGGGACTTTTCTGCTTTTGGTTTTCTGCTTTTATTTGATATGAAAGCTGTGTCCACAAATCCAGGGCCTATAATGACAAAAACACACAATCAACACAAATTTAACATCCACCACAGTGAGTTCACCAAACACCTTCTCACTGTGATGGAAGGCAAAATCTTAAAGTCTCTGTCTCTTCCCTCTTTGTTCTCCCTCTGCGCCGAGACGATCCAGGCTCCAGATGTTGTGACCCCACCGGGTGATGGTGAGTCCCGCAGCTCAACCGTGCTCCGCGAACGGGCCGGTTCAAACTCCGCGGGTGGTCTCCGCCGCCGCTGCCGCCACAGCTCCGAGATCAGTGTGTGCCAACGTGTGCCCCAGTTGGTATTAACAGCATTTCCATCTCTGTACTTGCAATAGCTGAAATCCAGACCTTCTTTTTTGGAGGTTTACCGGGAAACCACGCTCCAATGTGGAGAATGGTCGTCAGAGGTCTCCTATGGTCGTGAGAGGTCTCCAAAGAGTCATAGCGTCTTTCTGGTCGCCGCTGAATTTTCAACATGTTGAAAATTTTGGCAACCTATCACGGGTGACCGCAGTCGCCTGTAAAGGACGCAGGCCCTTTAGATGTCATTAGTGCTTATAGAACTCTACAGTTTTTCCACATTGTTTCAGCAATTGGTAAGAGTTTTTTTAGATCTTTTAATTTCCATTGATTCCTTTGGTCGTGTAACCCCCTTGGGTGGATCTTAACATCAATATTCCCACCTGGGTTGCCCATTTACCTCAACTTGCGCTTGTTGGATCCAGAAGGCTGATTTTATTACCCCGTAAGCTGCCAAAGCCAATAAAAGCCAGGGCCATGAGCAATGTTACAGGTTGAGGTGAGTAAACTGGATGGAGAACCACCCTTCAGGATAAAATTGTTAGACAAATAATCGTTAGACAAATAATGGTTAGACTAAGCCATATCCCCAGTAATGTTGTCTCTCAAAGCTGTCTAGTTTTGCAATCTCAGGTCTTGCTGCTAAAATAAATCAACTCAAAACATCTTGAAAATACTTGTAAATAATTAAAAACATGAAGCAAAGTACATAAAACTGAAACTAACTAACTGAAGGAATAGATCATGTAGATGCACAGAGTCTCTTGCCCAGAGTGCGTGAATCGAGGACCAGAGGACATGGGTTTAAGGGGAAGGGGAAAAAGATTAATAGGAATCTGAGGGGTAACTTTTTCACACAAAGAGTGATGGGGGTATGGAACATGCTGCCAGAGGAGGTAGTTGAGGCTGGGACTATCCAAATGTTTAAGAAACGGTTAGAAAGGTACATGGACAGGACAGGTTTGAAGGGATATGGACCAAACGCGGGGCAGGTGGGACTAGTGTAGCTGGGACATGTTGGCCGGTGGGCAAGTTGTTGCAGGTGCACCATACGACAATATTACCAATATTACCTTTTTAAGGACAAGATAAATTGAGTGTCCCTATGACCCAGTGACATCTATTATAGTCTGTATTTGCACTTTATTTTTGTTAAGAACATATTATATAAGCTGAAAGTATCACCAGGATCTCTTTAATATACTATTGTAAAGTTTGCGACATCGTTTTAATTTTCAGATAAAAAGAGGATTATTTCGACGTGTTGGTTTGATGAATTCCTGGGCCATCATCAATTTTTCCCAGTGTTTGATTAATGCACAAGTACAATTGTTAATGCATAAAAATGATACTCTACTCTGTGAAATAGACACAAAACGCTTGAGTAAAGGGCCTGTCCCACCAAGGCGATATTTTAGGCGACTGTCATAGTCGTAGCAGGTCACCGAAAAAACGTCGACTGGACCTCTCCATGACAATGTCTACAACAACCTACCACCTAGTCGACATCAAGCTACGGCAAAGCTACCGGCAACCGGTGACCCATTAGGACGTCCACCAACGACCACACCTACGACATCATACGGCCACACAGGCGACAACCTACGACAACCGAAGTCAACCTACGTCCACCCGCGACAAGCTACGACCCTATTGGCGACAACTGAAGACAATTCTGTTGCCGGTTGAGGTAGGTTGACGTAGGTAGTCTCCAATGGAATTCACCGAAGTCAGCACCGGTGACAACCTACGACAGCATCTACGTCAGGAGAAGTCAAGCTACGGTCATTGGCGTCAAGCCAACTGTCGCCGACTGTTGCCAAACATTTTTGAACAGTTGAAAATCCAGCGGTGACCAGAAAGACGCTACGACTCTTTGGGCGACTGAGGAGACTTCTCACGACCATTCAGGCGACACGCCCGGTGACCATGTGGCGACAGCCTTGTTGCCTGTAGTCGCCTAAAAAATAGCCTAAGTCGGACAGGCCCTTAACTCCATGAGACAGGAGCATCACTGGATCAAAGGAACAGGTGACATCTTGGGTCAAGACCCTTGTTCAGACTGCTGTCTAAAGAAGGATCTCGACCCGAAATGTCACCCATTCCTTCTATCCAGTGATGCTGCCTGTCCCGCTGAGTTACTCCAGCGTTTTGTGTCTATCTTCAGTGTAAACCAGCATCTGCAGTTCCTTCCTACACTATTCTGTTAAATCTCCAGTTCAATATTCTTAGATGTTACCATCTTTGATTTTCATTTTAAAATCACTTTCCACTCATTATTCATGTCACCGGTGTTGTATAATTCAAGAAGAAAGATGAAGATATTTAATCCATTACATGGATCAGAGCGTCCAAGTTCTGGCCAAATTAATTATGAATAATTTTGGGGTGGAAATGGGTGAAAGCAGATATTCTGCCCATTACACACTCTGTCCCCCAAATATAGGCAAGAGATCTAATGAAGACAAATATTTGAACGACAAAATAAGTCAATTTGAAAGTTAAATTTTCATCTTCACACCATAAGTAATTGCATGATGTTATTTGGTTACCTTTTTCATCAGTTTATGAATGAACAAGCAGGTGGAAGTAATCTAGTGTAAACACAACACCCGTGAATTCCCCAAACATCCCCTGATAAACCTAGCAAATGCACCCTATAGAGGTGTCCAAGAAAAGTGTCATAATTTTGTCATAACACAAGTGTTATGGTGGCACGGTGGCGCAGCAGTAGAGTTGCTGCCTTACAGCGCCGGAGACCCAGGTTCGATCCTGACTACGGGTGCTGTCTGTGCGGAGTTTGTACGTTCTCCCCGTGACCTGCGTGGGTTTTATCTGAGATCTTTGGTTTCCTCCCACACTCCAAAGGCGTACGTGTTTGTAGGTTACTTGGCTTGGTGTAAATGTGAAACTGGCCCTAGTGTGTGTGTAGGATAGCGTTAATGTGCAGGGATCGCTGGCCGGTGCAGACTCGATGGGGCGAAGGGCCTGTTTCCGCGCTGTATCTCCAAACTAAACTAAAACTAAAGAATTTGTTGAAGAGGTGCCACTTGGCAAAGATGAGCAAGGCAAAGGACTTGGGTGTCATTGGAAGATTTCAGTCATTAAAGCAAATGATGCCCTACATTGGATTCATTCAGCATTCTAATCCTGTAAACCGAGGGCCCAATTGTATCAGCTAGCGGCCATATCGTGCTTATCTGTGCACATGTGGGCTTTTCTCCAATGATTCTTCTCTCTTCCAATGCTGACTCATTAACTTTAAATTATCCCATAAGCTCCAGATCCCTGTTCACAGCCTTGAACATGTGATTTTGATTTTCATGGGGACCATGAAAATGAGCATTAACAAGCTGCTTGGCTTCCACTGGAGTAAACACAGCTGTACACTTGTTTCCCTGGCCTAACATCCTCGCAAGCAGACTCTCAGTAGAGTTTTCTGCACAATCTGAAGAAGGGCCCTGAGCTGAAACATCACCTATCCATTTTCTCCAAAGGTGCTGCTTGACCCACTGAGTCACTTCATATGTCTATTTTCACCAGAGTTTAGATAGTGGCATAGAAGGGATTTTCTGGATGTCCTCCCCTACCATCTCCCACCATTGAACAACAAACAGTGTTTATATTATTACAATATATTGTAACATGGGTACTTTTCAAAGAACTTAATCAAGCAGTGTTCTTATACCTTGCTTGATGAAGAAATATCAGGTGCAGTTTCCAAAGGACATAGACATAGACATAGACAGGGATTATCGAGAGGGAGGGGGAGAGGGAAGGGGAGGGGAGGCAGGGGGCGCTAGGGGAGAGAGTGATGGAGGGATGGAGTGGAGGAAGGAGACAGGAGAGGGAGGGTGGGGGAGAGAGGGAGGGAGGGGGAGAGGGAGGGGGAGAGAGAGAGGGAGGGGGAGAGAGAGGGAGGGAGGGAGGGAGGGGGCGAGGGAGGGTGGGGGAGAGGGAGGGTGGGGGAGAGGGAGGGAGGGGGAGAGAGAGGGGGGAGAGAGGGAGGGTGGGGAGAGGGAGGGGGGAGAGAGGGAGGGAGGGGGAGAGGGAGGGGTGAGAGAGGGAGGTGGGGGAGAGAGGGAGGGGGTGAGAGAGGGAGGTGGGGGAGAGGGAGGGTGGGGAGAGAGGGAGGGAGGGGGAGAGGGAGGGTGGGGGAGAGGGAGGGGGGAGAGAGGAAGGGAAGGGAAGGAGGGGAGAGGGAGTGGGAGGGAAGGGGAGAGGAAGAGGAGGGAGGGGGGGTGAGGGGGAGGGGGAGGAAGAGGGTAACAGGCAGGCTATCAGAGAGTAAAAAGAAGAGGATTTAACTCAGGGTAAGATTTAACATAAATCAGGGAGTGGAGTGTGACTGGGTCCTGGCGTGAATTAAATGTGAGCAGGATGGTTTGGGATGCATTGAATTTAGCAGAAGAGAGATCTTTTCCTGTGGGTCCCATCTAAAATGTAAGAATCCAATGTAGCTCAGTAATTAAATCTGACCATATCTACTCATTAAGCTATTATAGTCCATTGCCTAGAAATCCCAGTTCACACCCTTTTAGTGTTTTAAATGTGTTGACTGAAGCTCTGATGCCAATTCTGGTTTTCTGAAAAAAAACACACAAAATTATGCAAAAGAAAATCAGTGAATTGCCGTGTTCTGGTGTTTTACATGTAAATTCATGTAGTGAAACGGGATCTCAGCATTTCCATCGGGTCCTCAATGCAAAGCTGACAACTGCTGCATCTGTGCTTACTGCTGGGGAACCAGCCAATGCTGAAAGCGTGAGAGTGGAATAGTCAACCCATCCATTCAATGACCTGGCCCAGCCTCCTGCCCTGCAGTGCATTGAGTGAACTCCAGAGTATTAGCTAGGAGTGACGTTTGGGCAGCACAGTTGCTCCAGCGGTGGAGCTGCTGCATCACAGCATCAAAGACCCGGGCTCGATCCTGACCTGGGATGCTGTTTTTGCGGAGTTTGCATGTTCTCTCTGTGACTGTGTGGGTTTCCTCTGGGTGCTCCGGTCACCTCCCCCATCCCAGGTTTGTAGGTTAATTGGCCTCTTTACATTGCCCATAGTGTGTAGAAAGTAGAGGATTAACATAGAACTAGTGTGAATGGGTGATCAATGATCAGCATAGACTTTAATGCTTACCTTTCAATCCATCAATTCAATCAATCCTCGTGTGCAGTGACAATGTAGCAGTGCCTTTCATTTTTTCCAACCTCGACACAATATTCTCCTCCGTTTGTTTTTGTTATAAATTAACATCAAAGTATCCAAGAAATATTAACTCTTGCAGCCAGTGCAGATATTGTGTGCTGGGCAACATACAACACGATTGAATGACTATCACACTAATGTGAATAGCATCTGGAATTACCTGGCCCAATTTCACAATGGTCGCTGACTGACCTGAAAATGACCACAAGCATGTTTTAACATGCACAACATGGCATTTATTCACCAATTTAAACATATGCGTCCAATTTTTGGGCCCTCACTTTGAGCAGAAAGTCTCACGGTCTCAGCAAGGCTTGTAAAATCAAATTTGGAAACATTAGAGGCTTAAGAAGTATTACTATCATAAAAAATCATCCTGTTTATGAGGTGAAAAAGCTAACCCTCATACAGTTTGTGTTCCCAGCCTTGCTTATTTGATGAACAGAATTAAATTTTTTCAAAGAAGTTTGTTACATAAATGGAAATATAGAGAACAGCTTTATATGTTTCGGCTCATTTACCAATCGGCAGAATCAGATCTTTGATCTATTTAACAACTTACATTAACTTCAAAGGGACCTGTGTGTTCTAGGGGGAGAAGGATGCAACAAGCACGGGCCACTGATTGCAGGTGTTAAAAGAGATTGGTTTATTGTTGATGCAGTCAAGTCATCGAAGCCAAGGTGCACTGCAAACATTTCCAAGAGAAAATTAATATTCCTTAACATTTTAGTCTATCCCAGAAATAATTAAGGGAGTGAATTACTGTAACACATTCTTAACCATGATGCTGTGAGCACACTTGTTATTTTACGCTCATAATTTTATTTTATTGGAACATCTATAGTTAAAATCCGATTAAGTTCTGACAGATGATTCCCAAAAAGGAAAATAATCAACGGGGCTCAAGTAATATGTTGACATTTAGAAGATAGTATGACAGGCTAAATGTAGTTAACAAAAAATGCTACAGATTCAAAGAGGACGACAGCACTGAAACAGGCCATTCTGCCCAACAAGTCCATGTCAGACACCCACTTACACAATTATGACTTTAATCCAATGAAACAAACAACCTGCTGGGAAAACTCTATGGGTCGAGCAGCATCTGTTGGGTTAGAAGAATGTCTTCTGTCAAAACCCTGCATCAGGGTTTCAGATTCCAGCATTAGCAGCCTCTTGTGTCTGCGTTAATCCAGTGCTTTACTTTCCCCACATTCTCATCAATTCCCCCCAGAAATGACCACTTGTCTAGACAAGCGGGGCAATTTACAGCGGTTAGTTAACCTACCAACCTCCACGTCTGTGAGATGTAGGAGCAAGCCGGAGAAATCCCACACAGTCACAGGGAGAACATGCAAACTCAACACAGGCAGTGCTCAAGTCTTCAAGAAGGAACTGCAGATGCTGGAAGATCGAAGGTACACAAAAATGCTGGAGAAACTCAGCGGGTGCAGCAGCATCTATGGAGCGAAGGAAATAGGCGACGATTCGACCCAAAACCCTTCTTCAGACTGATGGGGGGTGGGGGGGAGAAGGAAGGAAAAAGGGAGGAGGAGGAGCCCGAGGGCGGGGGGATGGGAGGAGACAGCTCGAGGGTTAAGTGCTCAAGGTCAGGATTGAACCCAGGTCTCTGGCATTATGAGGCAGTGACTCTACTGGGTCACCCAATTATTTAAACCCTCTCTTGGTTGGCAAACATAAAGCTATGTTGATGGTGTAAACTAAAGGAACTGCAAATGCTGGTTTACAAAAAACAATGTGCTGGAGTAACTCAGCAGCAACAAGGATAGGTGACATTTCAGGTTGGGCTCCTTCTTCGGACTGACTGGAGTAAAGGGCAGAAAGCTGGAAGAGGGGTGGGGGTGGGGGTGGGGGTGGGGGTGGGGGTGGGACAAAGCCTGGCAAGTGATAGATGAATATAAGTATGGGGGAGGGGGGGATTCAATGGCAGATAGTTAGACAAAGACCAGACATGAAGAGACAAGACATGTGAGGTAAGGACTACATATGAGATAGTCAGCAGAATGTATCACCATAAGGAATCTAATGTAGAAAAATGTGCTAGAAAATGAGAAATTAGAGTATTCAGATTGTTTTCTGCATTGGAGCCTGGGAGGTGCCGTGGTAGAGTTGCTGCCTTATGCCCCTGTCCCACGGAAACCTCTGGAGACTTTGCGCCCCACCCAAGGTTTCCGTACGGTTCCCGGAGGTTTTTGTCAGTCTCCCTACCTGCTTCCACTACCTGCAACCTCCGGCAACCACCTGCAACCTCCGGGAACCGCACGGAAACCTTGGCTGGGACGCAAAGTCTCCAGAGGTTTCCGTTCAGGTTTCCTAAGTGGGACAGGAGCATTACAGCACCGGCGATCTGGGTTCGATCCTGACCATGTGTGTTGCCTGTACGGCCTTTGTACGCCGAGGAGTGTTCACCTGATGCCGGAGTTCCTCTTCCCGACAAGAGGGCCTGAAAACATCGGACTGGCTGCGGAGGCCACAAATAGGCCCCGACCTCGGGTGATCACAGATAAAGAGGACTTAACTTTTATGATGCCTTTCCCCACAGTGGAAAATGTTGATTCTGTTGTGGGGGGACGTTCTTGTTGAATTCTATAATGTGTTATGTCATTTTTCTTTTTTTAAAATATTTCTATGGATGTACAGAAACTTAATTATTTATTTTATGTAAAGCACTTTGGTTTCAACGCGAGTTGATTTAAACGTGCTATATAAATAAAATTTGCTTACTTATGCCCCTGTCCCACTTAGGAAACCTGAACGGAAAACTCTGGAGACTTTGCGCCCCACCCAAGGATTTCGTGCGGTTCCCGGAGGTTGCAGGTGGTTGCCGGAGGTTGCAGGTAGTGGAAGCAGGTAGGGAGACTGACAAAAACCTCCGGGAACCTCCGGGAACCGCACGGAAACCTTGGGTGGGGCACAAAGTCTCCAGAGGTTTCCATTCAGGTTTCCTAAGTGGGACAGGGGCATTACTTACTTACTTTGCACGTTCTCTCCGTGACTGTGTGGGTTTTCTCCAGGTGCCCCGCATTCCTCTCACACCTCAAAGAAGTACAGGCTTGTACCTTAATAGGTTCCTGTAAATTGCATATTGTTCTTAGTGTGTAGGATAGTGCTCTTGTAGAGGGTGATTGCTGGTCAACATAGACTCGCCGGGCCAAAAGTAAAGCCTGGCTGAATATGACCAGGTGGTTAATACATAGCCTGGTAGATGTGGGTAGTGGCACTACTTCCTAGTTTCAAAGCACTAAAGGCAGATTACCTGCTCACCCGTTCATACCAACCCTTTCTTGCGCAGGGTGTTGGAAGATCTAGTTATTGGGGTATAATTTGTGAAACCAGGCGCTGGAAATCAAATAAAAACAGATGAGCTTTAAGTTCACCGCAGGTCAATCATCATTTGTAACGGGAAATGCTGCTTAAGGATAGAGTTACTGCTTTGGGCACAATGGGGAAATTGAATCCAAAATTAAAGACATTTTTTAATATCTGAGGGAAATTTAAAATGTTCTTATTAATCTTTGCACTAAACAAATTGTATGTAATTTGAAGAGTTATCTGCTACCACAATTGGCAGAATTTTGCAATTTCTACCCGAGGCCACAATTGTCCAAATATTATTGTCGCTTTGACCCAGCGGATTTATTAAATATAGCTTTGAAAAATCTAGTTAGTCATGCATCTGCGTCTCGAGGTATTTTGGTTCCTACTCCCTTCCACTACTGGAAAGTTAGAGTGAAGCCTTCTTGAGAGAAACAGTCGCATTGTTTCATCCTGGTGATCTGGCTGCAGATGCAGTTAGAATAGTTTTGTTTTAGAGATACAGCGCAGACACACTAGGGATAATTTACACTTACACCAAGCCGATTAACCTACAAACCTGTACGTCTTTGGAGTATGGAAGGAAACCAAAGATCTCAGAGACAACCCACGCGGTCACGGGGAGAACATGCAAACTCCGTACAGACAGCACCCGCAGTCAGGATTGAACCTAGGTCTCCGGGCACTGCAGGTGCTGTAAGGCAGCAATTCTACCGCTTCTCCACTGCGCCGCCCCTGCTTCAGAGACTTGGTGTTGTGCCCAAGAGTGAAAGCAGCTCAAACAAGGAAGAGATTGAAGTGAGTGTAATGAAAAGCAATGGGAGGCACAAACTGATGATGGTGATGTTGAAGAAAAGCAAATTACAGCAATAACAATATAAATTGGTGACTTCATCTTGGGATGTGTTAACTCTATAACACGATGTGTAATGTGAATGGGCAAGGTTGGGTATTATTGAACAACTGAAACCAAGAATCATGTCAGGTAGTCATCGAATGAAAAGCAAGGCTGTATTTGAATTTCCAGTCAATTTTGTTAGTTGACGAATCGAAAAATTCAGATGAACTTTTTTGAGGATTTCTGTGATAAGAAAGGTCTATTCTTCCTGAGGCAGTCAGTGCTTCAACCAGTCTGTTACTCAAGTACATCCCGTTTTCTTTAGAGATACAGTGTGTAAATAGGCCCTTCGACCCACCGAGTCTGCGCCGACCAGCAATCGCCCGTTCACTAGTTCTATCCTACTAGGGACAATTGTTCCACTAGGGACAATTTACAGAAGCCAATTATCCTACAAACCTGCACGTCTTTGGAATGTGGGAGGAAACCAGAGCACCCGGAGGAAACCCACGCGGTCACAAGGTGAATGTACAAATTCCGTACGGACAGCACCTGTAGTCAGGATCGAACCCAGGTGTCTGGCGCTATAACGCAGCAACTCTACCTCTGCACCACCGTGTTACCCATACTTGCCCTCTTTCTCCCAATAAATAAAGGCATAGGAGAGCCCTCTTGATTTGTCTGAATATAATATCAGGAATCTCAGGCTTGATGGTGGAGTTTATATGACTGTCTATTGTAGTTTCAATTAAAAGCCATTTTGCATTGTATCCAGAACTTACATGTCATCCGAAAAAGTGAATGCACATCCTGGTAAATGAAATAAAGCCTCACAGTCGTATGTCTTTTTTACTATCATTCCCCAGTTTACTTATTCCATGGTGTGTGAACGGATCTTGCGTTAGTGGATGCGTGCACAATCTACACATGCTAACTCACGTTGGTTCCCAGGAGTTGTGTAGGTATTTGATGAAACATAGGACGTAAGTGGGTGCTTGCTTGCTGAGACATGGGTAACACTTAAACCATGGTAGTAAGTGTGGGGGGGGGAGGCAAAAAATAAAGTCACAGTTCAGATACAAGGGGGTCGCAGAGCTGGGTCAGAATGGATGTGATCAGCAGAATAGGGAGATTTACGTACCTTACTGATAGATGATATCAGTATATTCACAACAAATTGGCCTTCCTAATTATTGAAGCTCATCCAGTAAAAGTTGTAAATCCAGACACTACCCTTGTTGGAAAATTAAATAAGGACAAATAATGCTGGAAACATTCAGGAGATCAGCATCTGTTGAGAGAGAAATGGACACAATGTTTCAGGACAAAGACTCTTCATTGGAACTGGAAAAGTGAAGAATCAAATATCTCATAACAGCAGTAGAGTTGCTGCCTCACAGCTCCAGAGTCCCGGGTTCGACCCCGACTATGGGTCCTGTCAGTACGGAGTTTGTACGTTTCCCTATGACCTGCGTGGGTTTTCTCTGAGATCTTTGGCTTCCTCCCACACTCCAAAGACCTATAGGTTTGTAGTTTAATTGGCTTGTTGTAAATGTAGAAAATTGTCCCTAGTGTGTGTAGGGTAGTGTTAACATGCGGGGATCGCTGGTTGATGCAGACTGAGTGGACCTGTTTCCGCGCTGTATCTTTGAAAACTAAAACCTAAAGCTGTTTCCAGCATTTTTTAAATTTCAATTTAATATAAAACTGGGATCCAATCTCAAAATATAAAATTCAGTTTTTCTTTATGCCTAAAACTCTGATCGTGTTTGGCCGATATCCTCCTAAACATTTCTTATGACTGTTTCTGTCCAAATGTCTTTCAAATATATAAACATTGTTTTAAATGTATTTTAGGTATTTTACAGAGCACAAAATCAAAATTGACAAATACAAATAAGATTATGCCTGCTGCTAAAATATCGTTAAACAATTTTAAAAGCTGTTGTATTATTTAAAAATAAATCAGATTTTTGAAATATTGCTGAGGAAATATAATCCATGTACAATAAACCTAGCATTTGTAATAAGATGGGGGAAACTATGGCACAAGTGGAAATAAGTGGATGGTACTTACCAACATTCACTGAGATTTGGTCACAAAGATTGGGAATTAAATATTCCAGGATAGTTCATCATAAGATAGAAAAGATGGTATGGCATCATTCACATTGAAGAATGCGATCTCGGCACCAGAAAGAAAGCATTTTAACTCAGAAAATTAAGGAAGCACTTTGCATGAAGCTATGAAAGAGTAATGGGCAGACAAGGACAAAACGGGTGGACCTGGCATGGCGTACTTTGTAATCTTGTCGGTGCCCTTTATATAGCGACTGCTTGCATACATTAATTCAACATTGGAGGTAGTTGTACAAAGGCTTCCAAGCAGATCTGGTAATGCACATCCAAAGAGTCAAGAGTGTTTTATTGCCATAAGTTCCAGATAGAACAATTAAATTCTGACTTACCGTGATAGACACAAAAAGCTGGAGTAACTCAGCGGGTCAGACAGCATCACTGGCGAAAAGGAATAGGTGACTTGTCGGATCGCGACCCTTCCTCAAACTTACCATAGAGTGAACCAAGAAATTACAGGTGCATGTAGCAAGGGTAATAGAAACATAGAAACATAGAAAATAGGTGCAGGAGGAGGCCATTCATTGTGATCATGGCTGATCGTCCCCAATCAATAACCCGTGCCTTGCCTTCTCCCCATATCCTTTGACTCCACTAGCCCCTAGAGCTCTATCTAACTCTCTGTGGCCGTCATTCGGGGAGGATTTTTTCTTTTAATCTTCTTTTAGTCTTTGGTATTTTAAATACGTTCAGTTTTAGATTAAAATAAAATAAAAAAAAGACGAATAACATTGTGATCATGGCTGATCACAATGGCATGGCATGGGTAATCCCATCATCAATGTGAACTTTAATCTACGTATAGACTAGGCAACCAAATAAGCAGTAAACGGGTGGAGGATGAATTTGTGGAGTGTATAAGGGATGATTTTCTGGATCAGTATGTTCAGGAACCAATTATGGTAAAAAGCTCCTTAGATCTCACCTTGTGCAATGAGAAAGAGTTAATTGAAGCTCTGGTACTTAAGGATCCTTTACAGAACTGAGATCATAAATAATGTAATTTTAAATAAAATTTGTAAGTGATTTTGTTCAAGCAGTATCTGAATAAAGCAAACTATGAATGCATAAGGCATGAGTTGGCATTTGGTAGATTGGGAAACTGCAGCAAATGGTATGATAGTTTTAAAAATAAGGCGAAGATTTAATACATTAATTCAAAATTTATCCCTGTGATAAAAATCCCTGTATGGAAATAAGTAAAACAAATGATCATCAATGGCAGTCAAGAGAAATTAAAACAGTATTAATGCAAAGATAAAGGTTTATAATGTTTCCAACATGAAATAAGCTTGAAGACTGAACGTTTAAGAAATCCTCGAAAGATGAATAAAGACCTTAATTTATAAAAGGGGAAATAGGATGCAGGCGTAATTAGGGAGAAGCATAAAAAGAGTCTGTAAATTTTTCTATACAGATAGTTAAAGCGATTAGTTAAAGTTAAATAGTGCTCCTGAAAAGCTGAGACGTGAGAAATGATATTAAAGAATACATAGGCTGGTAGATCCACTGCTGATCAGAACCGGAGACCTGGGTTGAATCCTGACCTGTACCAGTCCGATCGAATCAGATAATACGGTACATAAATACAATCAAGCCAAACTCAAGTACAATAGGTAGAGAAACATAGAAAATAGGTGGAGGAGTAGGCCATTTGGCCCTTTGAGCCAGCACTATTCAAGTTGATTCTTCACTATTCAATATAATCATCCAAAATCAGTACCCCGTTCCTGCTTTCTCCTCATATCCCTTGATTCCACTAGCCCTAAGAGCTATATTTAACTCCCCCTTGAAAATATCCAGTGATTTGGCCTCCACCGCCTTGTGTGGCAGAGAATTTCACAGTTTCACAACTCTCTGTAAGAAAAAGGTTTTCCTCATCTCAGTCCTAAATGGCCTACCCCTTATTCTTACACTGTGAGCCTTGGTTCCGGACTCCCCCAACATCGGGGAAAAAAATCCTGCATCTAGCCTGTCCAATCTCTTAAGAATTTTACATGTGTCTGTAAGATCACCTCTCATCCTTCTAAATTCCAATGAATATAAGCCTTGTCGATCCATATTGATTGGGGACGATCAGCCATGATCACAATGAATGGCGGTGCTGGCTCGAAGGGCTGAATGGCCTTCTCCTGCACCTATTTTTTATTCTTTCATCAAATGTCTGTCCCACCTTCCTGGGAATTAACCTGGTGAGCCTACGCTGCACTCCCTCAATAGCAGGAATAAAGCATGGAACAATACAGAATACACAATATAGTTCTCAGCAACATAGTACAACAGTTCCAGAGGTAAAGTCCAATGTTCGCCGTGAGGTGGAGGAGAATCTGACAGTACTCCAGCTTATGGTAGGAACTGAATGGGAGTGAAAGAGTATTAAACCCCTGGGTACACAAAATTGCTGGAGAAACTCAGCGGGTGCAGCAGCATCTATGGAGAGAAGGAAATAGGCGACGTTTCGGGCCGAAACCCTTCTTCAGACTGATGGGGGGTGGGGGGGAGAAGGAAGGAAAAGGGGAGGAGGAGGAGCCCGAGGGCGGGCGGGTGGGAGGGTGGGAGGAGACAGCTGGAGGGTTAAGGAAGGGGAGGAGACAGCAAGGACTAGCAAAATTGGGAGAATTCAATGTTAATGCCATCCGGACGCAAGGTCCCCAGGCGGAATATGAGGTGCTGTTCCTCCAATTTCCGCTGGTGCTCACTCTGGCAATGGAGGAGACCCAGGACAGAGAGGTCGGATTGGGAATGGGAGGGAGAGTTGAAGTGCTGAACCACCGGGAGGTCAGGTTGGTTATTGCGGACTGAGTGGAGGTGTTCGGCGAAACGATCGCCCAACCTCCGCTTAGTCTCCCCGATGTAAATCAGCTGACATCTAGAGCAGCGGATGCAGTAGATGAGGTTGGAGGAGATACAGGTGAACCTTTGTCGCACCTGGAACGACTGCTTGGGTCCTTGAATGGAGTCGAGGGGGGAGGTGAAGGGGCAGGTGTTGCATTTCTTGCGGTTGCAACGGAAAGTGCCCGGGGAGGGGGTGGTGCGGGAGGGAAGGGAAGAATTGACGAGGGAGTTGCAGAGGGAGCGGTCTTTGCGGAAGGCAGACATGGGGGGAGATGGGAAGATGTGGCGAGTGGTGGGGTCACGTTGGAGGTGGCGGAAATGGCGGAGGATTATGTGTTGTATTTGCCGGCTGGTGGGGTGAAAGGTGAGGACCAGAGGGACTCTGCCCTTGTTACGAGTGCGGGGATGGGGAGAGAGAGCAGTGTTACGGGGTATGGATGAGACCATGGTGTGAGCTTCATCTATGGTGGCGGAGGGGAATCCCCGTTCCCTGAAGAACGAGGACATTTCCGATGCCCTGGTATGGAATGTCTCATCCTGGGAACAGATGCGGCGTAGGCAGAGGAATTGGGAGTAGGGGATGGAGTCTTTACAGGGGGCAGGGTGGGAAGACGTGTAGTCCAGATAGCCATGTGAGTCAGTGGGTTTGTAATGTATGTCGGTCAGGAGTCTGTCCCCTGCGATGGAGATGGTGAGGTCAAGGAATGGTAGGGAAGTGTCGGAAATGGTCCAGGTGTATTGGAGTGCCAGATGGAAGTTGGTGGTGAAGTGGATGAAGTCAGTCAGTTGTGTGTAGGTGCAGGAGGTGGCCCCAAAGCAGTCGTCAATGTAACGGAGGTAGAGGTCGGGGATTGGGCCCTGGTACGTCTCGAACAAGGATTGTTCAACGTACCCGACAAAGAGGCAGGCGTAGCTGGGGCCCATGCGTGTGCCCATAGCTACGCCTTGTGTTTGGAGGAAATGGGAGGAGTCAAATGTAAAGTTGTTGAGGGTGAGGACCAACTCTGCTAAGCGGAGGAGAGTGTCAGTGGCTGGGTATAGGTTGCTCCTCTGGTCGAGGAAGAACCGGAGGGCTCCGAGACCATCCTGGTGGGGGATGGAGGTGTAGAGTGACCGGACATCCATGGTGAAGATGAGGGGGTGAGGGCCCAGAGAGTGGAATGCGTGGAGGCGGCGGAGAGTGTCTGAGGTGTCTAGAACATAGGTGGGGAGGGATTTGACCAAGGGGGATAGGATGGAGTCAAGGTATGTGGAGATGAGTTCGGTGGGGCACGAACACGCAGAGACAATGGGTCTGCCGGGAGAGCCGGGTTTGGGGATTTTGGGGAGAATGTAAAAACGGGCCGTGCGGGGCTGGGGAACGGTGAGGTTGGAAGCTTGGTCGGGCAGGGCGTGGGAATTGATGAAGTCGGAGATGGTGCTAGAAATGGTGGCCTGGTGCTCGTCAGTGGGGTCATGGTCCAAGGGTAAGTAGGAGGAGGTGTCCGAGAGTTGGCGCGTGGCCTCAGCTTTGTAGAGATCGACGCGCCAGACTACCACGGCACCTCCCTTGTCGGCTGGTTTGATGACCCAATTTGGGTTTTTGCGGAGTGATTCAATGGCAGTGCGTTCAGGGGGGGAAAGATTGGAGTGAGACAGGAGAGTGGAGAAATTGAGGCGGTTGACGTCGCGGCGGCAGTTCTGGATAAAGAGTTCCAGAAGCCGGGACTTTACGAGAGGGGTTACACGAGGAGGGGGTGCGTTGGAGACGGGGAAAAGGGTCATCATTGGGGGTCGAGGACTCCTTCCCATGGAAGTGCGCTGTGAGGCGGAGACGACGGTAGAAGCGCTCCAAGTCATGGTGGGCGCGGAACTCATTGAGATGGGGACGGAGGGGGACAAAGGTAAGACCTCTGCTGAGGACAGACCGTTCGGTGTGGGAGAGGGGGAGGTCGGGGGGGATGGTGAACACCCGGCAGGGGTGGGAGGTGGGGCCAGAGGAAGGCAGGTGGGTGGACTGGGGACGGGGCGATGTGTGGGGGGGGGGGGGGGTTGTGGGTGTTGGAGGAGTGGTGGGTGGTCAGGGGGTGGGAGGGAGAGAGGGCTGTAATGTGGGTGGGGAAGAGCGGGGGTGACATGGTTGGGGGGGGGATGGGGGAGGGTCAGTGGAGCAGCCACTGAGGTTGGCAAGGCTGGGCAGACGGGCGCTAGGACCCAGTGGAGTTAAGTCCAGGAGAGTGGGAGTAAGCAGCGTGGAGGCTCCAGGCCCAGTGCAGAGTCCAGGCTCCAGGTAAGGCGACGGCTGTGGGTTGCTGGAGGGGGGTGGAGTGGCGCGGGTCACCGGACCCGATGGTCGGAGTCCAGTGGCGCGGGTCAACGGACCCGATGGTCGGAGTCCAGTGGTGGTTGAGTCGGGGTCCGCGGGCGATGCGTGGGTGGTCCCGGTGGGCGGAAGGTCGGCGGGTCGGCGGCGAGATGAATCGGGTGTGTTGCGGCGGCCATGTTGGGGGAGCCCCGGTCCGGCGGCGATGCCGGGTAGGTCGGGTCCGGCGGCGATGTCGGAGGAATCAGCGAGGGGGAGAAAGTCCGAGTTACCATAGAAGCTGCGAGGCTGGGCGTCATCGGTAGGCAGGTGAGGGTCGGCGGCGGCATCGATGTGGAGGTCGGTGAAGGCGGCGTCCCGGTGAGCTTTAAACCCCTGGGATTTGATTGCCTGCATTTTGGGGCTTTAAAAGTGATAGCTTTTGAGTAAAAGGGGTGCCTTTTCTGTAATCTTCCAAAATCCATAGATTCAAGAATAGTTCTTGTAGATAGGAACATAGAAATGTAACCCTCTTATTTAGGAAAGGAAGGAGAGAGAAGAACAGAGGATCATGGGCCTGTAAGCTAGATATCAGTAGTAAGAGAAATACAGGGATTTATATGGTAATGGTAACAGACACTTCCAAAAAATATTAGGATTAGGTAGAGTTAACGGCCTGTCCCACTTGGGCATCATTTGCGCGTCACGCAGGTGTCCGTGTGTCGTGACGCGTAAATTGAGGCGCAATTAACGCCCAAGTGGGACTGGCCCTTTAACATGGGTGAATTTGTTGAAGATCTTTGAGATTGAAACTAAATATATGTAAGATTAAGCCTATTGATGTGATGTATTTGGGGCAACAGTAGGTCTTCATAAAGGCAAAGTACATCAGGTTATGAAACAAAGTGCATCATTTGGGGTAATATACTAACGGGGATTGAGGATTGGTTAAAGGGCAGGAAATAGTGCGTAGGAATAACCAAGATAGTGTCAGGTTGGGAGGGTGTGATTAGCAGGGTGCTGCAGGGATCAGTGCTAGGACCTAACCTACATCTGTAAATTCATGCTCATAAGTCCATAACTTTTAGGAGCACAATTAGACCATTGGCCCAGAATTGACCCATCAAGATTACTCCGCCATTCAATCATGGCTAATCTATCTCTCCCTCCTAACGCCATTCTCCTGCCTTCTCCCCATAACCTCTAACACCTGTACTAATCAAGAGTCTATCTATCTCTGCCTTAAAAATATCCATTGACTTGGCCGTCAGGGCCTTCTGTAGCATTTGGATGAGGAATCAGGTGTAAAATCTGGTCTATTGAATTCTACCAACAGGTTTCAGTTGTTCTTTTTCTCCAAAGAGCCATCATCCTCACTCTGACTGCCTCACATTTACCCATTTGTCTCCATTTTGCATTCAGCTCTCTGCCGTCCATCCCTTTTCCGCACGTTTAGAGTTTAGAGATGCAGCACACAAACAGGCCCTTCAGCCCATCAAGTTCACACCAACCATCGATCACTCGTTGCCAATCGTTCCAAGTTACCCAACTTTCGAAACCACTTGCGACACACTGAGGACAATTTCCAGAGGCTAATCAACCTACAAACCCACATGAACTTTGGGATGTGTGAGGAAACTGGAGCACCCCGAGGAAAATCAAGTGGTCACAGGGAGAACGTGAAGACTCCACACAGACAACACCCAATATCAGGATTGTACCCGTGTCTCTGGGTCAGTAGGCCAGCAGCTCTACCACTGTGCTGCCCTGGTAACAAACCAGGTAAGTGTCTTGGAACTAATTCCCTCTATTAATTTTGAATGTTTTCTTTTTTAGTTTAGAGTGTGAAAAGAGAGCAGCGGCAGCCAAGGCGCGCCAGCGTCCACTCTCCCTTCACGGCAGCCATCTTGGACACAGACCTACAGGACTACAATTAGACAAAAAAATCATCCCCCCACAGTGGATAGCACTGTGGGGGAAGGCACAATGTCCAGTCACCACCCCATGATCACCCCAAAGTCAGGCCTATTGAGGCCACCGCAATTGCCTGTACGGAGGCCCGATGTCCCTGGCCGTTCTCACCGGGTGGTCTTGCCCCGGCGTCGGGAGAGTCCTTTCGGCGGCTGGGCCACTTGGAACGGCCGATTCCTGGTTGGAGCCCGCGGCTGCCGAAGCCGACAAGGCCGCGCCGGTTTGGCGCTCCCAGGCTCCAGATGAAAAAGTCGGCGCCCGCTCTCCGCACTGCCGCCTTGCCGCCTCTACGCACGCCGTCTCTCCGCACGCCGCCTCTCCGCTCCGCAAACCCGCAGCCCGGAGATGTTGCTCACGGCGCAACAGAGATACAGTGCAGAAACTGGCCCTTCGGCCCATCGAGTCCGCACCGACCAGCAATCCCCGCACATTAACACTGCCCTACACACACTAGGGACAATTCACCCATACACCAAGCCAATTAACCTGCAAGCCTGGGGTCTGAAGAAGTCTGAAGAAGGGTTTCGGCCTTGTTGCCTATCTCCTTCGCTCCATAGATGCTGCTGCACCCGCTGAGTTTCTCCAGCATTTTTGTGTACCTTCGATTTTCCAGCATCTGCAGTTCCTTCTTAAACAACCTGCAAGTCTGTACGTCTTTGGAGTGTGAGAGGAAACTGAAGATCTTGGAGAAAACCCACGTGGTCACAGGGGGAACGTACAAACTCCGTACAGACAGCATCCATAGTCGGGATCGAACCCGGGTCTCCGGCGCTGCAAGTGCTGTAAGGCAGCAACTCTACCGCTGCTCCCCCTGTGCCCCCCCCCCCCCCACCGGCATGTTGACTTTGCCTCCCTCTCTTGTTTCTTGTGTTGATCCACGTTGCCTAATCCACCGTCTCCAACCACTTGCAGTTTATTTTTGCAGGGTTCGCCAGCATCCGCGAGACACACGCCTGGCCTCGGCTCCGCGATTATACCTCTGCCAAAGTCACCAGTCACAGATGCAAACACTAATCTGTAAAAACAAGGTCAGATGCCCGGGACATCCCCCTGGGTTTGGACAGATTCACACACGTAATCCTGGCAGAGTATCATTTTTGGCAACTAACTGAGAAACCATGTGTTGTGCGCAAAAGAACATTTAATTTAAAATGCCTTAAATCGGGACAAAATATCATGAAAAATAAATGCATGTGGTACATAGAAAGGTACACAATAGGAGCAGTAGTTTGCTTCAAATAAATCACCGTGGCATCAGATTACATGACCTGTTCGCCCTTGAGACTTGTGATGAATTATGTGGTTCACTGCCACTTGATTATATACATTACAGTGAACTACCACTCCCCATCATGTATCCTGGATGCTCCATTTAAGAGCAAGTCACATAAGACCTGGTTCTGTTTAAAAGCAAGTTTGATCCACGTATTGATTCGCCACTCCATGCTAAGGCAGAGTATTCCTGACCAGAGCAATCTGTTTCACTTAGACAACAATTTTTTTTCAGCTGCACTGCAGTCTACTAATCTGCGATGACCTTGTATTATTGCGTACTTGTTTAATCATACATTAATCACCAAGAAAAAGTATTTGAAGTCACTGAGTTAACAGTTCCAAGTCGCTAACCATGGTGCCAGCCCATTACAATTAGTGCAGTGTGGTTATAAGGTACAGCCTTGGTTTATCACTCGTGCTCTAAGCATTCTGAGTCTGAAGAGTATATACGTTTGAGGCACAATCCAGACTCCAGAACATAGACTTAGCTGCCGTTCATTGGACTACCAAGGGAGTTCCGCAGTGTTAGAAGTGCTGAATTTCAGGTGATATGTTAAACCACTGGCTCGTGTCTACTTTTTGGAGTCAAACACTATAGGAGAGCAGTGTGGAGTTGGCACGTTCTCCCTGTGGCCACAAGGGTTTCCTCTGGGTGCCCAGGCTTTCGTCCACATCCGAAAAGGTGTGCGGGTTTGTAGGTTAATTGGTCCTCTGTAAATTGCTCCTGGTGTGCAGGAAGTGGCTGAGAAAGTGGAATAACATAGAACTAGTATGAACGGGTGATCGATGGCCAGCGTGCACTCAGTGGGCCGAAGGGCCTGTGTCCATGCTGCATCTTTCAATCAATTCAATCAAAATTCAATCACAGTTTAAGGATAAAGGGGAAATCTTTTAGGACCGAGATGAGGAAAACATTTTTCACACAGAGTGGTGAATCTCTGGAATTCTCTGCCACAGAAGGTAGTTGAGGCCAGTTCATTGGCTATATTTAAGAGGGAGTTAGATGTGGCCCTTGTGGCTAAAGGGATCAGGGGGTATGGAGAGAAGGCAGGTACAGGATACTGAGTTGGATGATCAGCCAAGATCATATTGAATGGCGGTGCAGGCTCGAAGGGCCGAATGGCCTACTCCTGCACCTATTTTCTATGTTTCTATGTAAAACAAATCTCAGATCATTATTAGGCCATGATACAGCAACATGAGCAGAAAATACAGTGTTGCAGAACTCAGCAAGCCTGGTAGCATCTGTGCAACATTCATAATGGCAGCCCTGTAGAATTGTTGTTACCAATGGAAAAATATTTAGCAGAATGTAATTCTGAATTTCCTCTTAATGCAAATTAAATCTTAAACTGTCTTGTGTAATCTTCAAATCTTTATTGGCATTGGGATGTCTTCCCCAAACTGTAAAAGGTAATTTATTATCAGTTACGCTCAATCCGCCTTGGCCTACACGATCTCTTGGTTGCCAAACATTTTCCATTCCCCTTCCCATTCCCACACTGCCCTTTCTGTCCTGGGTCTCCTCTACTGTCAGAGAGAGGCCACATTGGAGGATGAGCACCTCATATTTCGCTTGGGCAACTTACAACCTGGCAGTATGAATGTTGATTTATCTATTTTCAAGTAACCCTGGCCTTCACTCTCTCTCCGCCCCTCCGCCACCCTGGTCATCCTGCAGCTTCCACTGTTTGCATCCATATATCCCTTCCTTATCACCTCGTCCACTGCCAACAATGGACCATTGTGGGCTCCACCTTTCCTTGGTCATTGGTTCCGACTCTGATTTGTTCTGAACCTTGTTCATACCTCTAGTTTCCCCCTCCACTGACTCGCAGTCTGAAGATGGGTCTCGACCCAAATTGTCACCTAATCATTTTCTCCAGAGATGCTGCCTGGCCCGTTGAGTTACTCCAGTATATTGTTGTCTACCTTCTGCTAAAGGTGATTGGCATTTATTGATAATTATGCCATATTCATGAAGAATTTTAGTGTAGTTTAGAGATATAGTGCGTAAACAGGCCCTTCGGCCCACCATGTCCGTACCGACCAGTGATCCCCGCACGCTAACAGTATCTTATGCACACTAGCGACAATTTACACTTATACCAAACCAACTAACCTAAAAACTTGTACGTCTTTGGAGTGTGGGAGGAAGCCGAAGATCTCGGAGAAAATCCACGCGGTCATGGAGAGAATGTACAAACTCCATACAGACAGCACCCGTAGTCAGGATCAAACCCGGATCTATTGGCGCTGTGAGGCGGCAAAACTACCCGCTGCACCACCGTACAGCCCAGTCACACAATATGTTTAGAGCAGGGCTCCATAAAGTCACTACCTTTTTCAACTAACACCAAGACATTAGACTAATAATGGTATGTCACGGGGGAAAACGTACAAACTCCCTACAGACAGCACCCTTCATCGGGATCGAACCCGGGTCTCTGGTGCTGCAAGCGCTGTAAGGCAGCAACTCTACGGCTGAGCCACCATGCCGCAATAATTGTTTTAATTGATTTAATTGTTTGCTTCCAGCTCTTTGATCAATCCGAGGAAGGCCTGTGATCTGGAGATACCTGGAGACCCTTCGTCTTGACCCGAAACTTCATCAATTCCTTCTATCCACAGATGCTGTCTGTCCCGGTGAGTTACTCCAGCATTTTGTGTCTACCTTCGGTGTAAAGCAGCATCTGCAGTTCCTTCCTACACTGTGATCTGAAAGGATTACTAAGCCTCTGGCACTGCATGATGAACTTTCATCAGAGTTAGAAAAGGATGCACTATGTTGTCGGTTGGGCACTTGGTCCCTAGCGATCTAGTAATAGCCACAAATGCAAATCTCCACTGCTGACAACTCTCATCTGATCAGGTTCACCGCTGCTTCATGCAAAACACATTTTCCGTTATGTATTATCATTCTCAAATTTAAACATCCCACTTGCAATTTTTGCGTTTTAGAACTGAATTTATTCAAACGCACCTTATTTACACAAATTAGACCAAAACATTTGCTATGGCGCTATTTCAGTTCCAGATCACCTGTTCTTACTTTCTCTGCCTTTGCTGCAGCTTCTTCTGCCTAAGAATATTCAGTTGAGAAGAATGTTTTATTGTTGCTGCCTGTCATATCAAGTAGTGTTAGGGATTGCCAACAACTCCTTGCCTTCAATCCAGTCCAAAGCACAAAGGTCAAATCACAGTCAGCATGAAATTGATTGAGAAGGAAAACTGATTTGAGTGATTTTAAGGCACTGCATTGAAACTGGCCCTTCGGCCCACCGAGCACATGCTGACCATTGATCACCCATTCACATTAGTTATTTTGCCTGCATTCTATCCTGACACACCTAGGGCCATTTACAGGGACCAGTTAACCTAGAAACTGCATGCTTTGGGATGTGGGCGGAAAGCAGAGCACATGGAGAACATACAAACTCCACACCGACAGCACTCGAGGTCAGGATTGAACCTGGGTCTCTGACACTGTGAGGCAGCAGCTTGAGCAGCTGTGCCACCGTGAATTTGTACCTTTACTCTTGCCTCGTGTGAAAAGAATCCATTCTTTCCCTGACTCAACAACAGCAGTATAATATTTTAGACAATTATAGTATTTGTAAGGATGTAGAAAATGAGGGATGTGAAAATATCAGAAATATAATCAGCATCCAGCTGAATCCAGTCAAAACAATATTACTCTAAAGATATCACAAACCCATGCTGACTTGCATAAATCCTCACGACTGTTCCATAGCAACTGCTGTTTCATGTTAGTGATTTGCAACATTAGCTGCCCTTTGCTAAAGAATTGGTTTGTCTTGCTTGCATTTCAAATCTGTTTACAGGAAATAAAATGGAAGAGATCTCTCAAAATCAGGTTCATAATGTCACGTGAAATTGCAGTGTACGTTTTAAATTAAAAAATATGAGTGCAAAACCGTCTTGTGATATAATGGGGCCAAATGTAGTCGAGCTGTCTGCTTGGATTCAATAACTAGCGTCTGCCTACAGGTGAGTTAAAAATTGTGATTTTTCACTTTAATCCCAGCGTCCTGGTATTACTAGTTTTGGTAAATTAAGCAAATTAACAGTCAGGAGACTAGCTCTTGCCGTATCAAAAGGAGAACCTACAAAGAGAAAGATTGATCAAAGTAAGTCCACAAAAGGAGTAACTACAAAGTGAAATTGTGACACTGGGGAGATTATAACTGCGAATGTGCAGATATGTGAGATACCTTCACCAACAGACTGCTACCGACACCGATCCGTCTAGAGCGTAGCTCATACTGTATGTGAAGTTAGTTATCTCAAAAGAAAGGGATAAGAGATGGTCATTTCAGTTCTCCTAAGTCCACTGGATGTTTGAGACAGCAGGACACTGTGATAACTAATGACAGCATGACAATGGCAACGACATTTTCATGCAAATGTATTTACAAGCGTAACATGGAGTACCTAACTCGATTCCCACAAGTATAATATTAAGAGGTGCAATGCAAGTGCGTGAAGAAGCACTCAGGCTGAACTATGCCTGGTAACTAGTTTGATTCTGAAAAAGGATGGAGTTAGTAGCTCTCGATGAGGCACTTAAATGTCATTATTAATCAAACCACTGTATTTACAAAAACATGCCTGCTAAATATTTCAATAATAAATGGAAATATTTAACTTGCTAAATAAATTTTAGAATTATTGATATGAACCTTTCATGCCTTCTACTCTGATAGCTTTATATAGCCACTTAACTGTTAATCTAATAATATTAGGTAGCAGTTCTAGCTAATATTATTTCATGGCTGATATTTCTGCATTGAGTGTGCATTTCAATTAATGTTGCTGCCAGACTTCAACAATATGTTTACATCTTCTGGTATCCTGAAAGTAACCAGCAGAAATTACATCAGAACCACAGGCACAAAATGCTGGAGTAACTCAGCAGGTCAGACAGCTTCTCTGGAGAAAAGGAATAGGTGATGTTTCGGGTCGAGACCTTTCTTCAGCCTGAGAGTCAGGGGAAAGGGAAACGAGAGATATAGACGGTGATGTCGCTTTTTGTGTCTACGGTTTAAAGCAGCATCTGCAGTTCCTTCCTGCAGAACCACTGGCAGGATCTCTTCTCTTCTGAGATCCACTGAATCCCCTGCAGTAATATCTCAGTGTAGCTTCCTGAGGTTTAGCGTACGGATATCATGGCATCCAAGCCCATTAAAACCTTTAAACGCAGCCACCATTGCAATGTGCCACCACTGAATACAGCATACTCTCACATACAACGATGTGATAATGACTAGATAATCTGTTTCCTAGTATTCCCAGCTGTAGGTTAAATGTTGGGCGTGCAAAAACGTTTCTGCTTTTTCTCGAAATAAATCTATCGGATCATTTGTCAGCACCCGAAAGAGCAGTGTGGTCTTAAATTGGTGGTTTATCCAAATTATTGTATCACAGGCAGTGCCCTCCAGTATGGATGCAAGTCAGAGCAGCTGTAGGTCACTTGCCTCTTCGCCATTCAATTCAATTATAATGGATCTCCTTGCAATCTCAGTTCCACCCACATCCTTGGCTATTGCTGGCCATTGCTGAGCTGGTTGCTCTCTTGTTTATCAGGAATCTACCTCATAGTCTTCAACCCTGTTTCTGTTATTCTTTGTGGAAAAGACTTGCAGAGACTCGTGAGTTTCTGAGAGAAGTGCAATTGTTTTATAGAGAGTCATAGAGTGATACAGCTTGGAAACAGGCCCTTCGGCCCACCTTGCCCACACTGGACAACACGTCCCACCTACATTAGTCCCACCTGCCTGCGCTTGGAACATATCCCTCCAAACCTGTCCTATCCATGTACTTGTCTGACTGTTTCTTAAATGTTGGGGTAGTCCCAGCCTCAACTACGTCCTCTGGCAGCTTGTTCCATCCACCCACAACCTTTTGTGCGAAAAAGTTACCCCTCAGGTTCCTATTAAATCTTTTTCACTTCACATTAAACCTATGTCCTCTGGTCCATGATTCACGTAATCTGAACAAGAGACTCTGTGCATCTACCCGATCTATTCCTCTCCTGACTATATACACCTCTATAAGATACCCCTCATCTCTGACTTAACTGTGGGACTGGCACAACAGGGTGGAACAATGCTCAATAGTCAATGTTGCAACCTCACAACTCACCTACCCTGGGTCTAATCCTGCCCTTGAGTGCTACCTGTGTAGCGTTTGCCCATTTCCACAGGTATCCTGGTTTCCTCTTGCATCACAAAAAATTGCTGGTACTTAAATGGCTATTGCAAAAATGCTTTGGTGCAGAACCTCATCAAATGCCTATGGGAGTACAGAACATCCATCGGTTCCCCTTTACCACATGTTCCTTCTTCTACATCCTACACTAAAGAGTGGGCCTATATTTAATGCCTAAGTTGCTGGAATGGAGTGTAAAAGAAACCCCTATGACCAGAGACAGATGTAAAGTGTTTACCCCAATGTACAATGCACGGTGTACATGTACATCGGGTGGCATGGTGGCGTACGGTGGTGTAGCGGTAGAGCCACTGCCTCACAGCGCCAGAGACCTGGGTTCGATCCCGGCTATGGGTGCTGTATGTACTGAGTTTGTACGTTCTCCCAGTGACCTGCGTAGCGGTTTTCTCCAAGATCTTCGGTTTCCTCCCGCACTCCAAAGCCACACAGGTTTGAAGGTTAATTGGCTTGGTATAAATGTAAAATTGTCCCTGGTGTGTGTCGAATAGAGTTAGTGTGCGGGGATCGCTGGTCGGTGCGGACATGATGGGCCAAAGGGCCAGTTTCCGCACCGTATCTCTAAACTAGAAAGGGGATTTTTCATCCCAATCTGTTAGTGTTGGCTACTTACTGCAACATGTTAAATCTCATTCAATGCTCTGCTTCCTTTCTTTAAAGTTACATTTCCTTCTGCTTGAAGCAGTTAAACATTTTCTCTTGGTTTCTGCCTCATCACAGACATGAAAATTATTCGACAGCTCTGGTCATATCCTGAAATGATGAATGTTCAGCTTAAGTATAACTGTTTGAAATTTGAAAGATGTATTGGTGTTGCGAATGCTCCCTTGAACAGTAATGGCCTAGAAATTACCATTAGAAATATCAAGGCTTGAATTCTTTAATATGGTCATATGACATTCACTCCATAAACTAATTTAACTGAGGTATTTTAAATGGTGTGAAATTGACTCTAAAATAGCAGTGAATTTCCTGAATGCCCATCTGCTAATAACTACAATAATATTCTCTGGCTTCTGGCATTTTCGATCTTTTTCTTCACATCTGTGTCAATGTAATCTATAATTAGAATAATGATTCAGTCAAGAGGAACCAATGTGTTGCTGTCTTTCAAAGCAATGTCCAAGTGGTTCACTTGAGCCCACATTTGCGAATTACAAATCTTCCTTACAGTCCAAATCTAGTAATGCTGTATTTTTAGTTAGAGAATCATGGAATCATAGTGCCTCGCAGCGTGGAAACATGCCCTTCGGCCCAACTTAACCACACCAACATGTCCCATCTACACTCTTCTATCTCATTCACATTGTACAGGATATCTTAAAAGTAAATTATTTTTAGGGTTTCGTGGGATGGAGAGAGCATATTCCCAATTTTGTTCACAATTCCGTCCCCAATTTTGTGTAAAATGAGCTCAAACAAGGTTGCATGAGCTATCATCATATCTTAGGTCCCATATACACAATCCTAACTATATTTCCTAACTATATCTGAATTAGTCTCCCAATCTGAAGCGTTCAAAATCCATGTCTTCCAGAGATGCTGCCCGATCTGCTAAGTTACTCAGACACTTTGTAATTGTAAAAACCAACATCTGCAGTTCCTTGTGTTTACATTTTACAGCTCCATTGTGAAATCTCCTCAAGGTATGCCTACATTTAAGAAGTTCTCCTCCTGGTTCAAGGATTCAAATTTATTTGTCACATGCACCATAAGGTGCAGTGAAATATCATTTACCATGCAGCGTTACAATTCAAAAGTACATAATACACAACATAATTCAACACAGACATCCACCACAGCATTCTTCACTGTGGTGGAAGGCAATACAATTCAGACAGTCCTCCTCCTCCTCCTCCCTTCTTCACCCGTGGTCGGGGCCTTGACCCTCCGTAGTCGCCTCTACGGACGGCCCGATGTTCAAGCCCTCTGGTCGGGACGGTCGGAACGCTGAAGTCAGGACAGGTCGAGCACACCCCACGGCCCGGAGTTCCCAAATCAGCCACCTCCTTACCGGAGACCGCGCTTCAAGTTGTTGTAGGCCGCAGGCTAGCGGTCGGAGCGCTTCTCCTGCGGCCCCCGGCGAGGGATCGCCCGCTCCACGATGGTAAGTAAAGTCCACTCCACGCCTGCCGCCAGAAGCTCCACAGTCCGCGGCTCCAAGATGTTGTAGGCCACAGGCCAGGGGTCGGAGCGCTTCTCCGGTGACCCCCAGTCCTCGATGTCACAGGCACTGCCGCTGAAGCTCTGGGCCTGACTCCGGGAAAGGCTGCACCAAACCTGCTGTAAGGCCGCGAGGTGGGGGGCGAAGGAGCAACAAGGAAGAAAGTCGCATCTCCGTCGGGGTAGGTGCCTGAAAACGGCTTCCCCCCACCCCCCACACAAGACATACAGAGAAACACGAAAACAAACTTTTGGACAACCTAAAAAAAACAAAAAAAGTCGAAACACGAAGGCGCTGCAGGCGAGGCAGCGGACTCGCAACGCCACCTGGCAGTTCTGTGCGGTCCCTTCTCATTGCTTCCCCTCTGTGATTTCCGGTTCTCTCCTGCTTATTCAACAATGTTCTGACCCGGGCTCGTTACTAATTATTCTGAAGAAGTGTCCCGACCTGAAACGTTTCCTACCCATATGTTCTAAAGATGCTACCCGACCCGCTGAGTTACTACAACACTCAGTGTGTTTTTCTGTGTTTCTGCAAACTTTGTTCAGAATGCAGCTTGTATGATTATAGAGAGGAGCTATCTCCGATAGTGGGGGAGTCGAGGACTAGAGGTCATAGCCTCAGAATTAAAATACGTTCTTTAGCAAGGAGATGAGGAGAAATGTCTTTAGTCAAAGTGTGGTGAATCTGTGGAATTCTTTGCCACAGAATGCTGTGGAGGCCAAGACAGTGGACATTTTTAAGGCAGAGATAAATAGATTCTGAAGAAGGGTTTTGGCCCGAAACGTTGCCTATTTCCTTCGCTGCATAGATGCTGCTGCACCCGCTGAGTTTCTCCAGCTTTTTTGTGTACCATAAATAGATTCTTGATTGGTACAGGTGTCAGAGGTCATGGAGAGAAGGCAGGAGAATGGGGTTAGGAGGGAGAGATAGATCAACCATGATTGAATGGCGGAGTAGACTTGATGGGCCGAATGGCCTAATTCTACTCCTATTCCTTATGACCTTCTGATCTCTCTAATGCCACCCACCCCATCCCTCATCCTCCAAAACTGAACTACCAAGAAATTGGATCGATCATGAAAGTGGAGTTGCGGAGTGGTTGAGGATGGGTGATGTGGAGGAAGGTCTCAGACTGTCACTGTTGCCTGTAGAATTCTGACCTTGATTCACTGCTGCCTGTAGAACACTGGACCTTTCAACATTGATGCAAGAAACGGCCATGAGCTCGTTTTGTTCTTGATGGGGGAGACTGGTTTAAGTCCGAGCTGAAGTTAATGTCCCTCAGTTGGATTTACCGCAGAGCAGACCATTAGGATGCGAGGGGCGAAGCTTCGAAAAGTTACGAGACCAAGCTGAGCCTTTTAGCTTGACTACTCAGTAACATGAAAAGGAATTTTAAAGTCTCAGAGAAAATCAGGCTTTGGTAGCTGCCGAGAGATTAGCACTCAATTATTCACAGCAAATGAACTCCAGTTTTACGCCAGTACCTTATAACTTCTTGTTTGTCAAATCAGTCTGATTACATTTGTGTGACTCAGTGCTTCGTCAGCTTGAGAAGGCAACATAAATACAATTAGTCACCATTGGAATGGGATATTTCAAGGTGCTTGTTACTCACCATTATAAGAGATAAAAGAAGGCTGGTGTAAATGATCCAGAAACACTAATGGATTCTGCACACCTCAATTGTGCTTGCTATAGTCCAGAACATGGAAAGCTAGGGAGCAAACGGCATTGTGTAACAGCAATTCATATGATGCAGAAAGATAATTTAACCATTTAACAATAACCATATAACAATTACAGCACGGAAACAGGCCATCTCGGCCCTACAAGTCCGTGCAGAACACTTATTTCCCCCTAGTCCCATCTACCTGCAATCAGGCCATAACCCTCCATTCCTTTCTCATCCATATACCTATCCAATTTATTTTTAAATGATAAAATCAAACCTGCCTCCACCACTTCCACTGGAAGCTCATTCCACACAGCTACCACTCTCTGAGTAAAGAGGTTCCCGCTCATGTTACCCCTAAACTTCTGCCCCTTAATTCTGAAATCATGTCCTCTTGTTTGAATCTTCCCTACTCTTAATATGAAAAGCTTATCCACGTCAACTCTGTCTATCCCTCTCATCATTTTAAAGACCTCTATCAAGTCCCCCCTTACCCTTCTGCGCTCCAGAGAATAAAGACCTAACTTGTTCAACCTTTCTCTGTAACTTAGTTGCTGAAACCCAGGCAACATTCTAGTAAATCTCCTCTGTACTCTCTCTATTTTGTTGACATCCTTCCTATAATTGGGCGACCAAAATTATACACCATACTCCAGAATTGGCCTCACCAATGCCTTGTACAATTTTAACATTACATCCCAACTTCTATACTCAATTTAATCAGAACCTAGGGTGTAAATAAACTCTTCATTCAAGAACTCTAACACACAAAATCTTGTCCCACCCACACTTAAGGGCCTGTCCCACTTGGCGATTTTTTCGGCGACTGCTGGCATCAGTGACTGATGTATCAGGTCACCGAAAAAGTCGCGGCGTGATGCGTCGTGAAGCGGCAGTGCGCGGCGGTGCACGGCGTGACGCTACGTGATCACATATTGACGCCCGGTGTTTCCTTTTGTCGCAACTTTTTTTTTGTCGCCGCTGGATTTTGAAATGTTCAAAATCTTTCGGCGACCCTGATACGTCAGTTGATGATGCTGGGTGTCGCCAAAAAAATTGCCAAGTGGGACAGGCCCTTTACTCCTTGGACTGTTATGCATTTGTAACTCACAGCCACAGAACTTTGAAAGACGTCATGGGAAAAGTAAATGAAATTTAAATTTATGGCCAGCTGAACATAATAATGCTAATAAATATCAATGAACATAATAAAAACATTTAGCCTGGGCGACCTTGTTTTTATAGTGAAAACTGGTCTATTTTTAAATAAAAGCGTAGGATTTTTGAAGGATTCATAGAACACCAAAGATTCGTGGTAAGATTCGTGAAGGATTCGTAGAACACCAAACGTAGGAAAGTACAGAAGATAGACACAAAAAAGCTGGAGTAAGTCAGAGGGTCCGACAGCATCATTGGAGAAAAGGAATGGGTGATGAGGAAAGTACAGCACAGGAACAGGCCCTTCGGCCCACATTGTCTGTGCTGAATATGATGCCAGGATAAACTAATCTCATCTGCCTGTGCACGATCCACAACATATCCATGTGTGTATCTAAAAGGCTTTTAAATGCCACGATCCTATCCGTCTCCATCACCACCCCTGGCAGATTTCTATATATGAGTCCTAAAGGTAGAGAACACACGAACTAAACGGCAGGAAAGGCGGTATCTATGGAGATGGGCTTGATCATAGCAAAAGGATTTGAGTATAGGAGCAGGGAGGTTCTACTGCAGTTGTACAGGGTCTTGGTGAGACCACACCTGGAGTATTGCGTACAGTTTTGGTCTCCAAATCTGAGGAAGGACATTATTGCCATAGAGGGAGTGCAGAGAAGGTTCACCAGACTGATTCCTGGGATGTCAGGACTGTCTTATGAAGAAAGACTGGATAGACTTGGTTTATACTCTCTAGAATTTAGGAGATTGAGAGGGGATCTTATAGAAACTTACAAAATTCTTAAGGGGTTGGACAGTCTAGATGCAGGAAGATTGCTCCCGATGTTGGGGAAGTCCAGGACAAGGGGTCACAGCTTAAGGATAAGGGGGAAATCCTTTAAAACCGAGATAAGAAGAACTTTTTTCACACAGAGAGTGGTGAATCTCTGGAACTCCCTGCCACAGAGGGTAGTCGAGGCCAGTTCATTGGCTATATTTAAGAGGGAGTTAGATGTGGCCCTGGTGGCTAAGGGGATCAGAGGGTATGGAGAGAAGGCAGGTACGGGATACTGAGTTGGATGATCAGCCATGATCATATTGAATGGCGGTGCAGGCTCGAAGGGCCGAATGGCCTACTCCTGCACCTAATTTCTATGTTTCTATGTTTCTATCATGCCTACCTTTCCCTAAGGCTCGATAGCAAACTGCTGCTTACCTGCTGTTTACGAGGATGTTGCCAGGACTCGAGGGTCTGAGCTATATGGAAAGGTTGAGCAGGCCTGGTCTCTATTCCCTGCAAGCACAAGAGGGTGAGGGGTGATATTATCGAGGTGTACAAAATCATGAGAGGAATAGATCGGGTAGATGCACAGAGTCTCTTGCCCAGAGTATGGGAATCGAGGATGAGAGGACATAGGTTGAAGGTGAAAGGGAAAAGATTTAATAGGAATCAGATGGGTAACATTTACACACAAAGGGTGGTGAGTGTATGGAACAAGCTGCCAGAGGAGGTAGTTGAGGCAGGGACAATCCTATCGTTTAAGAAACAGTTAGACAGGTACATAGGTAGGACAGGTTTGCAGGGATATGAACCAAATGCAGGCAGCTGGGACTTGTGTAGCTGGGACATGTTGGCCGGTGTGGGAAAGTTGGGCCGAAGGGCCTGTTTCCACACTGTATCACTCTATGACTCTGACCTGCCACTTGCATTACAGCCTGTCCTTCATATATAATAGTGTTGAAAAGAGTAGGTTGGAGAAAAGATTTCAATGCACCCGATCCAATTCACCACTAGATTCAGCACTGAGTCCAGACAAGGAGCAATTGATACTCATAAGGTCATAATGGGGTGGAAGGTTGCAACCTTCACGTGGTCCGCCCTGTTTCGACGAATGCAATCAACCACAATCAAATAAGATCAAACAGAACAAGTTGTCCTACAACTTTAGGCTGTGCACGCCATATGCAAGAAGAAGAGAAGAAGATAAGGTCATAAGTGATAGGAGCAGAATTAGGCCATTCGGCCCATCAAGTCTACTCCCCCATTCAATCACGGCTGATCTATCTCTCCCTCCTAACCCCATTCTCCTGCCTTCTCCCCATAACCTGTGTGTCTTTGGAGTGAGGGGAAACCGGAGATCCCGGAGAAAACCCAGGCAGGTCGCGGAAAAAACTCAGTACAGACAGCACCCATGGCCAGGATCGAACCCGGGTCTCTGGCGCTGTAAGGCAGCAACTCTACCGCTGCGCCACTGTGTCATTCTGATCGCAGTGAGCTGTTAAAAGGTGATCGGGATGTTCTGGGGAGGAATCTCCGCTTTTAACACCAGAAGCCGCTCACATCTCAACTTGCCCCACCTTGTGGATGAAATATCGAGTACAGAGTCCTCTACATCCAGATCAGATCTGTGCCTTGCGAGCAAGTGTCGCAGACAGCTAGTTCAGGCAACTGGCCAAATCCAGAGAGAACTCGCCAACAGTGTAGGTCAACAACCTTTCACCAGTTCTGTGACAGTTAGAGATAAAGTAACGTTTTGGAAATACTAACTTGCAAGCAATCCTTGTGATCTATAGCAGTTTGTCAAACATTCACAGCCAGCAGGAAAATACAGGATTCTCAGGTCCCAGTATCACAAAAGTAGGAATGCCTTATTCTACATTGACGTTTGCATATAAAGAGCAGTGAGAGTGATTGGTTTGGTATTTAACAGCATCAGGGCAGCTGTTTCCAAAGTCCATGCGAGCAAAACAACTCGTTGTTCCTCCTATCATGTTGTACAGTGTGCGGTTGTGCGGTTCTTGCAAATTTATTAGTCAGCTATCATCTCTGTTCTTGTTTTCTCCGTCTGACTCAGCATCTGAACGCAGCCGTATCAGAGCAGCAGCTTTATCAAAATCTGCACCGTTTGTTTACAGCATTTTTGAAGTGTGCAGTTAGTTGTACAGGAAGGAGACGTTTTCAGTTAACCTGCAGGTGTGCAGCCATGCAGGCGACTGTAAAAACAGAAAAATGCATAAGGGCAAAAGCAAAATCAAGACTTTCGCAGCCAAAATTGTGCACTGGTTTTGCAGCCAGTTGCTTTTGTGAGAAGCGGCTAATAAATAAGCTGCAGCTGGGGGTAAACACAGTCTCCTGCACTCCGATTACGCACACTGGCTTTGTTCCATGACATCGTCCGTCAGCTCTCTTGTTTTTCTTCGAATGGGCCAAAGTACACAAAGTGGGGGGATGGAGCGGTTTGATAACTTTCCGCAGAGCCACATGTCTGCCCTGGGCCTGTTGCACGGACCCAGGGAGAAATGACATGCTTCAGCAAACAGGAAGAGGGAGGCAGGCTGCTTGTCTTCATCTTGTATCGGAATGCTCCACTGCGTTTAATTGGCAGACTCCTGGCGAGCTTGTCATGCAGACAGTGTATGACG
The DNA here is from genome assembly GCF_010909765.2 of Amblyraja radiata. Lineage (NCBI taxonomy): Eukaryota > Metazoa > Chordata > Chondrichthyes > Rajiformes > Rajidae > Amblyraja > Amblyraja radiata. The sequence goes on from NC_045980.1 coordinate 6,542,978, forward strand.
AGTACATGGCATCCGTCAAGACAGCAGAGCTGAATTCCATATGCTACTTTGTTCTTTCACACAGGTTGTCACTGGAGACCCTTTTTTTTTGTTACACTTACTGTCTTTAAAAGCACAAAGCAGACCTCACTCAAATGCAGCTAAAGAATTCACATGATTCTTTTCATCAACTTCCACGGCTCAGATCAAAAGTCTGTTGGACAATTTTGCAAGCTCTTCCATCTTCTTGATGTGTCCTTCAGAAGATGTGCTTTTTGATTATATTCTTTCTGAAGAACCGTTGGAAGAAGGTGCTTGTAAACTTTGAATAAAAATTCATACCCCAGGTGCAAATCTCTACGATAGTGCAGAACAATAGTTGTTTGTGCCCATCGAATACATTTCATGGCAGACTTGGGCACATACACAATGATTGGTACAGTGCCAAGTTGCTCCAAACATCAGATTTTGTGCCAGAGTGTTTAATTGTATCCAAATATTACCAAACCTCAGTGATGTTAATCAGGGGAGGTGTTTCCATCCTCTCTAGAGATGCTGTCTGACCTGCTGAGTTACTCCAGCTTTTTGTGTCTATCTTTGGGTTAGATAGAGCTCTTAAAGAGCTCTTAAAGCAGAGTCAAGGGATATGGGGAGAAGGCAGCAACGGGGGTACTGATTGTGGAAGATCAGCCACGATCACATTGAATGGTGGTGCTGGCTCGAAGGGCCGACTGGTCTACTCCTGCTCCTATTGTCTATTGTTTAAACCTGCATCTGAAGTTCCTTCCTATCCAGGGATGCTGTATGACCCGCTGAGTTACTCCAGCTTTTTGTGTCTATCTTCAGTTTAAACCAGCATCTGCAGTTCCTTCCCAGAGCGAAAAGAACGGTCTCGACCCGAAACGTCACCTATTCATTTTTCTCCAGAGATGCTGTCCGACCCGCTGAGTTACTCTAGCTTTTTGTGTCTGCATTCGGTTTAAACCAGCATCTGCAGTTCCTTCCTGCACACGTTTCCATCCACAAACTCCACAACATGAGAGATATCTTTCTTCAGATCATTCCTATTCATCTCTAGCAGTGATAAAAATCCAACTTCACCTGGTCTTCATTAATGCATACTGTAAAAAAAACCCAGTTAATTGAAAAGAAATGGGAGCAGTTTGCCAGGGATGGCTGAGCATTGCATGTTTACATGTGTCACGGAGCAGCTGCTGCCAGCACAGAGGATGAGTTTTCTTGGAAGACAGAACATACTGTTGGAATGTTGTTGTATAAATCAGTGGTTCCACTGTCCAAGTTGCTGCAAGTTCCAGGAATATCACTCCAACACAAAAACAAAACCCTTTGTACGGAGCCTTGCTGGAAAGCTTCATTTTTCATCTTTCCATCTGTTAACCACGGAAATCCCAAAACATAAAAAAAGCGAGGGCCAAGGCTGACCAAAGATGAAGAGATGTTCACAAAAAGCACGAGGCAATTGTAGAGAGAATTATAGCACTTGACCTCCTCCTCTGCTGATTGCAATTTATCGTTTAATTTCTAGATTAATTGCCCACTGTGTGGTCAGTGTATTAAGGATAATCTCATTTTCGGGATGTTTCCAATTAATATACCTATTAGACCAACACATTTGCCATTCTCAACATGGACATGATTCAATTATTGTCTGAGCTATTTCACAATTAAAATCACCCGTGTAATCTGAAACTCACAGGAACATATGTAGTTCAATCTGATATGTCTGCATTTTCTCAACTAATAATAGGGTACCTCCAGATCCAAACACGAATTTCATTGTATTTGTACCTCAATGCACTTCTGCATGTGACAATAACTCGATTTGTCTTAACTTGAAAGCAAAGCTCATTTATAGTGATACCAATAATTGAGAATATTGTAGATGAAATGCCAGGAACATTTAGTTCCAAATCTCTCTCTGGTCTTTTTCTACTCCGTCCACTTCATCTTTTCTCTCCTATAATTCCCCTTGGTGTATTGAACTTTATAAGCTGTCCACCGCTGTACCGATTATCCCTTAACTTTTGCTTAGACACTCCTTCCAAAGAGCAACTTCAATGGGACTAAATCTCCATACTTTTCGATCTTCTTATTGAGATACTCCAGCATCTTATGTCTATCTTCGGTTTAGACCATCATCTGCAGTACCTTCCTACACATTCTGTCTGCTCCACTGCAAAATCTCCTCAAGGTATGTCTCCTTTGAAGAAGTTCTCCTCCTCTCTCCGACGTTAGAGTTCTGCATCATCCTCTCGCGCTGCTCCCCCTCTGTGATTCCTCCTGCTCTCCGACCAATCCAGCTGTTCTCTCTCTCTGTACATCACCGTCTATATCTCTCGTTTCCCTTTTCCTTGACTCTTAGTCTGAAGGAGGGTCTCGGCCTGAAACGTCACCCGTTCCTTCTCTCCAGAGAAGCTGCCTGTCCCGCTGAGTTACCCCATCTTCTAATTCTGCCCTCCTATTATCACTCTATCTCACTGTTAACAAAACCTCCATGCTCATGACAACCTTTCCAAACTGGTTACAGCTTGTGTTGAACAAAACTGCCTCTGTTCATTTCACTGCTCCCTTACAGCCACACACGGAAGGGCCTGTCCCACTGTACGAGCTCATTCAAGAGCTCCCCGAGTTTAAAAAACTCGTGGTAAGCACGTAGAATGTATGTAGCGGGTACGTCGGAGCTCGGGACGTCTTTTAGTGGCTCGTAACGCTAACGCCAGTTACTCGGCAAACGCGGTAAGCTCGTGAAGACTCGTGAAGCTTTTTCAACATGTTGAAAAATGTCCACGAGAGCCCCGAGTACCTACAAGCGACTATTACCGTAATTCTCTGAGTTTGAATCAGGGGAAACTTGGGAGAACTGTTGAATTAGCTCGTACAGTGGGACAGCCCCATGACTTCCCCAATCTCAGTACCATAAGTATCCACTTTAAAGCTCCCTCGCAACTTAACCTCAAACTCATTACTCCTTCTCCACCTGGTGTCAACCTGCAGAACAATTCTCTTCATATCGTTCCCAATATATTCGTTATTGTAGCGATGTCTGCTAGCGCACGCAGATATCGAACCCGTTGTTTTTGCGCGTTACTTCAGCGCTGACCACCGTTGTGGCCAGACGTGTCTGATAAGCCTGTGTGCTGCAACTTGAACTTTTGAATAAAGATCTGTTGAAAACTCCAGTAGTCGTTTCTCAGACCACTAATTTATCACTAAATCATCCACGCTCTTTGGCACAATCTCTTCCTTCCCTCTTAGTACATAGAGACCCAAAATCTCAGGCCAATCGCAGCCAGTCATTTCACCTGTTTAATTTAAAAAGACAGCATGGAAATAGGCCCTTCGACCCACCGAGGCCTGTTGACCACCTCTTCACACTAGTTCTATGCTATCACATTTTCTCATCCACTCCTTACACTCCAGGGGCATTTTATAGAGGCCAATTAACCTACAGTACAACCTGCACCTGTACATAAAGCATTATTACCCCGTTTGTCCATTGCCGTGACAAAACGCATTCTGAGTTGCAGCTCAAACATACTGTTGTCATTGTTTAAGTACATTACAGTGTGGTGCAGATCTACACTGTTTGGCAACTGGCATGATGCAGATCCCTAGTTGCAATCCTTGCTGGAGATGGGTGGGAGAAGATGTGGATGTTTTATCACATAGTCTCCATTTACCGCATAGTGTACGCTAAGAATCTCTTTTGTCGTTTTTATTACATTCACTGGAGGGAAGGTTGCAGTTGACTCAGTTTGATGCATTATGCTCTCTGGCCCTCCTCAGTAATGATTACGTTCTGGAAGAGGGTTAGAGGCTATGACCATTAACTGCCTATATGTCGATGTTAGCTGCCTTACTAATTGATGGGGATTTTGCAGGTGGATTTTGGAATTGATTTCAAAAAGTAAATAAGCAATCACACTATCATTCTTAGACTAATGTCTTGGTGTTAGTTGTAAAAGGAAGCACCTTTACATAGCACCCTGCTCTCAATATATTGTATGACTAGGCAGCACGGTGGCACAGTGGTAGAGTTACTGCCTCAGCGCCAGTAGGCCCGAAGTCGATCCTGACTACAGGAGCTTGTCTGCACAGAGTTTGTACGTTCTCCCCGTGACCGCGTGGGTTTTTCTCCGAGATCTTCGGTTTCCTCCCACACTCCAAACACGTACAAGTTTGTAGGTTAATTGGCTTGGTATAAGTGTACATTGTCCCTAGTGTGTGTAGGATAGCGTTAATGTGGGGGGATCGCTGGTCGGTGCGGACTCGGTGGGCTGAAGGGCCTGTTTCCACGCTGTATCTCTAAACTAAACTAAAGGGTCACAATGAAGACTTCTGCTTACAACAAGATGCATTACAATGTGCGAGGATTTTTGATTGACTACCTGCACACTGAGGCAATCAGACTGACTGCAAATGGACAAAGGCAGCAGGTTGAGATGGAGCTAAGACAAATGACGGAGGAACTAATGATCAATTTCCCTGCCATGAGCATGAACCGATTCAGTTTTTGCAAATGCATAATAGCAAAGAATTTAAGAATTTTGTTTTAAAAAGCAGTGTTGCATTAATTACAACAGCACATACCCTGAAGAGAAGTCAAAGACAGCATGGAGGCTTCAACATTTCAATGAGGTTGAAGAAGCTGGTGGGGAATGTAAATATATGCTAATGACTGTACATGTAATTTAATATAGGCTTGTATTATGTGCAAAACCGCTTCAAGTAAAAATATTTTAATATAATTCAATCAATAACTTTAGTTTAATTGGATTTTAGGAATTTATTCATTTGGATGCTGTTCACCTTCTTAAGCTTCACTGAAAATGTGTGAAATGCCATCTTTCTCTGCCTATAGGTTCGTTGAAACAATTTGTCCTTCCTAGATTGGTAAGATTCTGTTGCAATTCACTGACTCCCATTAGGCAATGGAAAGAAAGTGATTTAACTATCTATTTTTTTCCAGATGCGTTATCTTCCTTGATCACATGCATGAAGATCTACCTGCCATGAGTTTCTGGGTCTCTGCCCACACTTGGGCCTGGTTGCCATGTTTCAAACACATTTAAACGCCGACTCGACGATTGGACATTTAATTGGCAGATCGGCATGTCAGGCAGTTGCTGTTTATTCCTTTCAACCAGTTTATCTGCAGAACCAGCGAGCATTACCTGTGGTGGCGATAAAATAAAGTCTTATGTCTCGACGCGAAACACCACCTGTCCATGTTCTCCAGGGATGCTGCCTGACCTGCTGAGTTATTCCAGCACTTTGTGTCCTCTTATGATTTATTCTGGTTTCCCACTCGGTCAACCATTGTGATATTGACTGGTTTGAACTTCGACCTGCAAACTTTGGTCCCAGCCTGGATGCAGCCTTGCAAAAGATGATGTTCAGGACTTCAGGTTAAACGACGATTAGATATTTAACCAAATATCCAAGTTTCCAAAGAAGGGGCGAACATAAATGTACATTCCAAAAAGTGTTAAATGGTTTATCAATTATTTATATAAAAATTGCTCTTTTTCTACAGTTTTTAGATCCCAACCTATGCACAGAGTCTGCACTAATTATTTGGGCTCCTCTTTCCTCCAGCCTGATACATTGTCTTAATAGTGTCTCACATTCTTTGAATTAGATAAGGGCTTCGGTAAAAGCATCTCTTAATTTCACTGGGCCAGGAAATTAATTCAATTGCTTTATTGGCAATTTTAACCAAGTCTTTTTTATCCTTTCCCTGAGGTCTGATGTTGGCTCGGAACCCTTCACTCGGGAAGGAATACCTCAAAGCATGGTTCCACGGCCATGTATTCAACCCTGCGTCCGACCTGCTGGACATTCATTGCCTGTGGCGGCCGATTCTATCATTCCACTTTCCACTGGCATAAAATTCCTGACCACGAAAGCTCAGCCCTTGTGTCACTCCCTTATACGCTTGCACTTCAGAGCTGGATGTGGGCATTGATCAGATCATACAAAGTACTGCCAATGCAAATAGATATTTTTACAGCAGAGCAGAAATTCATGTGCCATTTAGTGCACTCAAATTAACACTTGGGCAAGAGACAAATCGGGTTTTGAATATATGTTTGTCTTTCTAATTAAGAGTGTATGCCAGATTGCAAGCAGTGTGTTGATTTTCTTGCAACCAGCTTTCTCAAAAGATTTGTATATGATATCATTTTTTAAATGAGTTAATTTAATCAGTTTAAGGAAAGAGGCTTTGCATGTACTCTTTCCCATCAGCTGATTATATATTGTATGAGTTACTCCAGTGCTGGTTATGTTGCTTGCTATTTTCTTTGTGAATACATGGCAATGGTGTCAGCAGAGGCTTCCTGGCATGTTGGAGTCAACGTCCCCGCTGTGCAGTTACTATGATTAACAGAGCAAATAGTTGTCCTGTCTATGGTCAAGCCTGTGATGAATTGTTTGAAGGCAGGGGATGTGCTGCTCCAGCTATGTCTCCGAGATTGTTTTGTGCCTTTTTTTTATATATCCTGATGCGCCACAAGCTATTAAGCAGAAGAATAATCTGTCAAATTTACAGCAGCTTCTTCGGTCATTTCACGCTGCAACCTTATGGCAATGTTATTTATCATATTGCACCGTTGGTTCATAAGCCCGATAGCACGCTCTGATCTAAACTAAATAATTATTGTCAGTAAATAATAACTGGTGCATATAAAATACCGTACATTACCAAATGGATAATAATCACCTACAAACACAGGAACATAATAGCAGAACATGTCTTAGTCTGCACCTCGTGGATGGAAGCAACTGCAGAAAAATAAATAATGCAATATCCAAAGTTGGCTGAGAAGTAAATGACAATATTGTTATACATTAGAAAGGAGCATGGAGAAGTACAAGCCCTGATAATCAGGCTGCAGCCAGGCAAGGGCATTTGGCAAATTATATCCCATTTTAGCGTTAGTTTGCAAGAAGACAGAAAATTTCCTCTGGGACAACATACATTATAAAACTGTAATTGATTGGTTGCATTATAATAAACAGCCAATGACAGCAACTCATCCATCATACTCCATGTAATGTTCCAATAAAGGAAAAAGCACTGCCCCTTAGCTTGTGCCGAGCTCACTCCAATCCTTTATATAATTCTATTGACACACGGCAATTCTGTACCGGTTATATCTAGGCAAGAGTTAAGGCTGAGCCACAATATCCTTGTCGTTCTTGTTACTCAGAATCCCACTCACTCGGGATTGCTCTGCAAACACGTTACACCTTGACTTTGTCAGTTCTCAATCTTTTACCAAGGAACAGTTGCTAGAGGGACTTGGAGCCTCATCATCCAGGCTCATCTGGATACTTATGTGTTCTATCTACTGACAAAAAAAACTGCAGCCTGAATTGTTGATATGGCACCGGTCCCTCCTGCAGTTTTGCTAACAGCACTCCCGAGTGGCTCCCTGTCTCCGTGGACACAAAATGATCAGGCTAGCTTCTGCTGAATCAAACTTTGAAGTGTGCTTGCAAAGGTTTCTCGTTACATTATCTGAATTAAATTTAATGTACAAAGGTTTAATATATATCAGGGTTAGCCTGCCTTCAGATAATGTTTATTATTGAGGAACCTTTAGGCTGCAGTGTTAAGTGGAGTTAACCAGATGGTGGTTATCTACTGAAAAGCTGTTTCATTAGTGGCTGCTAATTCATTTCCAGGGAGGAAAGAAACATATTGCCTGAAATGAAGCTCCTGCCTCTAGGTGCACAGAACAGCCTGAGGGCAATGAGGTTCCCACAGGTGACCAGGAGGAGCAGCTTGCATTCATAGCCTCCAGCCCTTCAGTTTTGATCTTGTCGAGTACGGTTCATGCTATCAAGGTCGGGAGGCAGAGACAGTGCATCCTTCACACACTCAGTACACACTCTTCTATCCCCTGATCCGTTCACACATGTCAGAAAGCAAAAACAAAACTGCAGATGCTGCAAATCTGAAATTAAATGCTGGAAGTAGCAGGTTAGATTAGATTAGACTAGATTAGATTCAATTTTATTGTCATTGCACTTTTCAGTGCAACAAAATGGTTTAGCCTGCAGTCATAACATAGAATAAATAACAAAAACACACACAAAAAGTCCCAAAGTCCTTGTCTCATCCCTCCTTGCTCTCCCTCTGCGCTGAGGCGATGACTCTGATGTTGTGACCCCGCCGGGTGATGGTAAGTAAGTCAGTCCCGCGGCTGAATCCGAGCTCCGCGAACGGGCCGGTTCAAACTCCACGGCCCGGGGCGGTCGAAGCTGCCGCCCTCCAGTCCAGTGGACGCAGCTGTTGTAGCGGGAGCTCTGGAAAAACAGGTCACCAACCTGTGACCTGCGAGCTCCCGACGATGTCGTCCACTGGCCCGCGGCTGAGCCTCCGAGGCTCCAAAGTCGGGTCGCCGCCGCCACCGCAACGCCGCCACAGCCCCGAAGTCGGCCAGCCTCGCGTTGGTAAGTCCTGGCTCTGCCTCCGGAGCCTTGAGGTCGGTCCCAGTTGGAGGCCGCCAGCTCCGCGACAGACGGAGACGGCGACGGGGGATACGGCAAGAAAGTTGGCGGCGCGACAATATCTCGGCAAGATATTGGCGGCGCGACTCACCCGTTGCAGCGGCCCCTACAGCCTGTCTGTCTTTTTTTTATTTTTTGTCTAGTTAAATGTAGTGTTTGGTGTTTTTTAACACTGGTTTTAAATGTGTATATGTGGGGGGCGGGGGGCGGGGGGGAGAGCAGGGGGAAACCGTTTAAAATCTCTTCCCTGTCTGGGAGACCCGACCTTTTCCCTGTCGGGTCTCCGTTGTCGTTGGGGCCTAGCACCGTGGAGCGGCCTCCAACTTGAACGACCCGGGGACTCGGGAGACTGCGGAGCTGCGGACTACTCACCATCGTGGGGCTGGCCGGCCTCGGTGCATGGGGAGCAGTGGTGACTCGCTGCTGCGACTCGACTCCTGGGGCTCGGAGGCTCCAGCAACGCAGCCGCAGGTCCGTTGGACTGGGACATCGGGAGCTCGCGGGTCCGGGGGGAGAGAGAGACCGCTTCCCGGAGCTCCCGCAACGCGACTTCTCCAGCCCGTGTCGCGGGGTTGGAACGACCTGGAGCGGGGTCATACATCACCCGGCACGGCTTCATGGCCGTGGGACATTCCAGCGCCCGCCGGAGGCTACAACTTCGAGACTTCTAGACTGGGAGCGGGGCCGTAAATCGCCCGGCACGGCCTAAAATGGCCGTGGGACTTATCATCGCCCGCCTGGGGCTTCGACATCGGGAGAGACATGGAGAACAGGGGAGAGAAAAGACTTTGCCTTCCATCACAGTGGGTTCACTGTGATGGATGTTTGTGTGAATTAAATTGTGTGTATGTCTAGGAATTGTCTTTGTTTGTATGGCTGTGGAAACAGAATTTCGTTTGAGCCTCACTGAGGCTCAAATGACAATAAATTGTATTGTATTGTATTGTAAAGGTCGCATCCCCCCCGAAGGAAGAGTCAGAAAACATGTTTCTCCCACCCCCCCCCCCCCCCCCCCCCCCCCCCACACATACACAACTAAAATAAACCGATAGAATTAATCTGGATCTTCAGACTGAGGAAGGGTCGCAACCCAAAACGCCACCCACTCCTTCTCTCCAGTGATGCTGCCTGGCCCGCTGAGTTACTCCAGCATTTTATGTCTATCTTCGGTGTAAACCAGCATCTGCAGTTCTTTCCTACACATGATGTTTCAGGTTGTTGATCTTCCTTCAGAACGAAGACAACTTCAAAATCAAACAGATTTGCAACTTCATAGATGCTTGATTTTCAAGCTTCCTCCATTCTGATGAAAATTGATTGAGTCTGTTTTACGTTACACGTATCAAAGAGTGATAGAAGATTTCGAGAAGCAGGGAACTGCTGATGCTGGTTTTCATAAAAAGACACAAGGTGCTTGGAGATGAGCTTAGAGATACAGCATGGAAAGAGGGACATCAGCCCACCCTGTCCACACTGACCTTTCATCACCCATACACTACTTCCATGTCCTACACACGACAGACAATTTACAGAAGTCACTACAAACCGTGGAATGTGGGAGGAAACCTGAGCACCTGGAGAAAACGCAAGCGGTCACAGGGAGAATGTACAAACATTGCACACACAGCAGCTGGAGTCAGGATTAAACCGGATCTCTGGCGCCGTGAGGCAGGAACTCCACCACTACACCATTGTGTCGCCCACTGTCCCCTTCCCTCGCCAAGGACACAATGCAATGCTGCCAGTTCTCAGCCTTTCCAGCATACGGATCAGCGAGAAATCAACACAAAATGCAGATTAAATCGGAGCCTCGTCTGATGCTTGGGCCACCGGTCCATAAGATTTCAGCCTCGTCTGATTTCTTCATCCTTGCATATATACAGGAGTATTCTGGTAGAAATCATAGGCCTCCAAGTAGCAAAGTAACAATATAATTCCATCATAATGCCAATCTAAGATGGCAACGATGGACCTCCCCCTCAAGGCACATGGCCATCTGTAGTAGTTCACCCTCTCCGTCCTGAGGTTGTCCTGGCGACCAGAGGCTGTGACTCAACAAACTCATGCCAGAGGGACGGACGATGAGGTGGTCCAGGTGCAGTTATAACGTGGTTTTGGAGTGGTTGCTTGATTAAACCATGGTTTATGGTTCCGGAAAGCAAATCATGGGTGTTTGCATTTTTTAAGATTTTCTCTTTAAATTAAAACTTAAATTCACCTCAAGTTTTAATAATTTCTTATCACCAGAGACTTCCGAAATGAATTGGAATGAAGATGAGGAGGAATTTCTTTGTCCAGAGGGTGATGATCTGTGGAATTCATTGCCACAGATTACTGGCATCGGGTATTTGTAAAGTGGAGCTTGTTCTCGACCCGAAACGTCGCCTATTCCTTCGCTCCATAGATGCTGCCTCACCCGCTGAGTTTCTCCAGCATTTTTGTCTACCTTCTATATCTGGAGGTATGTAGTTTCAGACTTCTGTTCCTCTTGCCTGATGGGAGAGGGGAGGAGGGAGTGACCGGGTTGAGACTGGTCCTTGATTATGCTGGCAGCCATCAATGTATATCGGGGTGTATGTGCTGCTTTGCTCCCTGAAGTCAACCACGATCTCCTTTGCCTTGCTGACATTGAGGGACAGGTTGTTGTCTTGACACCAGGTTACGAGGTTCTCAGTCTCCTTCCTGTATTCTGCTCAACATTTTTTGATAATTGTCCTACCAAAGTGGTGTCAGCAAATCTGTAAGTTGAGTTGGATTGGTATTTGACTGCACAGACGTGGGTGTATAAGGAGTAGAGAAGGGGGGCTGAGAACACATCCTTGTGGAGCACCAGTGTTGAGGATCATTGTCGAGGAAGATTTGTCACCTATCCTCATTGATTGCGCTGTGATGATCAGGAGGAGCATGTTCCAGTTACAGGGGGGAGTGCTGACGTTTGGAGATGAGCTTGGTTTGGACAATGGGAAGGAAAGCAGAGCTGCAGTCTATGAATAGGAGTCTAGACCCAGGTGTCCTTTATATCTAGGTGTTTCAGGTATGAGTGGAGGCCAGGAAGATGGCATCAGCCTTGGACTTGTTGTGGCAGTAGGCGAACTGCAATGGATCAAGGCTGCTTGATAGTCTGGATTTAATGTGTGCGTGAACTACCCTCTTAAGCTCTTCGTAATGGTGGATGTCAAGGCCACTGGACTGTCGTCATTTAGGGATGAGATCTTGCTTTGCTTTGGCACTGGGATGATAGTGGTCTTCTTGAAGCAGGTGGGTATCTCAGAAGATACCCACGGTAGAGAGAGTTTAAAGATGTCCATGAACACTCCTGCTTGGGACGGTTACTCTCCGCGCATTCATCCTCAGGGAGGCCGATCTTCATCTTTCTGCCGATAACTTGGAACAGGAAATCACCCGCCTTGCCCCCATTCCAATTATATCAGGTGGAATGAAACCGGCCGACATTTCAACCACTGGATTGTGTCAAACAATGAATTTTAAAACTTAGCCCCTGCAATTATTTGGCTTTGATCTTTGATCTTGATTTTTTCCCCCCAGGTTTTTTCAAATTGCCTCTGCTGCCACTTGTATTTCATTCTAAGGCGCTACATCTTGAAGATATGAGACTCGTCTTAGCAGGAAAATCAGAACAATTTTTAAAGATATGGTCTCCTTTCATTGATTCATTACAAGTATAGTATGGTGCAACACAACTCTAGAAGTAAAGCGATTCACGGACAGGGTGATGGGTGTGGTGAGAAACCAAGCAGGTATATCAACACGTAAAGGTCCCTTTTTTCTCTTTCTTTATTATTTTTGGTTTTTGTCTTCTTATTCTTCTATAGGCGTTTACTCATTCACTTCTGGACTTCACTATCTGGTAGTCTAGGGGTTTACACATCACTATTTCTTTCACTTTCTCTCTTTCTCACTCTTTTTCTCTTGTTCTATTTCTTTCTTGTTAAATTAAAACTGGATTTTAATGTATTTTGTCATATGCATCGGTTTATACTACTGTACATTGCTTCTAATAAAAATATTTAAAAAAAAAAAAAGTATTTCACTCTAATTTGAATTTTCAATCTCTGGCTGAAATAGTTTGTGTTTGGTTAATACAGCATAGGTGTCAACAGAGGCTCAGTTGCAAACGCACATCTCCTTTTGATTCAGACGGTGATGCATTTGTGCCGAACTTCTTTTTATACAAAATAAACATTTTTCAAAGTAAAAAATATGTACAATACTGTGCAAAAATCCATCCGACATTCTCGGAGGCTGTACATGCATTCAGTTTGTTGTTACACAGTGTTTTCACAGTTTTACCCCCCCCCCCCCCCCCCACCCTTGCCACTCATGTGGCCCCCCTGGGGTGATATCCTTTTGTGTCTAACTTTAGAGACTTTGAGCACATATTCAGGGGGAATTGCTCTCTGTAGCAAGGCAGTGCCACAGCATGAAGCAAAAACCTGTTGGAGGAAGCCTCTTTAGGTTGTGGTATTAAAGTGGGGCCCAACCCTTCCCGAGGTGGGCTGTAAAGATGCCACAATTTTGAAGAGTCCCCCTTGATGTGGACAATATTTACTCTTTACTCAAAAGGACTAAAATGGCTTGCATTATTTGCCCAGTGTCACTGCGTGTTACAGAGGACTAGCTGCAGTGCTCTCTACATTACAACAATGACTACACTTCAAAAAGCACTTCATTGCCTGTGAACTACTTTATTATGAAATGCGCGATGTTGGTGTAAATCTCATTTTACCAGCTAGAACTGAACAATTCCCACCAAAAGGTTGCAGTAAAATCATCTTATAAAAGTGCTTCTGTTTCTTTTTTTTTATAGTCACCTCATTATACTGGTGGAACCTTTGTACAGATTGCACCTCTGCAAAAAGGAGCAGCTTGTTCCAGTCATGTTAAATGTTAGCGTATTTCAACACCCCTTGCCCTAAGCTAAATCATTTGCCACACGCCAAACTCTGAGCTGAATTGATGCGTTTGATAAACTTTTTAAGCCCTTCTGTGAAGAGGCCCCTCAAAATTAAACAGAGATTGTTAGCACCAGGGAAATCCTGCTGTGCAGGAAGGAACTGAAGAAGGGTTTCGGCCCGAAACGTTGCCTATTTCCTTCGCTCCATAGATGCTGCCTCACCCGCTGAGTTCCTCCAGCATTTTTGTCTACCAAGGAACTGCAGATGCTGGTTTAAACCGAAGATGGACCCAAAATGCTGGAGTAACTCAGCGGGGCAGGCAGCATCCCTGGAGAGAAGAAATAGGTGACGTTTCGGGTCGAGACCCTTCTTCAGACTGAGTTACCCCAGCTTTTTGTGTCTATCTTCAGTTTAAACCAGAATCTGCAGTTCCTTCCTACACATCTCTGCTCTGGAAGTCTGTCATTGACAGATCGCTTCTGCTTCCTATTGGGCCTTTCTCATTTTGTGCTTTCTTATATTCATATCCTTCCCTGAACTCCAATTTTCTTTCTACGCGCTTGCTCTCAAAGTCTCATTACATGTCAGCTGTGGAATATTCCACTCTTCAGTTAGCAGTTGTTCTATATGTGTAGCAGCATAAACCTTCCACAGAGGTGCAACATGCTCACAGAATTTATATATCACAAATAATTTATTATTAACACAAGGCCAGTCTTTTATTCAGATGGTTGTACCGAATAGCTTTACCATTTCTCAGATCAACACCAAAATTATATTAACAAAGACACAAAATGCTGGAGTATCTCAGCGGGACAGGTAGCATCTCTGGAGAGAAGGAATGGGTGACGCTTTGGGTGATGTTCCGAAAAATCACCCATTCCTTCTCTCCAGAGATGCTGCCTATCCCGCTGAGATACTCCAGCATTTTGTATTTATCTTCGGTGTAAACCAGCATCTGCAGTTACTTCCTGCACATTTCTACCAGCTGCACCACTGTGCACCCACTTAATGTAAATTTGGTGTGGGTCTGAAGAAAAGTCTCGACACGAAACATTACCAATTCATTCTCTCCAGAGATGTTGCCTGTCCCGCTGAGTTACTCCAGCTTTTTCGTGTCCAGCTGGTAGAACTGCTGCCTCACGGTGCCAAAGACCCGGGTTCAATCCTGACCTCAGGTACTGTCTTTATGGAGTTTGCCCGTTCTTCCTGTGACCACGTGGGTTTCCTACGGGTGCTCTGGTTTCCTCCCACAGGTTAATTGTTATCTGTAATTGCCCCTAGTGTGTAATGTATAGATGGGAAAGTGGGATAGCATTGAAATAGTGTGAATGGGTGACCAATGGCTGGTGTGGACTCGGTGGGCTGAAGGGCCTATTTCCATGCTACACCTCTAACACTAAAACGGAAATAAAATTAAATACCTCACAAAATATTCAGATTTTTCAATTGATACTGTTTAAACAAATGCAAAGTAATAAACTGTAATCTGTTATTTATTTATCAACAGTTTAAAAACATATAGATCTGAAAAAGAAGTATGTTTCCTTGTGATTAATGCAACATGTTTGTTTAACTGAAAATTATTTTTATTAATATCAATAAAATCTTGATTAAATATCTGTGTATTTTTGCTGAATTGCAAATTGAGTTAATTAAAATGCAAAAATGCATCTTTTTTTTGGTAAATTAGGCTTGTCAGGAACTAAGTTCATTGAAAATATACAATTATACATTTATTCTGATGCTATACAGGAAACATGAAAAAGAACAAACCTGCATTAATATCACACTTTGCCAGTTATTCCAAAAATACATCCCATTCAATTAATAATTTTTGAATGAAGTTGCACTGTTTTTGTAGGCTTAGATTGCAGCAAATATCTGAAACAAGGTCCAACAAACCACATATCAGAATGGAACGTAGACAAAAATGCTGGAGAAACTCAGCGGGTGAGGCAGCATCTATGGAGCGAAGGAATAGGTGACGTTTCGGGTCAAGACCCTTCATTCATTTCCCTTATTTTGTTAATTATAGAAGAAGAAATGCCAGGCAAGGAGATAAGTTACCTATTTTTTTTGATTAGCATCAATGTACCAAAGCATCAGCTTTGAGCAAGACAACTTTCACCCATTCCTTCTCTCCAGAGATGTTGCCTGTCACGCTGAATTACTCCAGCAATTTGTGTCTAACATCATCATTGCTGGCTTTGATTTGTTCTTTTCATACCTTCCATTCATTTGATGTCGTACCGTTTCATACAACTAGTTTTCCTCTCCCCGACTCTCAGTCTGAGGAAGGGTCTCAACCCGAAACATAACCTATCCTTTTTTGTCTATCTTCGGTGTAAACCAGCATCTGCAGTTCCTTCCTACGCAAACCTCACCTAACTCTCTTTTGTATGTGCACCCCCCCCCCTCACAACCACCCCCCCCCAACCCCCCACCCCAGCCGGTACACACCCATATCTCCAATTATCCTACCCCTCTTCCTCATTTATCCTCTTTACATATCACTCCTCTCCTCTCCCTATCTAGCGCCATTTTGACTCCTTCATCTCTGGCCTTTGTCACTTACTCCACCCATCCGCCAATCACACCCTCCTCACCTGTTTCCACCAGGATTTGTCCTGTTCCCCCCACTTTTCCAGCTTTCTCCCCCCCTACCACAATCATCCTGAAGAAGGGTCCCGACCGGAAACGTCACCTATCCATTCCATCCATACGTACTCCCTGTCCACCGTGGAAAGCATTTTATCGTGATGCATCACACCTTGGTTTGGGAACAGCTCCATCCAAGACCACAAGAAATTGCAGCCAATTGTGGACGCAGCCCAGACCATCACACAAATCAACCTCCCTTCTATTGAAGATAAACACAAAATGCTGGAGTAACTCAGCAGGACAGGCAGCATCTGGTAATAGGGAAGGAATAGGTGACGTTTCGGGTCGAGACCCTTCTTCAGACTGATGTCAGGGGAGGGGGGGGGGGGGGACAAAGATTGAATGTAGGCGGAGACAGTAAGATTGGTGGGAGAACTGGAAAAGGAACTGGGGATGGATAGCAAGGACTGTCTGAAGCTATCTCCCTTCTCCATTTATACCTCATGCTGCCTCGACAAGGCCAGCAGCATAATCAAGGATGAGTCGCACCCTGGCCACTCCCTCTTCTTCCCTCTCTCATCAGGCAAAAGGTGTAGAAATGTGAAAACACACACCTCCAGATTCATGGACAGTTTCTCCCCAGCTGTTATCAGGCAACTGAACCATCCTACCACAACCAGAGAGCAGTGCTGAACTACTATCTACCTCATTGGTGATCCTCAGACTTTCCTTGATCGGACTTTGCTTGCTTTACCTTGTACTAAATGTTATTCCCTTATTATGTCTCTACACACTGTAAATGATTCAATTGTAATCATGTATTGTCTTTTAGGTGACTGGATAGCACGCAGCAAAAGTTTTTCACTGTACCTCGGTACACGTGACAATAAACTAAACTAAACTAAACTAAACTAAACTAAAATAAAATAAAATAAACTAAACCCGCTGAGTTACTCCAGCCCTTTGAGTTTTGCTCTGAGATATGATATTCGGGTTTCAAGTTCAATTGTCATAACTATTCTGATCAAAGTTCACTGATCTGAGGCGGTAACAGTTTCACTATCCACAGATGTGATCTAACCTGCTGAGTATTTCCAGCATTCTTTGTATTTTTTATACAGATTTCCAGCATCTGTAGCAGTTTGCATTTGTAAGGATTGATTTTTCTGCATGGGTGCCTGCCCAACAATGTGTGGTATGCTTGTCCCCAACAATGTGTGGCATGCTTGTCCCCAACAATGTGTGGCATGCTTGTCCCCAACAATGTGTGGCATGCTTGTCCCCAACAATGTGTGGCATGCTTGTCCCCAACAATGTGTGGCATGCTTGTCCACAACAATGTGTGGCATGCTTGTCCCCAATGAGCACAATACACTCTCCTGCCTTAGGAAAATCGGATGGATCGGGAATATTCATGCTCACTCACAGTGCCGTGAATTTTTCAATCCAAAAGGGTGCACAGCAGTCTTCTGGAAGGATTGCTGTCAACTCAAAGCCGTCTGATTGCCGGTCACCAATATTCCATCCCCCTCCCTCCCCAATCTTTGCACATCCCCCAAGCCTTTCCACTCGTCACTTTAATTTCATGTTTCATGTTTGTTGTGTTTTTATGACTGTTGGCAGATTAATTTACCTCCTGGGATAAATAAAGTTCTATCGTATCGCATTGTATTCTATCGTATCGCATCATATTAAAGACTCCAAGAAACTGGGCAGAACTTTTTATTGAGTCTTACCTCAAATCTTTGACCCTTCTGCAAGGGTCTCATATGAAGCTCTAATGTTACATTTTTTTCAGGCATGGGTATGCCCAGTATTTGTTGACAAAGCTCACTCAAACTCAGAGAAAGACACAAAAAGCTGGAGTACCTCAGCGGGTCAGACAGCATCTCTGTAGAGAAGGAATGGATGACGTTTCGGGTCGAGACCATTAGGTAAACCAGCATCTGCAGTTCCTTCCTACACATGACTCAAACTCAGGTCAAGTTTGTTTAATGAAACCCAATTGTATACCTTCGCCAGATAGACACAAAAAGCTGGAGTAAATGGCGCCGATTAGGAAAAGGGGAGATGCAACGAGACCTGGGTGTCATGGTACACCAGTCATTGAAAGTGGGCATGCAGGTGCAGCAGGCAGTGAAGAAAGCGAATGGTATGTTAGCATTCATAGCAAAAGGATTTGAGTATAGGAGCAGGGAGGTTCTACTGCAGTTGTACAGGGTATTGGTGAGACCACACCTGGAGTATTGTGTACAGTTTTGGTCTCCAAATCTGAGGAAAGACATTCTTGCCATAGAGGGAGTACAGAGAAGGTTCACCAGACTGATTCCTGGGATGTCAGGACTTTCATATAAAGAAAGACTGGATAGACTTGGCTTGTACTCGCTAGAATTTAGAAGATTGAGGTGGGATCTTATAGAAACTTACAAAATTCTTAAGGGGTTGGACAGGCTAGATGCAGGAAGATTGTTCCCGATGTTGGGGAAGTCCAGGACAAGGGGTCACAGTTTAAGGATAAAGGGGAAATCCTTTAGGACCGAGATGAGAAAAACATTTTTCACACAGAGAGTGGTAAATCTCTGGAACTCCCTGCCACAGAAGGTAGTTGAGGCCAGTTCATTAGCTATATTTAAGAGGGAGTTAGATGTGGCCCTTGTGGCTAAAGGGATCAGGGGGTATGGAGAGAAGGCAGGTACAGGATACTGAGTTGGGTGATCAGCCATGATCATATAGAATGGCGGTGCAGGCTCGAAGGGCCGAATGGCATACTCCTGCACCTATTTTCTATGTTTCTAACTCAGCGGATCAGGCAGCATCTCTAGAGAAATGGATAAGTGACTTTTCGGGTTGAGACCCTTCTTCAGACCTGAAAACATCACCTATTCCTTTTCTCCAGAGAAGCTGTCTGACCTGCTGAGATACTCCAGCTTTTTGTGTGTATCTTCGGTTTAAACCAGCATCTGCAGTTCCTTCCTATATATACCTTCTTTGTAGTGCAGAGGAAAGGTGGCTTATGTTATCTCCAGAACCACATTGGAAATCATTTCAATTATGTCCAAATGATCCAGAGATTTTCCTGGCCCCTAAAGATATCCTTGAGCAAGTTTGACAACAGGTTAGGTTAAACAGTAGATTGTAATTGTTTGGTTCCACTGCGGTCAGGGTTTACATACATTGGGGACTCTCTTGTTAACTTCATATTGTTACCACACCTGGTAACTTCATTAACCATGGCAACCATTGTTACTGCCATTAACCACAGCAAAGATTCAGCCTCAACAGCTGCTTTCCAGACAACACTGTCAGCAGCGTTTGTTCACCTGCAATGTCTTCATGCGAGATATCAAGAGATGCAGTCTGATGATCAAACGCGGTGACTGGGGGTGGTGGGTGGATGGAACAAGCTGCCAGAGGATGCAGTTGAGGCAGGGACCATCCCAACATTTCCGAAACAGTTAGACAGGTACATGGGTGGGTCAGGTTTGGAGGGATATGGGCCAAATGAAGGCAGATGGAACTAGTGTAGCTGGGACATGTTGGCTGGTGTGGGCGAGTTGGGCCGAAGGGCCTGTTTCCACACTGTATCACTCTGTGACTCTATGACTATAACTCCCTCATAGTCACAGTAATCCATCCACTGAGTGCAAAACGCAACTTTTCAAGTTTACAAGATCAGTTTATTGTCACAAGTACTATTTAAGGTACAGTGAAATTCGAATTACCATACAGCCATACTAAGTGAAAAGCAGCAAGACACACAGCTACATAAAAGTTAACATAAGCATCCACCACAGTGGATTCCACATTCCTCACTGTGATGGAAGGCAATAAAGTGCAATCTTCTTCCTCTTTGTCATTTAGGGGTACTTTCCAGAGCATCCTGACTAATGCACGGTCTGGTTTGGCAACTTGAATGCCCAGGAACAAAGGAGGCAACAGAGGCTGGTGTATCACAGACTCTGACCTCCCCACCATAAAAGGGATCTATAGGAGGCGCTGCCTCAAAAAGGCAGCCTGTATCATCAAAGACCCACAACAGTTTAGCCGTGCGCTCATTTTGCTTCTACCATTGGGAAGAAAGTACAGGAACTTGAAAACCATGAACAATAGGTTTAACAACAGCTTCTTCCCAGCAACCATCAGGGTCTCGGACACCACACAACACTAACCTCAGCATCTATGCGCTTCTATAGACTGTGTCTTCGGTTGCATTACAAGACTTTGGTTTTCACACTATTGTGGCTACCTCATATTATGGTTATTAATTTATTGTATTTTAAATTATATTCTATTTGTGTGTTATTGTGTTTACAGGCCGGTTTAACTGCAGCAAGTAGGGGGTTCATTATTCCATTGCCTTTGTATATCTATATTACTAAAACTCTGATCTTGACCGCTTTTGGCCCACTGTGCTGCGATTTCCAACAGAACGCCGCCACCTACGGCCGTCATTTTTGGCCACCTCGCTCAGAACCCCCCTCCGCCTTACGGGTGTGGAGGATTTTTCCCATCGATGAAAAATCAGAGAGATATTAATGTTTTGAAATAATTCACCATTCTCTCTGCTGCCCCTGCTGGAGGGAGGGGGAGGGACTATAAAACCAGGAAGTGGTGTGCCTCACTCACTCTCTGCAAGATGGATGAAGCCAAGGGTCACGTCTCTCTGAGCTCTGAATAACAATGAACAAATGTCCACACAACTGTGAGTCCCCTTAATGTGGTTTGAAAATGAAAACATGGTTTGTTTGAAGTAAAAAGACACTGCCTGCAAATGGTTGTTTGGGTGTTTTGGCCTGAAGTTGAAAGGCACTACTTACTGCAAATGGTGGCTTGGGTGCTTCGGCTTGAAGTTGAAAGGCACTACTTACTGCAAATGGTGGCTTGGGTGCTTTGGCTTTAAGTTGAAAGGCACTACTTACTGCAAATGGTGGTTTGGGTGGTTTGGCTTGAAGTTGAAAGGCACTACTTACTGCAAATGGTGGCTTGGATGCTTTGGCTTGAAGTTGAAAGGCACTACTTACTGCAAATGGTGGCGAGTGCTTTGGCTTGAAGTTGAAAGTCACTACTTACTGCAAATGGTGGCTTGGGTGCTTTGGCTTGAAGTTGAAAGGCACTACTTACTGCAAATGGTGGCTTGGGAGCTATGGCTTGAAGTTGAAAGGCACTACTTACTGCAAATGGTGGCTTGGGTGCTTTGGCTTGAAGTTGAAAGGCACTACTTACTGCAAATGGTGGCGAGTGCTTTGGCTTGAAGTTGAAAGTCACTACTTACTGCAAATGGTGGCTTGGGTGCTTTATTGAAGTTGAAAGGCATTACTTACTGCAAATGGTGGTTTGGGTGCTTTGGCTTGAAGTTGAAAGGCACTACTTATGGCAAATGGTGGTTTGGGTGCTTTGGCTTGAAGTTGAAAGGCACTACTTACTGCAAATGGTGGCTTGGGTGCTTTGGCTTGAAGTTGAAAGGCACTACTTACTGCAAATGGTGGCTTGGGTGCTTTGGCTTGAAGTTGAAAGGCACTACTGCAAATGCACTTACTTCCTGTTTGCACTGTATTTGATTTTAGATAAAACGCTACCACTTACGGCTGTGATTTTTGGCCATCTCACTCTGTCCCCCCTCCGCTGAGCAGGTGCAGCAAATTCTTCCCATCAATGAAAAATATAAGTGTTATTAGTGTTTAAAAAATGTTGAGAATCTCTCTCCTGTCAATCACGCCATGAAAGCCACACCTTTTCCGGTGGGAGGGGGAGGGTTTATAAAACCCAGAAGTGTGGGTGTGGCTCAGTCTCTGCTTGATGGGGGATGGAGAGGTCACGACTCTGTCTGAGCTGTGAATCAACTGAACACACTGCATGTCTACTGAACTGTGAGTTTGGTGTTTTGTGTGGGTTTATGTTGGTTTCACCCCGCATGAAATGGTATGAAGCTGCATTTGAATTTGATGGCCATGCACCCTGCTTGAAGTGGAAAGAAACTGCACTTGAATTTGGCGGCCTTGCATCCTGCTTGAAGTTGTATGAAACTGCACTTGGATTTGGTGGCCTTGGATCCAGCTTGAAGTGGTATGAAACTGCACTTGAATTCGGTGGCCTTGCACCCTGCTTGAAGTGGTTGGAAACTGCGTTTGAATTTGGTGGCCTTGCACCCTGCTTGAAGTGGTGGGAAACTGCACTTGAATTCGGTGGCCTTGCACCCTGCTCATAGTGGTAAGAAACTGTACTTGAATTTGGTGGCCTTGCACCCTGCTTGAAATGGTAGGAACATGGATTTGAACTTGGTGGCCTTGCACCCTGCTTGAAATGGAATTTCAAGGAATAGTCATGAGTCAACTGCCAGCCCACCAGCCGTGACTGAGCTGCCAGCAGATCTGGATGAGGGACTGAGCTGCCACCCCAAGAACCCATACCAGCACTCCAGAAAGCCCCCCCCACTGGCTACCAATATTAGAATTGGTGGAGAGGTGGAATATTGCGTTGGGGGACCAGCCCTCCTGTGTGAACATGGGACCCAACGGGTCCCACTTAGTCTAGTATAACAACTAAAGATTCTTGTCACCATCTTAACCACACTAACACAACGCCTCTTCACTTTGCCAACATGTCTACAGTGCTCACATCCACCATTATGAGGCTTCCCACCCGATATCAAGTCACATTGAAAAGTAGCACACCTCCTTTCAAACAGTCAATGAGCAGGTGAAGTATATACATGGGAAACTGCGCTGTGCCTCGGAAGAACTAAGTTGGCTTCTCATTTGAAATACCATAATCACATGAATCAGCTCTGAGTGTATATCGAAGTCTCAATTTGCCTCACTTAATTACCGATAAGTGACAAAGAAAGTAATATGTGACATACCTGCATACTCATTCAACACTGAGGAAAATAACGCAGGGTGGCACGGTGGCGCAGCGGTAGTGTTGCTGCCTTACAGCACCAGAGCCATGAGTTCGATCCTGACTACGGGTGCTGTCTGTACAGAGTTTGTACGTTCTCCTCGTGACCTGCGTGGGTTTTCTCCGGGTGCTCCGGTTACCTCCCACACTCCAAAGATGTACAGGTTTGTAGGTTAATTGGCTTGGTAGAATTGTGCATAGTCCCTAGTGGTGTAGAATAGTGTTAGTGTGCGGGGATCGCTAATCGATGCTGACTCGGTCGGCCAAAGGGCCTGTTTCCTTGTATGCTGTATTTCTAAATTAAACTAAACTAAACTCGAAGAGATGCTTCATTGTCTCTGCAGGAAGCCCACAATGGGGAAACCAACACCCCGAAACCTGAATGGTCACCAGCAAGTTTGCTACAGATACTGACACCACTTAGTACCATTTGCCATTCTAAATAAATAAAAACCTTTGTAATTTCAGCAGTTTGTGTACCTGAAGTCAATAAGTGAGACTACAATGTTTACGGAGCAATTTAATCTTGTCAATTAATGCTGTGCTAACAGTTGGACAATTGAATAATTCAATGTATTCCTTGGTTTTCTAGTCCTTCGGCCCACCGAGACCGCGTTGACCAGCGATCCTTGCACACTAACACTATCCTACACACACAAGGGACTATTTACAATTTTATCAATTAACCTACAAGTGATGGATTGGAATTAGTATTCATAAAATACTAGACATAGAGGTTTATGTGTGTCATTCTGTATACAAAGGGGTGTGTTCGGTGGCGCACCGGTAGAGTTGCTGTTTACAGCGGTAACAGCACCAGTGACCCGGGTTCGATCCTGGCTACATGTGCTGTCTGTATGGAGTTTGTTTGTTCTTTGCATGATCTTCTCTGAGAACTTTGGATTCCTCCCACACTCCAAAGACGTACAGGTTTGTAGGTTAATTGGCATGAGATAAATGTAAAAAATGTCTCCCGTGTGTGTAGGATAGTGCTAATATTCTTCCTATTGAGGGAGTACAGCATAGGTTCACCAGGTTAATTCCCGGGATGGCGGGACTGACATATTGATGAAAGAATGAATCTAATGGGTTTATATTCACTGGAATTTAGAAGGATGAGAGGGGAAATTATGGAAACATATCAAATTATTAAGGGATTGGACAGGATAGATGCAGGAAAAATGTTCCCAATGTTAGGGGAGTCCAGAACCAGGGATCACATTGTAAGAATAACGGGTAGGCCATTTAAGACTGAGATGAGGAAAAACATTTTCACCCAGAGAGCTGAGAATCTGTGGAATTCTCTGCCACGGAAGGCAGTGGAGACCAATACACTGGATGTTCTCAAGAGAGAGTTATAGTAGATATAGCTCTTGGGGCTAATGGAATCAAGGGATATGGGGAGAAAGCAGGAACGGGGTACTGATTTTGGATGATCAGCCATGATCATATTGAATGGCGGTGCTGGCTCAAAGTGCCAAATGGCCTCTTCCTGCACCTATTCTCCATGTTTCTGTGTTAATGTGCTGGGATTGGTCTGCAGTGCAGACTCGGTGAGCCGAAGGGCCTGTTTCCATGCTGTATCTCTAAAACTAAAATCTAAAACTAAAACCAAGGATGATTTGGCTCTTTATAGATTGGACTTGGAGGGAGTTGGGGAATGGGAGGCAAACGATGATTGTAATTCTGTCGCTGCATGGTTTGGGTGAGAAGTCATTGTTCCTTCACCCATCTGATCAGATGGGCGACTGGCGAATGTCACGTAAAGAATGGAATGCCTCAATAATGCTCTCATTTTACTAATGCCCTTAAAACTCAATATTCATTGTCTACACCCACTTTACGTAGCTGTGTAGGAATCTACTTACTGGGAACATGATCACCAACATGTTGGAACAATGATACAGTAATCAGTGTGTGTCGGAAGGAACTACAGATGCTGGTTTAAATTGAAGAAAGACGCAAAAAGCTGGAGTAACTCAGCGGGTCAGGCTGCATCTCTGGAGAAAAGGAATAGGTGACGTTTTAGGTCGAGACCCTTCATCAGATGGAAGGGTCTCGACCCGAAAGGTCAATTTTCTCCTGACCCGCTGGGTTACTCCAGCTTTGTATCTATATACAGATGCCAGTATCTAGACCCAGAAATGTCTGCAATCTTTGCGCATCCTTCTTCACTTGTTGAACAGCAAACCTGTCGACAACGGAAGGGAAACGCTCCAGGCAGCCTTGTAAAGTCGAACAGTTGGGCTTGAAAACTGTCTTGAGATTTTGCAGATGATCTTGCAGCCGCCAGGAGATTATCCAGGAGACAACCTGCTGAAAGTTGTCTCTGTGGTTTAGTGAGTTATGGCTGGAGCAGTAGCTGCAACAAACGCAGCAGATTGAAAGGTGTGTGCCACCCTTGTTCTTAACGAGCTTCTGAATTGCTACATCCTGAAAACTAATTGAAATAGATTCCATTTAACTTCTTATGGTTATAATGGGAATAGCAGCATGTTTTATGCTGGAGCAGGAGATCAGTAGCTGATTTTATGGCACAGATCTCCCGCACAGCATACAGGTTATGAATTTATTCTCAGCACAATGCATTTTGTTGGCGTTATTATGCCCTCTCATACCTTTCAATTGCAATCCAAAGCGGGGCCACAGGGGAGAGAGAATGGAGTACACTTGCTGATTCTTTTTCACACGATCTTTCTTTAATCACTGTGTCCTGTGCTTTCTTTGTGCATGCAGGCTCAATGTCTCCTTCATACACACTCCTCCACCTCATTAATCCATTACTGTTTCCTTTTTCTTACAAAATCATGCTGTCTTTCTCACTGATGCAGTTAATTATGTTACCCCAGGATCCAATAACTACTTGAACCTATGCCAGCATTGAGAGGAGCGTGTATATGGGAGCCAGTATCATTAGCAAGTTGCACCTATTTCTGATGCATTTTCTTTGAAGACCTAATATACAAATTGGAGATTTGAGTTTAATCCACTGCCTTCTCTCTGCAGTGAAGAGCTCCAAGTATTCCAATGTCCTGAGAAGGAAGGAACTGCAGATGCTGGTTTAAACCGAAGATAAACACAAGATGCTGGAGTAACTCAGCGGGACAGAGAGAATCTCCGGAGAGAAGCTCCCCTAGTCTGAAGAAGGATCTCAACCCGAAACATCACCCATTCCTTCTCTCCAGAGATGCTGCCTGTCCCGCTGAGTTACTCCAGCATTTTGTGTCTATGTTCTATTCCAATGTAGTGACATCTGAAGAACTAAATAAGAACGCTACGCAGCGTTAGTAACTGAATTCTTGGTTATTACTGAAACAAGACAAAAGTAAAAAGACTAGTAATATCAGCGTATATACAACAAAATGTAGGAATAAGAGTTATATGAACTAATCAAAGAACCACTGGTGCATTTTATGCTTGATTTTAGATGGAACAAAAATAAATAAAACGGTTGATGTAATATATCATGGAAAGCTAGGATTGCTTTGGGGATAAAGACATGCTCAAACAAAGTAATACAATACGTACTTTCAAGTTGATACAATATTGGGTGTAAAGCATGAGTTATCATCCTCTGGAAGTGTCATGTTAATGAATGACTCCATACATCAGCCAGACCCTCCCATGTCCCATCAAATATGTCTGTCACTGTGCACGTGAAACATGAATGGAAAATTACCGTTCATATGTTGTTCATATTTTGCATAATACTCATTCTGTCGTGAAAAAATCCCAAATCCAGAAAGAATAAAAAGTCCAGGGATATGTATGTCCCTTCCTGTTCTATTATGTCCCAAAATTGTTATCCCCATATGATCCTCCACAGCCATCAGGCTATTAAACACTACAACCTCAATAAGCTCTGAACTACATAGACTTGGGACATTGGTTTTATCTTTTTGCACTATTATTGTTTGTTTATTCTTTTGTGTACATATATGTGTGTGTGTGTATGTATGTATGTATATATACATACATACTTATATACATATGCACTATATATATCTATAGTGCAGTATATGTGTGTATATGTACATACAGGTATAAACTTTTTTCCTGTTCAGTACATTATTTACAGTGTATTATGTTTACATGTTCTACTGCTACAAGTAAGTTCTATGACATATGACAATAAAGCACTTGACTCTTGTGTCTCTTGATGGTATCAGTGATTCAACAGTAGGAAGCATTCAGGAATGAGAAATGGACAAAAGATCTTTAAGTGCACCTGTTTGTGAATCTGCAGGTAATGGTCTTTCACAGTAAAGTATCCATTTCCTGACTGAATCGTCTTACCCTACTTTCAGTCTGATGAAGAGTCTCGACTGGAAACGTCAAACCATTCCTTCTCTCCAGTGATGCTGCCTGTCCTGCTGAGTAACTCCAGCATTTAGTGTCTATTATTTATGCTTACTATCGTTTGTTTGGCTCCTGTTGGTAAGGCACTCTGAAGATTCTCATCACCAATAGGGTAGTGATAGAAACATAGAAACATAGAAAGTAGGTGTAGTAGGCCATTCGGCCCTTCGAGCCAGCACCACCATTCATGGCTGATCATCCAGAATCAGTATATTGTTCAAGAAGGAACTGCAGATGCTGGAAAATCGAAGGTACACAAAAATGCTGGAGAAACTCAGCGGGTGCAGCAGCATCTATGGAGCGAAGGAAATAGGTAACGTTTCGGGACGAAACGTTACCTATTTCCTTCGCTCCATGGATGCTGCTGCACCCGCTGAGTTTCTCCAGCATTTTTGTGTACCATCCAGAATCAGTACCCTGTTCCTGCTTTTTCCCCGATATTCCTTAATTCCTAGCCCTAAGAGCTATATCTAACTCTCTCTTGAATACATCCAGTGAATTGGCCTTCACTGCCTTCTGTGGCAGAGAATTCGACCAATTCACAACTCTCTGGGTGAAAAAGTTTTTCCTCATCCTTCAAATCAATCCCATTGACCGTGGAGTATTGGAGAGAAGGTGCGGAGATTTACATCATATTCTGTCTACAACATATTCACTGGCAGTTATCATACCTCATGAATACGTTTGTTGGAAAGAACTGTAGATGCTTGGTGAAAAGGGGCAGTGATTGCCATTATGTAGCCACATGACTGAAGAACTATCAAACTGTTGGGCTGAATTAAAATATGTTGCTTTTTGTGGTAATTTTATTCCTGCTTTGACAATCTAATGCCTTATTTGACAGTCTAAGATTTTCTAGTCGGCACTGTATAACAATTATGAATTCACTAGTGACTGACAATTTGGGAACACTCACTCTCTCTTGTCCTAATTCTGTCATAAAATTTGCATATTTTTAGCCTGATCTGTTTTGCCAAAAGCCAGGGTTTGTGCAAAGGCGTAATGGCCCATTGCTTTTGGACCAAGAAGTGAACAGAATCGTTCTACCCTGTTACATTTACAAGCTAATACGTTGAACATTAATTAGTTAATGGTTGTTGAAAATATCAAAATGTCTTTGGAGAACGAATATTTCAGAAACAACTTGTAGTTTGGGCAACACAGACAATTCCTAGGTCAGGTATATCGAGGATAACTTCATTTTGTACAAATATGATGCTCCCATATCAGGCTCGTGGCCTTCCTGTGTTAAAATGGCAAATTAGTTCACTTCTGTCAAAATATGGATTGAGATGATGTCATACAAAATACTAAGTTGAATGGGCAACATTCTGATTTTTCTTTTTGTGTTGCTCTAAATGAGGGAATGTCATGATTTTTTTATTTTGGGAATTCCAATGTTAACATGAAACGCTCAAGGCCATTCAACCAGAAGAGAATAAAACAACCTCCCTTCTGCTCAATAAAATAAGTCCCTCTGGTTGCCTTATGAGCCTGTCCCACTTACGTGACTTTTTCAGCGACTGCCGGCACCCGTCATAGGTCATTGCAGGTTGCCGAAAATGTTCAATATGTTGAAAATTCAGCGGCGACCAGAAAGACGCTACGACTCTTTAGGCGACTGAGGAGACGACTCACGACCGTACAGGCGACACCCTGGCGACATGTCGCGGGGTGACACCTGTATGGTCGTGAGTAGTCGCCCAAAGAGTCGTACCTTGTTCTGGTCGCCGCTGGATTTTCAACACGTTGACATTTTTCGGCGACCTGCTGCGACTATGACAGGTGTCGGCAAGTCACCGAAAAAATCACGTAAGTGGGACAGGTTCATAAGTGAGACATTCTTATATCACATTGATATTTCTCATATCAGCATAGATGCGTATGGTGAGGAATTCATCAGCCAAACTCTCCAGAAGTTCCTTCCAAAGTGTTCTCATAATATCAGTTACACATATTGGGCAGGTACATGGATAGGAAATATTTATAGGAATATGGACCAAACGCGGGCAAATGGCTCAGATGGGATAACTTGGACGGGTTGGGCCGATGAGCCTATTCCGTGCTGTGTGACTCTATGAATCTATGCCTCTGTATCACTGTAGGTAGACACAGAATGCTGGAGTAACTCAGTGGGACAGGCAGCATCTCTGGAGAGCAGGAGCAGGTGACGTTTCGAGTCGAGACCCTCAGCAACCCGAAATGTCACCCATTCCTTCTCTCCAGAGATGCTGCCTGTGCCGCTGAGTTACTCCAGCATTCTGTGTCTATCTTCGGTTTAAACCAGCATCTGCAGTTCCTTCCTACACACCTCTATATTACTTTCGTATCCCACCGTGCTCATGGTGTAACTCAGATTCAAGCTCTTCTTCCACCCATTTTCACTTTGCTATGCACCTTGTAAGTCACTCTGTTACTTAACTTGAGCAATTAAAACATAGAAACATAGAAAATAGGTGCAGGAGGAGGCCATTTGGCCCTTCGAGCCAGCACCGCCATTCATCGTGATCATGGCCGATCATCCACAATCAATAACCCGTGCCTGCTTTCTCCCCATATCCCTTGATTCCGCTAGCCCCTAGAACTCTATCTAACTCTCTTTTAAATTCATCCAGTGAGTTGGCCTTATGTGGCAGTGAATTCCACAAATTCACAACTCTCTGGGTGAAAAAGGTTTTTCAGTTTTAAATGACCTCCCCTTTATTCGCAGGCTGTGGCCCCTAGTTCTGGACTCCCCCATCATTGGGAACATATTGCCTACATCTAGCTTGTCCAGTCCTTTTATAATTTTATACGTCTCTATAAGATCACCTCTCATCCTTCTAAATTCCAGTGAATACAAGCCCAGTCTTTCCAATCTTTCCTCAAAATACTGTCCCGCCATCCCGGGGATTAACCTCGTGAACCTACGCTGCACTCCCTCAATAGCAAGGATGTCCTTCTTCAATATTTTGATTCAGATGAAAGCCAAGCAAATGACTGTAATCAATTCTACATTTTAAATATTAAAATACATCTTGTTGGCGTCCAAACTTGGCCAAGCAGGACAAATCTGGATCACAGTGAAGAGAGGAGGAAAGGAAGATCCCGTCTCTTGCCAAATTGAATCCATTTGGATTTGAATATGCCAGTGAATGTATGGTGAGAATGGCCATGACGGGATGAATGCCCGACAGGACAAAGGGCTCGTCTCTTCCAGCATGTCACAGAGAAAAGGAGAGCTGAAATCAAGCACGTTGGAGGAAGAAAAAGCATGAGCGATGTGTCCCTTGGCGGCATTTCTAAGCATCACCATGTAGTTAGCTGGAGGCTGGATAATGACAAACTGATTTGAGTACAACATTGTAAATCATGAGAGCAAAGCTTAAATTAATGTCATGTCTCCCCCCCCCACGCTAGTTTAAACTCTTCGGTTTAAACTAGCATCTGCAGTTCCTTCCTACACTGTGACCTTGGTATGTTTTCTCCTACCTGGAGATGTCACTGGGTCAAACATGGTGTTTTGTAGTGCAGCCATTCAGAATTAGCACAAAAAGTGGAAATATTTAAATCTCTACAGGCTATAAAATCCTTGTGTTATTTGCATTGATCAAAATGCTTGCCTTTAATAAACTTATTGTTTACTGCTCATTCTTAACACAAAATAACATTTTCATTATCATCCCTTTGATTATGTCGCATATCTATTGGATCCGGGGCCATTCACCACAAGCAATTATTGCAGTGATTAGAATTGAATTGGATTAAAGTCTGCATACTAAATAGGTTTAGCAATTTAAAGTCTGTTCATTTATCCTAGAGTCACAGCGACAAACAACTGTGTAATGATCAGCCTCTCCGGGGACTGGGTGCTGGATGCTTTTGCTGCTTTCTACATTTTAACACCAGATGAATCTCTGTAATAAAATAAAAGATCTGAATTGCGTTGCCCCTATTTACCATTTACGTATGAGCTCCACAGTTGAATAGCAATCAAATAATATCCTCCCTACCTGTAAAGTTCAAAATCCAGAATGAAAACGTATATCTTTACCACTGTTACTGGAGATAACACACTCAAAACTGTTGAATGATATCTCTGGCTACATTGATAAGATACATTATAATTTACACAAAGGAAAGGAACGGAACCATTTGCAGAGCTGCAATGCTTTTAAGCTGAGAGAAATGTGCGCAATGATATGATGTCTATGTTTATGTAAGAAGCATGATAAGACAGCTTATCTGTTGCACTTGCTTTTCAGGCCTGGATAATACACACTGCATTTCAGTAGTTTGCTGGCCTTCCACTGACTTCTTCCCAATATGCCATGTATCAATTTACAAAACAATGTAATCTGATAATTAGCTGTGCAACCTCCATTATTTGCACTGCGATTATCCACCATCACTATTAACTGCCAGAATTTTCAGAGGACAAAGGCATAGGAGAGACACGGTCTCACTGTGCAGTGCGATTATGTTATTTTATTACATTTCCGCTTCTTGATGTGTAAGAGCAAAAATAAAAGTTTGTGCTGTTTATGTACTTGCCTTCACTCCCTTGCTAAAGTGTAGGAAGTAACTGCAGATGAAATGTGTCGGAAGGAACTGCAGATGCTGGTTTAAACCGAAGATAGACAAAAAAAAAAGCTGGAGTAACTCAGCAGGTCAGCCAGCATCTCTGAAGAAAAGGTAATTGGTGGTTTTCGGGTCGAGACCCTTCTTCAGACTCAATAGGTGATGTTTAGGGTTGAGAGCCTTCTTCTGAAGAAAGGTCTTGACCCGAAATATCACCTATTCCTTTTCTCAAGAGGTGCTGCCTGACCCGTTGAGTTACTCCAGTTTTTTGTGTCAATCTAAGGAACTGCAGATGCTGGTTTCCACCGAAGATAGACACAAAATGCAGGAGTAACTCAACAGGACAGGAAGCATCTCTGGAGAGAAGGAATGGGTGATGCTTTAGGTCAAGACCCTTGAAGGACGCTGCCTGTCCCGCTGAGTTACCCCAGTACTTTGTGTTTATCCCTTACTAAAGTCTTCCATTAAAGAAGCTGTGTCCTGCAATATTGACGAGGCTCTATGTAAATGCAACATGTTGTTGTGATAATTTAAAATCAGAGATATTATTGGTCAAATAATGACAGGTACATGGTGGCTGAGAAGGTTATTGGCTGCAACCTTCCCTCCATTGATGAACTGTACACTGCAAGGGCCAGGAAGCGAGAGGATAAGATCACCTCTGACCCCTCTCACCCTGGCCCCAAACTCTTTGAATCACTTCCCTCTGGAAGACGACTCCGGACAGTCCAAGCTGCCACAGCCAGACATAAAAACATATTTTTTCCTCAAGTAGTAGCTCTACTCAAAAAACTAAAATCTGTAGCCTTTTTTGCTCTGGTATTTTAATTAACATGTTTAATCAATAATGTTTTATTATTAATGTTTAATGTTTCAATAGTCCTTCCTAACTGTCACTGTGTGTCGTATTGTCACTTGCGGGCGGAGCACCAAGGCAAATTCCCTGTATGTGAATGTTTGGCCAATAAACTTATTCATTCATGAACATATTTTCAACAGACACAAAAAGCTGGAGTATCTCAGTGGGACAGGCAGCATCTCTGGAGAGAAGGAATGTGTGACATTTTGGGTGGAGTCGACCCGAGTTGTCCCACTGAGTTACCTCAGCTTCTTTGGTTTAAACCAGCATCTACAGTTCCTTCCTAAACATACTAAACATATTTCCAATATTGTTTTAAAATAGCTGAAATAAAGCACGATTTTAGTGTCAGGTTCCGCAGTATTTTCCTGCTCATTTGTTTCCCTCGATCCTCTGAGAGAAATATGAACCTTTATGATCTCAGCAAGGTAACCTGAGAACTATCCTCAATGTAATTTTAACAGAAGCAGCCATACTTTTTGCTTGGCTTGAATATAAATTGAATTTGGATCAGATTGCTGCATCAGCCAGGTGAGGAAAATTATTATTTTGCAGAAGATTTGTCATGTTTGAGATAGAAGCAAAACTATCTGATCTGCTTTCAAAGTCAGCCTCTGTATTTTTTGTTTATCTGCTTGGAAAAGGGAGCCTTTTATGCTGCTGGAAATCACAATGCAAACCGTTTTGTTAATGTTATGAAATATGCATCAGCATTGAAGGAAAATAGCAAGGATTTCAGCGGTAGTGCTACTGCCTTCCAGCACCTTAGACCTGGGTTGGATCCTGACTACGCTTGCTGTCTGTACGGAGTTTGTACATTCTCCCTGTGATCGCGTGGGTTTTTCCCGGGTGCACTGGTCTCCTCCCACATTCGAAAGACGTAAAGATTTGTAGATTTGGAGAAGATTGTAAATTTTCCTTAGTGTCTCTCATTGTTGGTAGGGTGGTTCAGTTCCCAGTTTGTTAATCAGGCAACTGAATATTCCTCCCCACACCTAGAGAGCAGTCCTGATACTATTTACCTCATTGGAGACGATCTTTGATCGGACTTTATCTTGCACTAAATGCTATTCATGTTATTCCCATTATCACGTATCCATCCACTGTGGGCGGCTCAATTGTAATCATGTATTGTCTTTCGGCTGACTGCTTAGCACGCAACAAAAGCTTCTCACCGTACCTCGGTACACGTGACAATAAAACTAAACTCAAATAACGGGGAGGCCCTGACCACGGGGAACAATGGAGGAAGAGACTGACTTTGGTGCCATCCCACACAGTGGAAAACTCTGATTCTGCTGTGTGGGGATGTTTATGTCAAACTCTATAGTGTATCTCCTCCAACCTCATCTACTGCATCCGCTGCTCTAGATGTCAGCTGATTTACATCGGTGAGACCAAGCGTAGGTTGGGCGACCGTTTCGCCGAACACCTCCGCTCAGTCCGCAATAACCTACCTGACCTCCCGGTGGCTCAGCACTTCAACTCCCCCTCCCATTCCCAATCCGACCTCTCTGTCCTGGGTCTCCTCCATTGCCAGAGTGAGCAACAGCGGAAATTGGAGGAACAGCACCTCATATTCCGTCTGGGGTCCTTGCGTCCTTATGGCATCAACATTGAATTCCCCCAATTTGGCTAGCCTGTGCTGTCTCCTCCCCTTCCTTCACTCTCTAGCTGTCTCCTCCCACCCTCCCATCCGCCCGCCCTCGGGCTCCTCCTCCTCCTCCCTTTTTCCTTCTTTCTTTCCCCACCCCCCATCAGTCTGAAGAAGGGTTTCGGCCCGAAACGTCGCCTATTTCCTTCGCTCCATAGATGCTGCTGCACCCGCTAAGTTTCCCCAGCAATTTTGTGTACCTTCGATATTCCAGCATCTGCAGTTCCCTTTTGAACTCTATAGTGTGTTGTGTCCCTTATTTTTATTGTATGGCTGTATGGGAATTTCATTTCACTGTGCCATCTGGCACATGTGACGAATACATGTATCTTGTATCTTGTAAATAAACTAAACTAAACTCAAATAGTGTGTGGGATTGCACTGGAGGAAGAAGACAACCAATTAACTAATCTCTTGTACATGCGCTCATTGTTTCTTGTTTAAGTACAGACAGTGAATGCCTGCAGGTGATTCACTCTGGGGCCACTGCAGTCCTAACCCCCCTCTCCTTGGTTATTGTGCAATGCTAACTTCCTATCAAAAAAGTTCATTGTATAGCAATTAAGATTGTGAGGTTCGATCAACTTTTACCTCCTTGACTAGCGGCACTGAAATCAATTACAATCAGCTCTTCCAGCTGTTGTGCAGCGCATCAGAATCTCCTCAAAGTCTTCACTTGACAAATTGAAGGTGATTAGTATCAAACGCTCAGATAATTGGAAAGATAAGAGTGGAGGCAGTGGGAACCAATCAAACCGGTGGGACACCTGATCCTCATTGTGTCCTGCTATTTCTGTTTATTCAGTCTGAAGAAGGAACCTTGTTCCGAAATGTCTCCTGAGATGCTGCCTGTCCTGCTGAGTTACTCCAGCTTTTTGTGTCTATATTCTAATAAAACAGGTCACCAGATCTCAATTTCTTCTCAATTTGTGGCATCTTGCTATGCTCCAATTGGCTGCTGCTTTTCCTTCATTACAATGCTTCAAAATCACTTCATCAGTTGTAAAGTTCGGTGACGTTCTGACGGTGACACTAAAGCATCGCACGGTGAAAACCTTGCCTCATTTCTTCATTTTTCTTTATTTCTTTTCATCTTTTCTATCTCTGCCAATTAATTCATTAATTCATCTATTAATGCTATATGAGTATACCAATCCAAATATAACCCCTTCATTATTCACTTGTGCTTTTTCTTTCTTTCCACCCTCCCTCTCTCTCCCCTCCCCCCCTCCTCCCCTCCCTCCTTCCCCCCCCTCCTTCCCTTCCTCGCCCCCTTCTATCCCCCCCCTCCCTCCTCCCTCCCCCTCTCTCCTTTCCTCCCTCCCCCTCTCCCTCCCTCCTTCCCTCCCTCCTTCTTTCTTCCTCCCTTGGGATCGAGAATGACTTCCTTCCCCTTCAATTTTGTGTGTTTTAGTTTAGTTTAGAGATTCAGAGTGGAAACAGGCCCTTCAGCCCAGCAAGTCTGCACCGACCAGCGATGCCCGCACACGAACACTATCCGACACACACTAGGTCCAATTTACATTTACCAAGCCAATTAACCTACAAACCTGTACGTCTTTGGAGTGTGGGAGGAAACCAAAGATTTTGGAGAAAACTCACGCAGGTCACGGGGAGAACGTACAAACTCCGAACAGGCAGCACCCGTTGTGCCACCATGCCACCCGAAGGGGCAGATAGTGTTTGGCAAGATGGGTGAGTGGAGAGCTTGTGAGGTGGTGTGTTTCCTGAATCATTTGCATGATTTGCCTGTGTGTTCTTGGTCTGGCCTTAGATTTTCCAAGCCAACCTGATGCTTCTTCTTCTCCACATTGAGCAGTCATTAACCACTAGTCTATAACATCACCAGAGTAGTTAGTTCACATTCTGTAGAATATTAGTTAGAATCTGTACCTGTTCAGGTCAGGTCGGGGGGAGTTCCCCCCCTCGCCACGCGTACCATGCAATCCTGTGCTACCCGCTCCG
This sequence comes from Amblyraja radiata, assembly GCF_010909765.2. Lineage (NCBI taxonomy): Eukaryota > Metazoa > Chordata > Chondrichthyes > Rajiformes > Rajidae > Amblyraja > Amblyraja radiata. The sequence continues at coordinate 6,579,312 of NC_045980.1, forward strand.
TGGTCGGATAGTCGGCGACTAAACTGTCTCCCCCACCTGGTTTGCCAGGTGAGGAGGGGTCTGTGGACCCCCAGCAGGACCAGAAACAAGACCTGTCAAAGGGCGAATGAGCTTCTAGCGAGCCAACGGCCATCCGCACTTCAGTGGAAGTTGCGATCACTGTTGCACGTACCATTGTAAGGCACCGTGCCCGTTGATGTATCAACAATGATGATGATGTACCGAACACTTATTGTCTTTTTCAAAAGCATGCCCCAGGTCAATGTTTGTGTATGATTTATCAGTATTCCCCAATTATCATGTTATGGATAGACAGCAGAACGTATTTTCCAGTCTTTCCTTCTGCTTCAATAAACCTGACTTCAATGTTTGTGGCTCCCTTGTCTCTCAACAATAAGTTCTAAAAGAGAGTGAGTGATGAACAACACTGGGATGATTTGTCCTCAATGATTGAAGTTTCTAATCGCTGTTGATCACTGCTCCGAAAGTATTGAGGCTTCAAGCTCATGAGAGTGAACTGGCAAGTTTCGTCCAGCATGGATCTACCTGCCACAACCTGGCTGCTAGGCTTTTTCTTTGGAAACCATGTGTCTTGTGGACGGAGAAAAGTTCTGTAATAAAGTGATGATCGGCCATGATCATATTGAATGGCGGTGCAGGCTCGAAGGGCCGAATGGCCTACTCCTGCACCTATTTTATATGTTTCTATGTTTCTATGATTCTTGACTTAAATAACTCTCTTTCAACTTCATCTTCAGTTCTTCATAAAGTTATTTTGCTAATGCCCTTCTTTCTACTTGCACCACTATATATCAGCGTGTGATTAGGTCATAAGGTCATAAGTGGTAGGAGCGTAATTAGGCCATTCGGCCCATCAAGTCCATTCCGCCATTCAATCATGGCTGACTCTATCTCTCCCTCCTAACCTCATTGTCCTGCCTTCTCCCCATGACACCCATACCAGTCAAGGATCGATCTATCTCTGCCTTAAAAAATATCCGTTGACGTGGCCTCCACAGCCTTCTGCCCCCTTGCTTGCTGTATCCGACACTTGGTTACTCCACTACCAGCTCCAGTGCTGTAGTTTGGGCTGTCACTCCTCATTGGGTAAAGCGAGCGTGTTTGACCAATTTGCATTGATCTGCTAAATCCTGGTCATTAATATAAATTAGAAACAGTAGGAATCCCGACACTGATCCCTGGGGCAAACTATTTAGCAATCCCCACTGCTCTAAACTCCTCTAAGTAACTGCCACTTCCAAGCTCTCAGTTGATATTTAATCTGTTCCTAAGTATTATCCAGAAACCCCACTGGTTTAAATTTAAGTTTTTCATCTGGTTCAGATGTGGGCCCGCAGATTCGAAAGTGCGGCCTATGTTTTTTTTTTAACGTGTCACCCAGTTTATCCGAAGAACACAACCTATCACCAAATGCAGTGAGCGTTACAGGCGGACATATGTGAAATTAAATTGCTGCATTCCGTGTGACTGATGCACGCAGGCAGGAGTGAGCGAAGCTCATATTACGCCACCGCTGCAGAACTACATCCCCTGCTCCTGCTGAAGAAACTGCAAGAGTCGCAGTTGCAAGAACAGGACTTGCAGGAGGATGGTGTGCTGCTCAGGCATGAGTTACTGTAACTGGCCAGCACTTACCTCAGTTCTACAGGAGAGCCCACTAGAACAGCAGCACATCAGATTTCCATTGATCTTCCCCTGGGTGATTGCTTGGCTAGTCTGATTCCACCAAGCTTGGATAGAGGGGATGTGGAGAGAATGTTTCCACTAGTGGCTAGACTTAGCCTCAGAATTAAAGGACATTGCTTCAGGAAGGAGATGAGGAGGAATTTCTTTAGTCAGAGGGTGGTGAATCTGTGGAATTCTTTGCCACAGAAGGTTATGGTGGTCAAGTCAATGGATATTTTTTAAGGCAGAGATAGATTAATTCTTAATTAGTACAGGTGTCAGAGGTTATGGGGAGAAGGTGGGAGAATGTGATTGAGAAGGAGAGATAGATCAGCATGATTGAATAGCATAGTAGACGTTGGGCCGAATGGCCTAATTCTGCTCCTATCACATGACCTTATGACCTTGTTCTAACTTAGGCTCACAGTCAGAAGCAACATTTCTATTTCCAAGTTTGGCTTTTCTCACGCAATTCGTGAACGCTGAGTAAATGATGGCTCCCTAATGGGAGCGGGGTCACTCGATTCTTGGTGAGCAAAAGGAGAAAAGATACCAGGAATAGTGGAAATATGATTAGTCATGAACAGTCACTGATAGGGCGGACTTGATGGGCTGAGTGGCCTACTCCTGCTACCAATTTGCGTGCATGTACGCTTGTTGTATCCTCTGCTTGTTCTGCTTTAACAGTTCCTTAATGAGCAAAGTAAACTGCTGGAAGATTTCTTTCTAGCAGCGACTTTTGTGCATAATAATTAACGCTGACTCATCAATGTCCCCTCTCAGAATTGCCAGCTGCTAATATACAGGTGAGTAGAGATGTGATGGTGTGAAATGAGGCCTTTGTTATTTAGAGATGGAATATATTCCAGTCAAGCAATAGGTTACAACAGTCTAGATTAAGTTACATATTGTAAATCTGGCCATGCGTTTCATGTGACGTGTCATTACACTGTGGCTGCAACCAGCAATGCAAGGTTACTGACTTTACACTGAGACTTGCCCCCTTTAGGAATGCAAATGCTTTGGTCACAGTACAGAAGTGGGACAGAGCTTCCATGAAAAGCATCCAGCTGTTCTAATGCGAGTTCCTAACCCCTGCTCCGCTGATCTCTGTCATTGAGGCCACCGCCTTCCGACAGCGGACTCCAGGGAGTCCAGCGATGGAGGGTAATCCTTTGCAAGGTCCCACAAGTTGCGCTGCAAAGCCTGCCCGCTGAACCTGTGCCAAGCTAAACCTGATGCAGGTTCAGTGACGCTGCTCATTTGAATGGGGGGGAAGGCTGCAGGAAGGAACTGCAGAAGCTGGTTTTACAACCAAAGATAGACACAAAAAGCTGGAGTAACTCAGCGGGACAGGCAGCATCTCTGGAGAGAAGGAGTGGGTGATGTTTCAGGTCGAGACCCGTCTTCAGGAAGTGTGCCGGGTATAGGTTTGGGTTATGCGAACACGACCAAATGTAACGCTAACGAACGTGGAGAATGTCGGAGGAATTTTACACAGTTCTTGTCTTGTTACATATTTTGTGTCTATCTTCGGTTTAAACCAACATCTGCAGATCCTTCCTACACATGTCACTTTTATACAACGGCGGTTCCTTTTTATTACATGTTTATACATGGGTTGGAACAAAACTAGGTCAGTTTGTTTGTCCTTTATTACATGTTAGGGGATTTGTACATCACAGCAGGGCCAGCATTTATTACACTTTGCTAAAAGCCCAAGAAAACAGTCCAACAGTCCAACAGATGAGAGTAGAGGAGCAAGGAGGTCCTACTGCAGTTGTACAGGGCCCTGGTGAGACCACACCTGGAGTATTGTGTGCAGATCTGATCTCCTAATTTGAGGAAGGACATTCTTGCTATTGAGAGAATGCAGTGTAGGTCCATCAGGTTAATTCCCGGGTTGGCGGGATTGACATTTGATGAAAGAATGGGTCGACTTGATTTATATTCACTGGAATTTAGAAGGATGAGAGGCGATCTTATAGAAATGTATAACATTCTTAAGGGATTGGACAGGCTAGATGCAGGAAAAATGTTCCCGATGTTGGAGGAGACCAGAACCAGAGGTCACAGTTTAAGAATAAGGGGTCGGCCATTTAGGACTGAGATGAGGAAAAACCTTTTCTCCCAGAGAATCAGCGGAACCTTTTGCAGGAAGGCAGTTGAGGCCAATTCACTGGATGTTTTCAAGAGAGAGTTAAATATAGATCTTATGGCTAATGGAATCAAGGGATATGGGGAGAAAGCAGGAACGAGGTACTGATTTTGGATGATCAGCCATGATCATATAGAATGGCGTTGCTGGATCGTAGGGCTGAATGGCCTACTCCTGCACCTATTTTATGTTTCTATGTTTCTTTACAGCATAGAAACAGGATCCTCAACCCCATCATTCCACTTTCTATCAGGCACCCATTTACATGAGTCGAATGCAAATCCAATTCCCCTCCCTCCCCCCACCCAAGGCTTAACAGTTTGCTTACACACACCAGGGGTAATTTACAATGACCGGTTAACCTGCCGACCAGCACTGCACACCTTCAGGACGTGGCAGAAAGCCAAATATTACCTGCCAGTTACGGGAGAACATGCGAACTCCACACAGTCAGCACCAAGGTCAGGTTTGAACCTGTGTTGCCAGAGATGGAGGCAGTGACCCTCCTCTCGCAGTGCCACTAGGCTCCCCACAGTGACATCCCTCATTCACTGCTACTGTGCTGTAGAAATTCAATCTGCTGGGTGGTTTATTCGCCCACTTACATCCAAATGCGCCAACAGCATTGCAGTGAAGATAGACACAGAACGCTGCAGTACCTCAGCAGGTCAGACAACATCTCTGGAGAAAAGCAATAGGTGACGTATCGGGTCTAGACCTTTCTTCCTTCCTAAGCATTGCAATGGGGTTTGAGATAACAAATAGAGGCTGTAAGAATAGCATATTTCCTACCGAGAGCAATGTTCATTAATTAGATGTTTTTTAGTTTTGATTATTGTTATTTCTGTTAATTGCATATATTAAATACTTGCATTTAACTGATTGTGATGAGAAAATGACCTTGAGTTGTCTTTGAAAACTGTTGTGTAAAGTGACCTATGAAGCTTCATTGACTTGTTCTATTACTTGCTGTTGTACAAATGTTGGATATTACCTTTGGCCGAAACATTTTAGTGGGACTGCAAAAATGATTTATCCTTGAATGTTTGACACTGTGTATTCCTAAAGCCCCTGTCCCGCGATGCGAGTTCACCCAAGAGCTCTCCCAAGTTTAAAAAAAATAAAACTCGTGGTATGTACGTAGCGGGTACGTAGGACCTCGTGGATGTCCCATAGCGGCTCGTAATGCTAACGGCAGGTACTCGGGAAACGCGGTAACTCGTGAAGTTTTTTCAACACTGTGAAAAATGTCCAAGAGTTTCCCGAGTACCTGCCGTTAAGGGGCTGTCCCACTGTACGAGCTAATTCAAGAGTTCTCCCGAGTTTCCCCTGATTCGAACTCGGAGAATTACGGTAATAGCCGCTCGTAGGTACTCGGGGCTCTCGTGGACATTTTCCAACATGTTGAAAAATCTTCACGAGTCTTCACGAGATTATCGCGTTTCCCGAGTACCTGCCGTTAGCGTTACGAGCCGCTAAGAGATGTCCCCGAGCTCCGACGTACCCGCAACGTACATTCTACGTGCTTACCACGAGTTTGATTTTTTTTTAAACTCGGGAGATCTCTTGAATTAGCTCGTACAGTGGGACAGCCCCTTTAGTTACCGCGTTTCCCGAGTACCTGCCGTTAGTTACCGCGTTTCCCGAGTACCTGCCGTTCGCATTACGAGCCGCTATGGGACATCCACGAGGTCCTACGTACATTCTACGTACTTACCATGTGTTTGATTTTTATTTTTTTACTCGGGAGAGCTCTTGGGTGAACTCACATCATGGGGCAGGGGCTTTACACTGAGGAAACCGTTCCAGCAAAGGTGATTAAACGGGTTGGGAACGGCACCAGCGAGGGAGATTATTGAAGGAACATTGCGGAGACAGAGAAGGAATGGCAAGAGCTGGGATGAAGGGCTTTAACAATGGCACAAGGCTTTGGCAGGTTTTCCAACAATCCTTGGGTGGCAGCATGAAAGTTCGGCTGCTATTATAGACCACAGCTGGAACATCAGTAGCTCACAGTCTGGTGCCAATACCACGCTGTTCCTGAAACTCTCAGTTTAACTATCATGATGTGCAGAAGTCAGGAGGTGGGAGTAAAGGTCGGGGCAACATGCAATAAGAAATGGGTAGCCCTTGGAAAAACTTGTTTTGTGGAAGGCAAACTTTTTCTGAGCAGGATATTTTTACTTCATATAAAAACTCTTTGATAAAAATAATTTACCATTTAAAAAAACTTATTTTCTGCACAGTGGAAGCTCAGTTGATTATCGAAGAACGGTCTTGACCCAAAATGACACCCATTCCTTCTCTCCAGAGATGCTGTCTGTCCCGCTGAGTTACTCCAGCTTTTTGTGTCTATCTTTGGTTTAAACCAGCATCTGCAGTTCTTTCCCCGCACATTTCGTCAGTTTGTTAGTGAACTTTGTTTGCAAGAAACTGTTAATTCAAGCAGACTTTCAGCCCCTCCCATGGTGGGTTATAGACTTGTCAAAGGGATGCATTTATGTGGATAGTTCTTGAGATGCAGGCAAAGTATTTCTGCGCTCTGACACCCATCAGTCAGTCTTGGCTGCTGCCCTGCGTCGCTGGTGACCATGTGCACACGGCACCCCATCATTTTATGAAAATGTGATTATAGATAATGACAAAGTGGATGTCCCTTGCAGGCTGTACAGTCCCATTGCATCACATCAGCTTGGCAGTCCAGCTGCAGCTCCCATCTGTCCTCTACAGACCAGCAGCCAGAGTGTGTGTACAACACTCTCACACCCTGTGGCATGCAAAGGGCAGCGTTTCTTCAGGAGAATGCAAAAACGTAGAACTCTGCGCATGTTTTATCCATGTGTCTGTATGTATTTAGCATATTTATAGATAGATAGATAGATAGATAGATAGATAGATGTGTACATATATATATGTGTGTGTGTGTGTGTGTGTGTGTGTGTGGGAAGGAACTGCAGGTGCTAGTTTAAACTGAAGATAGACTCAAAAAGCTGGAGTAACTCAGTGGGACAGGCAGCATCTCTGGAGAGATGGAATGGGTGATGTTTCGGGTCAAGCCACTTCTTCAGACCAGACTCAAAACGCCACCTATTTCTTTTCTCCAGAGATGCTGCCTGACCCGCTGAGTTACTCCAGCTTTTCGTGTCTACCTTCAGTGTATATATATACACATATGCTGCTGCTGCGTAAGATTTTTATTGTCCTTTCTGGGTCATATATGACAATAAAACTCTCTTGCCTCTTGACTCTCTTCGCATGTGACAACACAACCAGCCTCTGAAAGCAAATTAGGTAGTTTAAGGTCTTAATGGGAACATTTTGATTTCTTGTGAAACCAGAAGGGCAGAGGCATAATTCTGCCATATGCGCTCTCAGTAATTGTCTTGTTTGTGATGCTAATGCCGGCAGCTACAGGCATGGCCACGTTTAGAGGAGAGAGTGGAGTCATATACTTGATCATAGATGTGAAACGAGGATGCAGGACTCCAGAGGTCACTGTGTGGAGAGGAACTGCAGATGCTGTTTTACACCAAAGAGAGACACAAAATGCTGGAGTAACTCTGGCAGAATCTCCGGAGAGAAGGTCTCCTATCTTGACCCGAAACGTCCTGTTGAGTTACTCCAGCATTTTCTGTCTATCTTCGGTGTAAACCCACATCTGCAGTTCCTTAGACAGACCCAAAAATCTGGAGTCACTCAGCAGGACAGGCAGCATCTCTGGATAGAAGGGATGGGTGACGTTTCGGCTCAAGACCCTTCTTCAGACTTCTCCAGAGGCCACTGCTCCTTTCTGGTCACCAGCTCTTAGGTTTACGTTTGTATAGATCTGTTCACCATACATTAGTCATGAATTGCCACAGCTAATATTAGCAGCATACCATACCATCTATACTATTAAGTTATCAAATGCAGATAACAGGTCAAATCTGGCAGTGGTAACCATTGCAGAGCTGTGATGGAGGGCAACAGGTAGGGGTGAGACAGTCACCAATGCAGGTCCATGTGAGAGATAGAGTGGATGTGGAGAGGATGTTTCCACTAGTGGGAGAGTCTAGGACTAGAGGTCATAGCCTCAGAATTAAAGAGAAGGAGGATGGAGATGTGGTGAAATGTCTTTAGTCAGAGGGTGGTGAATCTGTGGAATTCATTGTCAGAGAAGGCTGTCGAGGCCAAGTCAGTGGATATTTTTTAGATAGATAGATTCTTGATTAGTACAGGTGTCAGAGGTTATGAGAAGAAGGCAGGAGAATGGGGTTAGGATGGAGAGATAGATCAGCCATGATTGAATGGTGGAGTAGATATGATGGGCCGAATTGCCTAATTCTACTCCTATCACTTTTGAATCTTATGATTTGTGAGGCCTGCATTTAAATGGTGCCTTTCATAATCTCCAAGGAGGGAGGAAAGCAATATTTAAGGCCAGTGGCTATTGAACGACCACACTCAACTTGAGTCAGCTAATATCCACAGTAGAAATGTGATAATAACCAAACCATCATGATGGTCATGTTGGTCACATTGGTTACGTTGGTCATGATGGTCACGTTGGTCACGTTGGTCATGATGGTCACGTTGGTCACGTTGGTCACGTTGGTCACATTGGTCACATTGGTCACGTTGGTCACGTTGGTCACGTTGGTCACGTTGGTCACGTTGGTCACGTTGGTCACGTTGGTCACGACGGTCACGACGGTCACGACGGTCACGACGGTCACGTTGGTCACGTTGGTCACGTTGGTCACGTTGGTCACGTTGGTCACGTTGGTCACGTTGGTCACGTTGGTTACGACGGTCACGACGGTCACGTTGGTCACGTTGGTCACGTTGGTCACGTTGGTCACAACTGTCATGATGGTCACGTTGGTCACGTTGGTCACGACGGTCACGTTGGTCACGATGGTCATGATGGTCATGATGGTCACGTTGGTCACGTTGGTCACGACGGTCACGACGGTCACGACGGTCACGACGGTCACGTTGGTCACGTTGGTCACGTTGGTCACGTTGGTCACGTTGGTCACGTTGGTCACGTTGGTCACGTTGGTCACGACGGTCACGACGGTCACGTTGGTCACGTTGGTCACGTTGGTCACGTTGGTCACAACTGTCATGATGGTCACGTTGGTCACGTTGGTCACGACGGTCACGTTGGTCACGATGGTCATGATGGTCATGATGGTCACGTTGGTCACGTTGGTCACGACGGTCACGTTGGTCACGTTGGTCACGACGGTCACGTTGGTCACGTTGGTCACGTCGGTCACGTTGGTCACGTTGGTCACGTTGGTCATGTTGGTCACAACTGTCACGTTGGTCACGTCGGTCATGATGGTCACGACGGTCATGCAAGTCTGTTTGAGTAACAGATGCTGGTAACTCCCGCACTTCCTCAAATAGTGTAATGGGGTCTTTTGGGTCAGACACACGGGGGTCTGAAAGGCAACATTACTGACAGCATTTCATTGATGCTATCTAGTGCGGGATTTGAACGTACAAACTTCTGATTCAGTACCAAGCATTCTGAACACTGAGCCGCAGCTGACTACCCAACTATGCATCTCAGGCCCATTAACAGGCAGCTCCAATATGATACGATTCCATACAATAGAACTTTATTTATCCCAGGAGGGAAATTGATCTGCCATCAGTCATAAAACACAAATCACATGAAACATGAAATTAAAGTCACGAGTGGAAAGGATTGGGATGTGCAAAGATTGGGGAGGTGGAGGGAGGGGGGGGGCGGGGGGTTGGGGAGTCAGTCTCAGTCTACCCTAAGACAGAATGGGGAGGAGTTGTACAGTTTGATAGCCACAGGGAAGTAGGATCTCCTGCGACGTTCTGTCCTGCATCTTGGTGGAACCAGTCTGTTGCTGAAGGTGCTCCTCAGGTTGACCAGTGTGTCATGGAGGGGGTGAGCTGTATTGTACAAGATGCTCCGCAGTTTGAGGAGCATCCTCCCCTCCAAGACCCCCCCCACCCACGAATCCACATCCTCCCCAGGACAGAGCCAGCCTTCCTGATGAGTTTGTTGACCCTATTAGCATCTGCAGCCTTCGCCCTGCTGCCCCAGTACACGGCAGCAAAGAAGATGCCACTGGCTACCACTTGGTAGAACATCTGCAGCATCTTGAAAGAGCGGAGCCTTCTCAGAAAGTACAGCCGGCTCTGTCTCTCATTGTACAGGGCCTCAGCGTTTCTGGACCAGTCCAGTTTACTGTCCAGGTACACTCCAAGGTATTTGTACTCCCTGGTAAACTGCACATCCACACCATTGATGGAGACAGGGGTGTTTCTCTCCTCCTAAAGTCCACCACTAACTCCTTAGTCTTGTTGGTGTTGAGCTGCAGGTGACTCAGCCCACACCACTCAACAAAGTCATTGACTACACCTCTGTATTCAGCCCCCCCCCCCCCCTCACTGATGCAACCATTAAGATGTAGGGCAATATCTGTCAGAATGGGTTGCATTCACTGACTTGAGCAACGTCAGTTCCAAAAAGATGAAGTAAACCCCTCAGGACATTGAACCTCCAGGTGGAGCTTTGGTTTATTTTACCTCCCATTCATATTCGGTCCTTGTGCCTAATTTTCTTTGTCCCTCTCTTAGCTACTGTAGCCTAGGAAATTCAGAATACAACCCGTTTCTAAGGCTCCAGCTTCCTACTCTCTTGATTCTGTCCCGGACAAACTGTGTAGGATGGAACTGCAGATGTTGGTTTACTCCGAAGATCTGAAGAAGGGTCTCAACCTGAAATGCGACCCATTCCTTCTCTCCAGAGATGCTGCCTGTCCCACTGAGTTACTCCAGCTTTTTGCAACTATCTTCTGTCCTAGATTTCCCTTTCAATCAGCATTCCCCTGAGACCCAGAAGATCCCCATGAAGTTGACCCCGTCAGTAACCTGGCTACGGTAAATGTGTTTTACAAGACTCATGAATGCCAGCCCCTGGGCATGCTCAGTCAAAGATCAGCGAAGAAGCAGATGGCCACGCTTCCACCGCATCTGATGCAAAAGGTAGTGAATGTTCTACTGGCACTCAACCACGTGGACAGTGAGAAACGAACCGACCATGTATCAGGCAACTGAAGCATCTTACCACAACCAGAGAGCAGCGCTGAACTACTACATACCTCATTGGTGACCCTTGATCGGACTTTACCTTCCCTTATTATGTACCTATACACGTAAACTCTAATCTAGAATCATATTCCATTCCTTGTTTCCCCTTATTTTATAACTCTTTATTATCTTTTTATCTCTGACCTGGGGTCAAGGAAAGAGTTTAAGAAGGAACTGCAGATGCTGGAAAATCGAAGGTAGACAGAAGTGCTGGAGAAACTCAGCGGGTGCGGCAGCATCTATGGAACGTAGAAAATAGGCAACGTTTCGGGCCAAAACCCTCATCAGTCTGAAGAAGGGTTTCGGCCCGAAACGTTGCCTATTTCCTTCGCTCCATAGATGCTGCCTCGCCCGCTGAGTTTCTCCAGCACTTCTGTCTACCGTCAAGGAAAGAGCGTTCACGTCGCGGCCCTGTTTCCACCAATCTTTCCACCACCACGCACAAGAAGCACAGGAATCGCAAGACGCCATTGTATACAAATGCCGAGAAGCTCTGGTTGAACAATTTCTAATCTTGTGATGTGGACTCGATAAGAAGATCTCTGACCTTTATCCATCCCAGGTGCCAATTAAACCCCCAAACCTTATCCACCTATCACTTTAGTTTAGTTTAGAGATACAGTGCGGAAACAGGCCCTTCAGCCCATCGGGCAACGCCGACCAGCGTTCCCCACATATTAACACCACTGTACACACTCAAGGGACAATTTTTATATTTACCAAGCTAATTAACCTACATACCAATACGTCTTTGACGGAAACCAGAGATCTCGGAGAAAACCCATGCGGTCACGGGGAGAACGTAATAACTCCGTGCCGACAGCACCCGTAGTCGGGATCGAACCCGGGTCTCCAGTGCTGCAAGCACTATAAGGCAGCAACGCTACCGATGCACCACCCTGCCACCCTTGTCATGCTTTGTCCCACCCCCACCTCTTTTTCAGCTTCATTCCTCCCTCCCCCACCCCCCAATGCATTCAGTCCTAATCCAATCAAACGTCCCCTGTCCGTGTTCTCCTGGAGACACTGGATGGTGCTTTGTGCATCTGCACAGGGAGATTGTTTTTGCATATTTACATGTTTTGCCATCATTTCCACAGTCGGGTCGGCCTGCTGGACTGACCCGTTACTGCCTGCTACTGCCTGACACCATTCAGTTAGTTCAGCACTTTGTGTTTGTTGTTTTTGTAAACCAGCACCTGTGGTTCCTCAGCACACTGAGTGTTTCCAGCAATTTTGTCAAAAATATTCAGATTTCCAGCATCTGCATCTTATTTTGATTGCCACTAAATGATGTGAGCGATGCTCAGAGTCGTACAAAGCTGACACTTTCAAACTCATTTATTTTGAGGTAAGTAATTGGAGCCCTGTCGTGATCGATGTACACGGAGACAAAATGTGCTTCTGAATTAAAAAGCGTGCGGTACACAAGGGTGTTAGCTTTCGAGGTTCACATTACCACCAGCAATCTGGTCAGCAGTCACATGTATCAGGGCAGAGGCAGTGACTGCTCACGTGTTCAAGTTAATAGAAGGGGAAGCCATGAGTTGTGTTCACAGTATTTCCTGTCACGGTGGCGCAGCGGTAGAGTTGCTGCCTTACAGCAAAAATGCAGCGCCGGAGACCCGGGTTTGATCCCGACTACGGGCGCTGTCTGTACGGAGTTTGTACGTTCTCCACGTGACCTGCGTGGGTTTCTCCGAGATCTTCGGTTTCCTCCCACACTCCAAAGACGTACAGGTTTGCAGGTTAATTGGCTTGGTGTATGTGTGAAAATTGTCCCGTATAAACTGTCCAACTTCCAGTATAGTCCATGGTGGACACTTCAGAAGTGATGACCACAAGGTGAAAGGTGCTGATGGAGACCAAGGTTCTCCATTGGTGGAATGAAGTCATAAAACAGCCCCCAATATGTCCGTGTAAAATAAGGCTCTTGTAAATCTCCTTTTGTGTTTGAGCTTATTTTGCCTCAGGGTTACGGGTGACGAGCTTCTGTGTTTGTACTAGTAAATCTGGGCACTCTTCACATCCACAAAAGTACAATCTTTACTAATGACAGAGATAATTAGGTGATCTTTCAGCACTAGGTTTAGTTTGAGAACGCATTGTGTTTGCAAGCTGAGAAGTGATGAGCATCACTCACACCGAGGGCAGTCTTTGTGTTAATAAAGAGCAAACAATTCCGCTTAACATTACAGTCACCTGCATGTGGATTGGGTATTTTAAAAAACTGACTCTCGTCATTCACCCCGAAAAGTATGGATATTGATTTACTGTTCCATTTATTTTTTATTCCCAGTGAGCACATCCCACTCCTGTTCCTCCACAGTTATGCTCTTAATCATATAAATGTTGTAAAAGTTATGAATCTCGCTCTGAAAGCAGATGAGGTTCACCAGTTAATTGATAGTTTGAATGGATAGTGGCCAATAAATGGGAGAAATAAATGTACTGCTGATCTCTATAAAATGGGCCCCCTCTCTCTGTGAGACATAAAACTCTTGGCTCACGGACAGCTTGTTATTAGTCAGAAAGTCTTGCTTTTATAAAGCACCTTTCCTGCTCTCGGGCGCTCCCGGGGGCAATCATAGGATAATTGAAGTGGAGTCAGTGTTGTAACAGCATTGGCACAGAGCAAGTCCCACAACAGCTTACAACCAGTGGACGGACAGAAAATGCTGGAGTAACTCAGCGGGGCAGGCAGCATCTCTGGAGAGAAGGAATGGGTGACGTTTCGGGTCGAGACCCTTCTTCAGACCTTCTTCTCGACCCGAAACGTCACCCATTCCTCCTCTCCAGAGATGCTGCCTGTCCTGCTGAGTTACTCCAACATTTTCTGTTTATCTTTGGTTTAAACCAACATCTGCAGTTCCTTCTTATAACCCAGTGGTATGAATATTGATGTCTCTGACTTCAAGTAACCCTTGCATTCCCTCTCTCTCTCTCTCTCTCTCTCCCCTCTCTCTCTCACTCTCTCTCTCTCTCTCTCTCTCTCTCTCTCTCTCTCTCTCTCTCTCTCTCTCTCTCTCTCTCTCTCTCTCTCTCTCCATCCCCCACTTGTTGAGTTTCATTGTCTGTAACTTGTTCTCACTTAACAAACAGCTAACAATGGCCTGTTTCCTTTATCATCGTCACTTATTTGTACATCTGTTCCATATCTGTCTTCATCACCATCTGTATCTCTCGTTTCCCTCTCCCCTGAATCTCAGTCTGAAGAGGTGGCTCGGCCCAAAACGTCACCCATTCCTTCTCTCCAGAGATGCTGCCTGTACTGTCCCGCTGAGTTACTCCAGCAGTTAGTGTCTACCCACAAACAGTATTGTGACCCATAAGCTACATAATCTACCTGAGCAATGTTGATAGGGAAAAGCATGCAGTGCACAACATGGACTAATTCCCCTGTCCATCTTCATTCTTTAGGGTTCATTGTTGTCGCATGTGCCGAGTTACAGTGAAATTATTTTTCTTGCGTACAGTTCAATAAAATATAACTCTGCATAAACACAATCCACTGTAAACAGCTCGATTGTAATCATGTATTGTCTTTCCGTCGACTGGTTCGCACGCAACAAAAGCTTTTCACTGTACCTCGGTACACGTGACAATAAACTAAACCTAACCTAACTGAACTGAGATTGAGCATCTAGAAATAGTCCACTGAGACAGACACTAAACAGGATTCGCCAGGTTTTGGCGCTATTGTCAAAGTCCGAGTTGCTTTAAGTCCAGCTGGTCGTGAAGGCCTGTAGTCCTTGCAGCATTGCAGGGTCGGCCTGGACAAGTAAAGTTGCAGCAAGGAACTGAAGATGCTGGTTTACACAGAATGTTGGAGTAACTCAGCGGGTTAAGGGCATGTCCCACGATGCCAGTTCACTCAAGAGCTCTCTCGAGTTAAAAAAAAAAATTGTGGTATCTCATCACGAGTATTTTTTTACTCTTGGAAATTTTTCACACTGTTGAAAAAATTCACGAGTTTCCGCGTTACCTGCCGTTAGCATTACGAGCCGCTACGAGACATCCATGAGCTCCGACGTACCCGCTACATACATTCTACGTACTTACCACGAGTTTGATTTTTTTTTAACTCGGGAGAGCTCTTGGGTGAACTCGTATCGTGGGACAGGCCCTGATGGCAGCACCTCTGGAGAGAAGGGATGGGTGACGTTTCTGGTCCATGGCGGGCGAGCCAGGCCTGCTGCCAGGTGTTACGATCATCGTGGGAACTTTTACTCAAAGAGGCAAACAGAGCCGCAGATTAAAGTCAGCAACAACAGAGGAGAATCGGCCTTCTTCCCGCCAAATCAATGACGTGTGACAGAACGTCACAAACTGTTAGCACAGAGTGAAGTGTAACACCATGCGTCACACCTACCACAGCAGTCGAATAGACCACCTACTATAGATTTCCCCTCCACTCACACACACACTCACACTCAACCACTCACTCACCTACAAACACACCCTCACACACACTCACACACCGACTCACACTCACACCCACACACACTCACACACCCACACACACTCACACTCAACCACTCACTCACACGCCCACACACACTCACACACACACGCACACACCCACACACACTCCCACACACACCCACACACACTCACCCACACCCACACACACACACTCACGCACACACACACACCCACACACACCCACACACCCACACACACTCACACTCAACCACTCACTCACCTACAAACACACCCACACACACCCACTCACACACCCACACACACTCACACTCAACCACTCACTCACCACAAACACACACTCACACACCCACACACTCACACACCAACTCACACACACACTCACACCCAAACACACTCGCACACCCACACACACACTCATGCACACTCACAATCACACCCACACACACACTCACACGCCCACACACTCACACGCCCACACACACACACAACACACACACCCACCACCACACACACACACACACACACACACACACACACACACCCACACACACAACACACACACACACACACACACACCCACACACACCACACACCCACACCACACACACACACAAAACACACACACCACACACACACACACAACACACAACACACACACACACACACAACACACACACACACAACACACACACACACACACACAAACACACACAAAACCCACACACACCACACACACACACACACACACACACACACACACACACCACACCACACACACCACACACACACACCACACCCACACACCCACCCACACACCCACACACACACTCCACACACCCACACCCACACCACACACACACACACACACACACACACACATGCCCACACCCACACCCACACCCACACAACACCCACACCCACACAACACCCACACCCACACATACACACTCACACGCCCACACACACTCACACACTCACTCACACACACACTTACACACCCATACACACTCCCACACCCACACAAACTCCCACACACACTCCCACACCCACACACAGTCACACACTCACTCACACACACACTTACACACCCATACACACTCCCACACCCACACACACTCCCACCCACACACACACCCACACACACATCCACACACATCCACACACAACCACCCAGTCACCAACCAGCTGGCTGCATGACACATCCTCTGCTCCCACTTTTCCCCCCACTCGGAAAAGTTTGGCCAATTAACCTACGTCCCGTGGTGCAGTGGCAGAGTTGCTGCCTACAGCACCAGAGACCCGGGTTTGATCCTGACCATAGGTGCTATCTGTACGGAGTTTGCACGTTCTCCCCGTGACCTGCGTGGGTTTTCTCCGGCTCCTCCGGTTTTCCTCCCTTACTCCGAAGACGTACCGGTTTGTAGGCTAATCGGCTTGGAAAAATTGTAAATTGTCCCTCGTGTGTGTGGGATAGAGGCATTGTGCGGTGGGAACAGACTCAATGGGCCGAAGGGCCTGTTTCCACACTGTATCTCAAAACTAAACTAAACGAAACCTTTGTGACGTGGAAGGAAATTGGAGCATCCATAGGGTTACCCACGCGGTCATGGGGAGAGCGTGCAAACTCCATACAGACAGCACCAGAGGTCAGGATCAAATTCGGGTCTCTGGTGCTGTGAGGCAGCAACTCCACCTGCTGCTGGCCACTGATTTGAGTTGAAAGATATGTAATGTCCTTGGAAATATTAATAGAAGATTAACGGTATATTTGTTCTGATCAAAATGCAAGCATAAATGCAGACATGCAGTGGAAGAATGTGGTTTAGTATTTGGGGAACGATTGTGGATATGTGGGGTTGGCTACAGGTCATGTGTCCTCACCCAGATGTCAGCTCCGAGCTCTATTGTGTATTCTATGCAAGCACCATCAAGGTTTATAGTTAGCCGTATTGAAGACAGATGTCTCAACAGTTGTTCTATTTATTCCTGTACCTTCTGCAGTCCTGTTCTCAAGTTAATAGTTTATACAAATAATGCTAATTTGCATAACACCACAAAACATTGATATTATACAAAGCTGTTGCTGCCTCCAGATTGCACAATGAATTTGCAGCACAGTTTAATCTGTCAAACCCTGTTCATTCCCTTGTCTGACCTCATGTCGGGGTGAAGGCATTATTTAGTTTAGTTTTGGTTTAGAGATACAGCGCGGAAACAGGCCACACCGAGTCCACACCGACCAGCGATCCCCCCACACTAACACTATTCTACACACACAAGGGACAATTTACAATCAGACCAAACCAATTAACTGACAAACCTGTGCGTCTGTGGAGTGTGATTGCAAACCGAAGGTCTCAGAGAAAACCCACGCGGTCACGGAGAGAACGTGCAAACTCCGTACAGACAGCACCCGTGGTTGGGAATGAACCCGGGTCTCTGCCGTTGCAGGCGCTGTAAGGCAACAACTTTCATGCTGCCCCACCGTGCCACCCCAATCCCCGTCCATTTCTTAAAGAGTGCCGCGGGATTGAGGGTGATTTGTTTTCGTTCCAGGTCTGTGGGTCAACTCCGCTGGGTGGGCACCGAGGTGGGGGAGGCATGGATGCCCTGGCTCTCACCTCAGTGCCCTGTTATGTGTGTGGGCTGTAGGTTTACTATGTGCATCAGATATTTTGTACGGAACTCCTATAAATTATTTGCCACATTTCATTGAATAAAGGGCAGCACAGTGGCGCAGCAGTAGAGCTGCTGCCTTACAGCCCCAGAGTTCTGGGTTCGATCCTGATCGGGTGCTGTCTGTACGGAGATTGTCCGTGTTTTCTCTGGGTGCTCCAGTTTCCTCCTACACTCCAAAGACGTACAGGTGTGTAGGTTAATTGGCTTGGTATAATTGTAAATTGTCCCTAGTGTGTGTAGGATAGTGTTAGTGTGCGGGAATCACTGGTCGGTACAGATTCAGTGGGCCGAAGGGCCTGTTTAAATGCTGTATTTCTAAACTAACATCCCAAAGACGTGCAGGTTTGTAGGAAAATCAGCCTTTGTAAATTGCCCCTAATGTAGGGAGTAGAAACGAAAGTGGGATAACATAAAACTAGTGTGTATGGGTGATCGATGGTCGGCATGGACTCGGTGGGCCGAATGGCCTGTTTCTTTCAATCAATACCATATCTTTCAATCAGTCAGTCAATCAAGTAGGTGTGGAGGTGCATGTTATGGATCCTTCAGCAGCTTTGGGAGGTGGGGTGGGGGGGGGGGGGGGGGGGGGGGGGGGGGGGGGGGGGGAGAGTGGGAAGCTTCAACTGAACAATAGAACATCTTCGATGTTCGAAACACAAAGTGTCTATCTTCAAATCATCTGTGGATAGCTCAGTCTGAAGAAGGCTCTCGACCTGAAACATCACCCATTCCTTCTCTCCAGAGACGCTGCCTGGCCCCCTGAGTTACTCCAGCATTTTGTGCCTATCTTCGGTGTAAACCAGCGTCTGCAGTTCCCTCCTCCACAGCTGTGTAGAGGGAAAGGACTTTGCATCGGGTTTCAAAAGAAGGTTTCAATTAGGGCTCTGGTGTTATAATGGACAGGTGCTGCCTTAATACCAGCTCAGAGTAACGTGATCCATGCAAATGACTTCTTATTCCCACTTTGCACAGATGGCAGAAGGGAAATTGCATCCACATATGGTGAGCCGCTGTCTAACCCTCCTCGGCTGTGAAGCAGTTATTACCAGCATTCCCCCAGACCAGAGATAGACACATGATGCTGGAGCAACTCAGAGACTCGAGTTAACAATGGTCTATTCTACATTCTACATTCTCCATGATCTGCATCTCTTTTGATCTCTTACACTTCCTTATCTCTGTAACTCCCTCTCCCCTGATGCTCAGTCTGCAGAAGGGTCTCAACCCAAAACGTCACCCTTCCCTTCGTTCCAGAGAAGCTGCCTGTGCAGCTGAGTTACTCCAGCATTTTGTGCCTATCTTCGGTTTAACCCAGCATCTGCAGTTCCTTCCTGCTCAAGATAATTTACAAAACTGGATAACGTGCTTTTAAACCTGGTAATAAGAATCGCTGCAGAAACTGAGGGTCTCTATCCCACCAGTGTGATAATCCTTCAATTTCACAAAGTAAGCATGCAGGTACACCAGGCAGTGAAGAAAGCGAATGGCATGTTGGCCTTTATAACAAGAGTTGAGTATAGGAGCAAAAGGGTCCTTCTGCAGTTGTATAGGGCCCTAGTGAGACCACACCTGATATTGTGTGCAGTTTTGGTGCAAGTTGAGGAAGGACATTCTTGCTATTGAGAGAGTGCAGCATAGGTATATAAGGTTAATTCTCGGGATGGTGGGACTGTCATGTTGAGAGAATGGAGCGGCTGGGCTTGCACACTCTGGAGATTAGAAGGATGAGAGGCAATCTTATTGAAACATATAAGATAGTTAACGGTTTGGACACGCTAGAGGCAGGAAACATGTTCCCGATGTTGGGGCAGTCCAGAACCAGGGGTCACAGTTTAAGAATAAGGGGTAAGCCATTTAGAATGGAGGTGAGGAAACACTTTTTCTCACAGAGAGTGGTGAGTCTGTGGAATACTCTGCCTCAGAGGGCGGTGGAGGCCGGTTCTCTTGATACTTTCAAGAGAGAGCTAGATAAGGCTCTTAAAGATAGCGAAGTCAGGGGATATGGGGAGAAGGCAGGAACGGGGTACTGATTGGGGATGATCAACCATGATCACATTGAATGGTGCTGGCTCAAAGGGCCGAATGGCCTCCTCCTGAACCTATTGTCTATTGTCTATTGTCTTCCTGGACCCGAGGCCAAAATAATACTGAAGGTAGACACAAAATACTGGAGTAACTCAGTGGGACAGGCAGCATCTCTGGAGAGAAGGAATGGATGACATTTCGGGTCTAGACCCTTCTTCACTAGGCCGCACCTACCCAACGTTCACAAACCTCATGCTGGCCAATCTGCACATCTCTGGCACAAGGGACAGTCCCGCTCATGATCCTCGTGTACAACATCTCGTCGAAAGTCATTCATAATTTATGATTTAGCACTTACCAAAAATAAATGTAACACAGGAAGCTGCAATCTGATTCTCATGCTGACGGACATCAACCCTGCAGCTAAACAGGTAGAACACCATGTAATATGCGGGCTGATTAAAAACCAAGGAGGACATTTAATTTTGGTGACTCCGGCACTAAACTCAGCCGCAGAATCAGTTAATAGTGTCCACGTTCCCATGTAACCATGGCAGGCATCGTGCGAGTTAAAGCTGGAGAAACTCAGCGGGTGAGGCAGCATCTCTGGAGAAAAGGAATAGGTGACGTTTCGGGTCAAAACCCTTCTTCAGTTTTATGTAATTAGTGCAGTCTAATTACTGAGGACATGATAAGGCTTCATAAAACCCAAACATTTTCCAACTAATTTTGGAGATTCCCTCCTCCATTCAATGTACAGTGAATAGCAAAGTGAACAAATTCAGATCAAGAAGGGTCTCGACCCGAAACGTTGCCTATTTCCATCACTCCATAGATGCTGCCTCACCCGCTGAGTTTCTCCAGCATTTTTGTCTGCCTTCAGATCAAGGTGCAGCCTGCAAAATTGGATTTTTATTCAGCTATTAATCATTTGGTTAACACCGTTATCCACGCAGTTTTAAACAAGATATTCTATACATTCCTGGAGGGTATATTTCCCTCTCTGTGAATGACAGGCCCAGAGACAGATTTATTGGAGAAAGTGTCAAGAAGAATCTTTCAGAGTTACAGTCAGAGTATTTATCCACCTGGAAGAATTGAATTGACTGAAACAGCACTTTCTTATATCTAAACAAAATGCGCTGGCATCTTACAATAGCCGTTATATAACAATATGTATCCTTCCAGACAAGTGGCTGGGAAATTGGTGCATTATCCCATCATTCCGCACATCCACAAAAAAAAGAAATGCCAATCATGATACGCAGAGGTGAAAAATATAAGGCGATTTGATTTTTGTACATTTAGACGAATGTTTGCAAAATTTGGGGTGAAATCTCTTGGTGAATCTGCTGGAGGATGTGTTAGGCTTTCGTTTTCCATTACTAAACAAAACAGACTGTTGGAAAAAACAAGCATCTGCATTAACCACAGCACATCGGAAACCAGACGCGATGTAAAGGTTAATGTTGAGCGTCTGGTGTCTGGTTTTGTTCTCTGAATCTCTGAATAACGTTGCTTGAATGTTTCCCCCAAATATTTGAACGTCTGGGCTTTATTTTAGCAATGATCTCCCCACAATCAACTCTTCATGGACGTTAGATTTGGGGAAAATGATTACTCTGACCCCTCTCGCACCTCCTTCCTTCGATCAATTTGGAGATACAGTGATGAAACAGGCCCTCCAGCCCACTGAGTCCGTGCTGACCAGCGATCACCCCACACACTAACACTATCTTACACACACTTTACAATTACATTTTAAGCCTACAAACCTGTACATCTTTGGAGCGTGGGAGGAAACTGGAGAACCCAGAGAAAACCATCGCAGGTCACGGGGAGAACGTACAAACTCAGTACAGACTGTACCCTTAGTCAGGATCGAACCCAGGTCTCTGGCGCTGTAAGGCAGCGACTCTACCACTGCCCCACTATGCCGCCCGATACATTCATCTCCAATTCACAAAGGAAATAAAGTTAGATTAACATGTTCACCGCCAAGTTTTATGTTTGCTATTGGCCATGAGCTGAGTTTACCCAGGGATGGCACCGAACAGGTTAATGGTGCACTTGCACCTTCTGAGTCCTCAGGCTATTCTGCTGGATTCACACTCAGTGAAGTGCTTTTGAAACCACACTGTAGCATAGAGCAAGAACGATGCAACAGAACAAGGGCCCAGTAATCTGCATTGTGTGGGACAAAAGTTGGAAGGATGAGTGTTCCTTACCAGAATACCTTACCAAAGTTGCTTTCAATCTCCTTTCAGTGAGAATTTGCCTATTACGGCTGATTCAGATAATTGATTGTTGGAAAGATACAGCATGGAAACAGAGTCTTTGGCCCAGTGAGTCCACACTGACCGACCGTCGATCACCCATACACACTAGCTCTACGTCAGATCACTTTCACATCTCATCCCTACACACAAGGGCCAGTTTACAGAGACCAATCAACTGATAAATCCACATGACTTTGGGATGTGGGAGGAAACCCACACAATCACATGGAGAAAACATGCAAACTCCACGCAGACAGGCCTCAGGTCAGGATCGAACCCTTGTCTCCGGCGCTGTGAGGCAGCAGCTCTGCCAGCTGCACCAATGCACTGCTCCCCTTCGTAAGGTCATGAGGTAGGAGCAGAATTAGGCCATTCAGCCCATCAAGTGTACTCCGCCATTCAATCATGGCTGACATATCTCTCCCTCTTAACCCCATTCTCCTGCCTTCTGCCCATAACCCTAGACACCAGTACTAATCGAGAATCTATCTTACGCAAATCAATAAATTCACACCTCTTCCTGCCATGTGTTGAGCTGCCTGCACGGGCGAATATGGAGCAGCAGAGTTACTGGCAGACCCTCTGGTAGTGGAAATGCCCACATTGAGTAGAGTCAGTCTCCAGCAAAGATTATAGAGCATCTAGTATCTTTGGTCTCCAACCCTTGAAGCTCATGGGGGTCCCAATCAAATCTACAAACTCCCAGCAACCCACTGCCCTTCAATGGTTCTTTATTGCCACATATGCACAGCACACGGAAATTATTTCACACCACACTTCAAGATGGCGGATGTGCAGGAGTGGGCGCCGTCTGTGTATGGCAGCCTGCCCGCAGTCCGTCTCTTCACCTTTTTTTAATTTTAAGTCCTGTTAAAAAATGTTAGCTGGAGGTCTTTTATGTGGTGGGTGGGGGGGGAAGGGGGAAACTTTATTTCTTAGTCCCCTACCTGGTCGGAGAGGCAGCATCCCTCCAAGCTGCTTCTTCGCCCCGTCCTCGCGGCCTACCATCGAGAATGGAGCGGCGTTTCCTGTCGGGACCGGCCGGGACTACAGCTTCGGCGGCGGCGCAGCGCTGGGATACCAACACGGAGCGGGCGATGCCTTACCGGGTCGCCGTGCGGTAAGCTCCGGAGCGCGGTGGCCGCCGACTCCCAACATCGTGGAGCTGGGGCTGCGGGCGTCGGGCCACGGGCGGCGCTGGATTTGGAGCGCCGCGGAGCCTGGGATCGAGTTCGCCGGGGTCGGAGCTCCAACCGGCGCGGCCTGAGGACTACGAGTGCCCCAGTCTCCGGGGAGGAGGCAGCCGCTCCAGACTTTCCAAGCCGCTGAGGAATGTTTCACCCGACGCCAGAGTTCAATCTTCACGGCAAGAGGGCCCTGAAAATCATCGGACTGGCTGCAAGGCCACAAATGGGCCCCGACCTCGGGTGTTTCACAGAGGAAGAGGACTTAACTTTCTGGTGCCTTTCCCCACAGTGGAAATTTTTGACTCTGCTGTGGGGGGACGTTTGTGTTGAACTCTATAAAGTATTGTGTCCATTTTCTTTATTTTTTTTACCTTTTTCTCTGGTTTGTATGGAAACTTATTATCTATTTTATGTAAAGCACTTTGGTGTCAATGCGAGTTGACTTAAAACGTGCTATATAAATAAAACTTACTTACTTACTTACTTACTTACTTACTTACTTACCCACAAATGCACAGTCACCATATTTTGCTGCTGTTTACAAAGAAAAAGAAAAAGTCCAAAGTCAGGTCCACATGTTGGAAGTAATGGAGCCCCCCCCTGATCCAGGTAAGCCCAGGTACGCCCCAGGCTGCTGCAGGTCCACAACCTCACATCCCTCTCCTCGCCCGATCATCTCTGTGCCCCGGGGGCGCCTCCTGCAGTCGACCTTGAATGCGCTGGAGGCATTACCCCAGTCGCTCTCCTACCGGCCAACTCCTCGCGTCCGTGTTCGCCAGCGCACCCTCCTCCTCGACTACACTCTTCGGGGCATCTGTACTACCCACTGCAGGCAGTGGCCGCTACACTCTGGTATTTCCTCTTCACTCTACCTCTTGTACTTGCGTACGGCTTGATTGCATTCACGGATAGTATTATCCGCTTAGTATCAGCTCCTGCAGAAAACTGTGGCCGAGCATCTGTACCTCTTGGCTTTTTAATGTTTACTTCTCGCACCTTCATCCGCATGTGCTGATGTAACATGCGTGCTTCAATGCCGTAGCTTTGAAGATTTGAACCACGTTATTGTCAGGCTTGGGATGAGAATGAAGATTTGTCCATCAAGATCTGTTTGCATGAGTGAGTTTCGCGATACATGTAACTTATTGAGAAGATAGGTTTCAATGTGAAGGAAGGAACTGCCGATTACACACTGAAGATAGACACAAAATACTGGAGTAACTCAGCGGGACAGGCAGCATCTCTGGAGAGAAGGAATGGGCGACACCTCAGGTCGAGACCCTTCTTCAAGTCTGAAGGATGGTTTAGTTCAGAGATACAGCGTGGAAACAGGCCCTTCGGCCCATCGGGTCCACACCGACCAGCAATGCCTGCATATTAACACTAGGGACATTTTTACATTTACCAAGCAAATTAACCTACAAACCTGTACGTCTTGGAGTGTGGGAGGAAACTGAAGATCTTGGATCTCCGTGCAGACAGCACCTGTAGTTGGTCTCGAGCACGAGTCTCCGGCGCTACAAGCGCTGTAAAGCAGCAACTCTACTGCTTTGCCACCGTGCCTCCTAAACAGCTCAACCCGATACGACACCCATTCCTTCTCACCGGGTAGATTTCAACGTTAGGTGTGATGATATTTCTGTGGCCTGTGGAACAGACAAGGTTTTTTTTCAAATATGATAGGTGCCAAATGAATGCAAGGTTGTTCTAATATTGAAAACAAAAATAGGTCTCACTTAGCTGAGCTGATCAAATGCTCGTTGCCCGATTGTAAAAATGGTGGATTTGAATCAATAAATAAAAATTCTGATGCCCAGCAGTTTGGCAGAGCTTTTATGTTGAGATAGTTCTTCTGAAATCATTGCATAAGATATTCCTCTGTAATGTACAGCAGTTGGTTGCGTTTTATATTCTATTAACTGGACTCTGTTGACTCCCTCCTGAAATTACCATCGTTTTCACATCACCATCCAAAGCTTTGAATAAAATTGACTGTTCATATCAGAAAATAAATTGCAAACGCTCTCGACTTCATATATTTGGCAGGGTCAACCATTTTCTGAAACTAGACGCTGCCTTTCCTTGTTTAGTGAGTGCTAAACGTTTCTTGTCGAGGCCCTTCTTCAGACTGAAGAAGGGTCTCGGCCCAAAATGTCACCCATTCCTTCACTCCAGAGGTGCTGCCTGTCCCACTGAGTTACTCCAGAGATGCTGCCTGTCCCACTGAGTTACTCCAGCATTTTGTGCCTACCTTTGCCCACAAGGATGTTAGCAATGTTTTTTTTTGTTTTTTTTAATCAAAAATATTTATTCCATTATTAAAGTGATATATACAGTGCATTAAGAAGCAAAACAGACCCCACCACCATAATACACAACAAACGCTAAACTATTATACAACCATCTTACACTCCTTGTCAAGAATGCATTCAACCCCCCGCGGTGCCCAGCGGTCCCGGAAATCCCCCAGGGTGCCCGTGGACAGCGAGTAGTCCCTCTCTAACATCACCCGGGCGCGGAAGTAACCCTGGAAAAGGGGCAGGCAGCCGGCTCGGGCAGAGCCCTCTTCCGCCTGGCGCCGTGACTCGCGAATGGCCAGCTTGGCCAGGCCCAGGAGCAACCCAAACAGGTCATCCTTGGCCCTACCCTCTCCCCTACACACAGTGTGTCTGAAGATGAGGATGGTGGGTGTGAAGTGCAGCCGGAAGGCAAGGAGCAGCCCCTTTAGATAATGGAACAGGGGCTGCAATCTCACACACTCCATATACACGTGGAACACAGACTCTTCCAGCTCACAATAGTGGCAGGTGACTGGCGAGTCTGTGAACCGCGAGAGAAACAGGTTGCAGGGGACAAGGATGTTAGCAATGTCGGTAACGTGAAACAAAAGGCTTCCTGTGTGATTTACACTCTTCACAATGTCGGACCTCTGTCAGCCAGCATTCTGTCCCATTGACAGGTGGTGTAACAGGCTGAGAAAGCAACGTTTCTGCGAAGATAACAATGAACATTTGAAAGAAATAAAACAGAAAGCAAAACATATTCTTCGTCATCAAGTGGAAGCTGCCCATTGCTCATAAAATGGCAATAAACTCGAGAAACTTTGTGCACTTGGATCATAAATGTGGCCATAAAAATATTGCTATGGCTTTCCTTCAGGCTTGAATAATAATTGGCAATATTAAAATATTTTTCTCAATAAAAGCTCTTCCTGACCCTCCCATTTATCTTTGAATCTGATCTTTCTTTTTCTCTCTTCTTTTTAACTTTTTTTCCAAATGACTCATAATCATTGACGTCTTCTAATCGACATTTCCAGCTTCAGGCTCTTTGGCCGTGCGTGACTTGCAGCACCCACACATCTCACTCATGCCCTCAGGACAAGGCCAGGTTTTTTGTAAATTACCAACAAACATTGATCTGTCGGTTAGCATGCTGTGGCAAACCTGGGTCAGCCAGTATGTTATCCTGGAATCAGGAAAGGAAATTCAACTTACAAAAATCCAACTCATGTTGGATCCGAGCAAGAAATTCGACAAATCAGGCCACCATAAAGATTCCAGCTACAGATTTAAATAGAACATAGAACAGTTCAGCGCAGGAACGAACCCTTCAGCTTGCAGTGTCCATGTTACACATGACGGCAAGACTAACTCTTACATGCCTACACTTAGCCAATATCCCGTAATCACAAAAAAATCATCTCCTAGCGGCGATTTGATAATCTCCCTCCTGCTTTATTTTCTTGCTTATTTCTTTTCCTCACTATCTATTTTTCCCTCTTTTTATTCACACACACTAGACTTTCCTCTATTCTTTACTATCACTTTCTTTCTTATTTCTCTCTTTAAAAAAAAAAGGAAGCTGTACAGAGAATGTATAATGTTAACATAATTTTGGGAACGTGTAAAAAGGCACCACTGTATTGTACTTACTTCTAATAAAAATTAAAAATAAATTTAAAAAAAGACCTGGAGAAGGGTCTCGACACGAAACGTCACCTATTTCTTCTCTCCAGAGATGCTGCCTGACCCACTGAGTTACTTTAGCATTTTGCGTCTATCTTAGGTGTAAACCAGCACCTGCAGTTCCTTCCTACACACTAAGTTAGTTTAGAGTTTAGTTTAGTTTAAAGATATAGTATGGAAACAGTCCCTTCAGCCCACTAAGTAAATGCCAGCCATTCATCGCCCGTGTAATCGAGTTCTATGTTATCCCACTATCACTAAATACTGGGGGGAATTTGCAGAGGCCAATTAACCTACGAACCTGCACATCTTTGGGATGTGAGAGGAAAGGGGAGCGCCCATAGAAAACCCACGCGGTCGCAGGGAGAACGTGCAAACTCCACCCAGAGAGCACCCGAGGTCAGGATTGAACGTGGGTCTCTGGTCCTGCAAGGCAGTGGCTTTTCCAGCCGCGCCACTGTGCTGGGACTCACTGGGATTTACACACATGGAATTGGATGACTCCCGAAAGGCCGCTCCAATCCGTGCTGTTTGGCCGCGAGGGAGGCGACTTGGAAAAAAACAAAAAACACAACAACAAAAAATCGAAATAATGAACACGCTGCTGGCAGGGCAGCCGACTCGCGGCACCCCCACCGACCTCTGATGTGAAGGAGGGTCTCGACCCGAGACGTCACCTACTCCTTTTCTCCAGAGATGCTGCCTGTCCCGCTGAGTTACTCCAACTTTTTGTGTCTATCTTTGGACCTGGATGAATGCAGGTGATTCCAGCGTGGTTGTTATCTTGTCGAGTGTTTATATATCACTGATACATCCACACAGAAAAGTTCACAGATTTGCCGGCCACCATCAAAATCCAATTCCCTTTTCAAACTTACACCTTTAATTACTAGATAGTTCACGGGCTGCTCAATAAAAACAGGCATCTGCAAATATTTTAAAAGATTGCTATAATTGCAGAGTTTCCTTCACTAATTTACAGCAGTGTAATGTACATAACATCACCAACTGTTGGTCCTATAAATGGCTCTGCCTAAT
Organism: Amblyraja radiata; assembly: GCF_010909765.2. Taxonomy (NCBI): domain Eukaryota; kingdom Metazoa; phylum Chordata; class Chondrichthyes; order Rajiformes; family Rajidae; genus Amblyraja; species Amblyraja radiata. The sequence goes on from NC_045980.1 coordinate 6,607,900, forward strand.
CTATTGATTGATCACCAAATCACTGCAAAATCGCATGGAATATGAAATATCTTCGGAGCAGTCTGCATTAACGCAGTAGGAAAATATTCTGACTGCAATTGGTAATTTTAAGACACATTTGCATTATCAAGATGGTCAGTACCTCTGTCAGGGGAATATTTTATTTTCAGTCTACTCTGGCCACAATCGCCGGGCAACTTTGATCAGCTTTCACAACTGAAGAACGGCCTCGACCCGAAATGTCACCCATTCCTTCTCTCCAGAGAACTTAATTTTGAAGGGCAGCATGGTGGCGTAGCGGTAGAGTTGCTGCCTTACAACGCTTGCAGCGCTGGGGACCCGGGTTCGATCCCGACAATGGGTGCTTGTCTGTGCGGAGTTTGTACGTTCTCCCCGTGACCTGTGTGGGTTTTCTCCGAGATCTTTGATTTCCTCCCACACTCCAAAGACGTACAGGTAACTAGGTTAAATGGTTTGGTGTATGTGTAAATTGTCCCTAACGTGTGTCGGATAGTATTAATGAGCGGGGATCGCTGGTCGGCGTGGACTTGATGGGCTGAAGAGTCTATTTCTGCGATGTATATCTAAGCTAAAAGATGCTGCCTGCTCCTGTCTGGCAGAAGATACAGAACCTGGAATATGCACACAACCAGACTCAAAAACAGCTCCTTCCCCACTGTTATCTGAATGGTCCTTCCATGCTAGGGCACTCTTCTATTCACCTCTGCCCCGTTGAAGACATTGGACTATGTTTAAGAAACTGATGCATCACAATATGCTACAATGCTAAGTTTAAGTTTACATTTATTGTCACATGCACAATTTGGTACAGTGAGATTTGAGTTACCATATGAATAAAAAAAACACAACATATGATAGAATATAACATGGACACCCCCACACAGCGGAATCAACGTTTCCCACTATGAGGGAAGACAATAAAGTTCAGTCATCTTCCTCTTTGTTCACCCGTGGTCGGGGCCTTTTTGAACCATCCGCAGTCGCCGCTACGGCTGCCCGATGTTCAGGCCCTCTCGCCGGGATGATCGGAACTCTGACAACGGAATGGAAGAACATTCTCAGCAGCTTGGAGTTTCCGAATCGGCCACTTCTTACCGGAGACAGCGGCTCCCAAAGTCTACAGGCCGAGCTGGGCGGAGATTCAACACTGGCGATCCCAGGACTCCGCGATGTTGAGGTCGGCGCCGCCCATGGCTAGAAGCTCCGCAAACCACAGCTCCACGATGTTAAAACAGCAGGCCCAACACTCCGGAGCTTCAACACGGCGATCCGCAGTAGAGCATCGCCCACTCCACGATAGTAAATCAATGCTGCGCTGCTGCTGCAGCTCTGGTCGGTCCCCGGCAGGAAAGGCCGCGCCAATCCAGATGGTAGGCCTCGGGGGGGGGGGGGGGGGGGGGCGAAGACGTGACTCGGAGAATAGACGCATCCTCGACCAGGAGTGGTGTGAGGAGGAAGACAACAGGGGGATGGGAAAGAGGATAAAAGGTACCTCTTTTCATGTGTGAACCAGGGAAGGGAGATGGAAAGAAAGACACAAAGTGCCGGAGTAACTCAGCGGGACAGGCAGCATCCCTGGAGAGAAGGAATGGGTAACGACGTTTCGGGTCGAGACCCTTCTTCAATGTTCCGACCGTTCAGTTGACTTTGTTATAGGAATGAGTCATTAGTGGATGAATCATGAACAGATATGGCTCACCAGTTAGTTGTGGCTTCCCTGCTGATGTACAAGCTGGGTGAAAAGCCAATGCAGAACCCATGCATCTTATCAGGCCATCCTGACCATTTTTTGTTCTATAAATAATTTAAGTGGGATGCAGCAAAACACTCATGCCAGGAAATATCTTAATGTATGTTGTTCCAGCAAACACTACATTCCTTCAAAAGCTATACATGTGAACGTAAAATATAATGCAAGAAAATATTAAAAATTAATAATTTGAGTGACTGTTCTTCATGGATTCTGAGTGGTTTGATCACTCAGTCCTATCTGGCCATTGCTGAATATTTATGTAAATGCCCTTCTTTGCAGAACTCACTGGATTGAGGTCATTCTTCTTGATATTTTTCCACCTTTCTGAACGGAAGCACGCAAAATATAGATTATGCTCTTGTCACTTGTGAGTGGAGAGTACAGAGCACTGCCCAAAAAGATATAACCTTCCTAGTCATGGTGGATCTGACCACTTGGCATTGTTTGCTGTTATTGGCTTGATGTTCCTACACAAACGTTGTGTGTTGAAGGGCCTGTCTCTATGCTGCACTGTTCGATGTTCTATACAACCTCCTTGGTCAGAGTGGATCTGATTCCCTAACAGGAAGAAAAGTTAAGGGCTTGTCCCACTTGGGCGTCATTTGCGCGTCATTTATGTGTCACGACGCGCGCGTGGTGACGTAGGCAGTGACGCGCGGTCGTGCGTGGCACCCAAGAATTTTTGGATATACAAAATCTTCGCACGCCATCTGCATGACGTGTAAATGATGCCCAAGTGGGACAGCCCCTTTACCAACTGGAACCATGGAATTGAGCCGCATTATATCTTTTATTACCACACATGCACGTCCGACCAATTACTGTTGTGTTTTCAAATCTACTTTTATCGATTGTGGTGGCGCAGTGGTAGAGCTACTGCCTTCTAGCGCCAGAGACCCGCGTTCGCACTGACTACGGGTGCTTGTTTGTCCGTACATTCTCCCTGTGACCTGTGTGTGGGTTTGCTCCGAGATCCTCGGTTTCTTCCCACACTCCAAAGACGTACAGGTTTGTGGGTTAATTGGCTTGGTATAAATGTAAAATTCACTCTAGTGCGTGTAGGATAGTGTTGATTTTGATTTGATTTGATTTGATTTAATTTATTGTCATTGGCTTCAATGAAGAGACAACAAAATAATTTTTCCTTTACAGTCATACAAAAAGGGAAAAATAATTTAGTTGATGTGCGGGGATCACTGGTCGGTGTGGACTCGACGGGCCGAAGGGCCTGTTTCCACGCAGTATCTCTAAACCAAACTAAACTAAACTAAACTAAACTAAACTAACCTACTTGTATCCTGAAATTATATCACAGGAAGCATATGATGGGTATTTAGATGTCTGAAGTAATTTGCTTGAAACTCGTGTATTTTTCCAAAGTATGTTTAATCACTGCACTGCAAAAGTTTGGCCAAGACTTAGATCTTCCCCGGTTTGGTTGAGAATAAGACATTACCTCAACTTGTACACCCTATGTAGAGTGAAACTCAATATGTAGAATATTAATATCCTCCCAGGATATACTGTAGGTTTTCATAAAAGGCCATCTGCTGAAATGTCTCTGCATCTAAACCATATTGTTTGTTTTGTTTTTGTTTTTGTCTTTTGTTTTTTACCTTGTTTGGGATGTGTTTATTTTTTGTGGGACTAAAGATGGAAATTAGCCACTGGCTACAATCTTGCATATTACATGCAAATGTTTTATTAATATGCACTGTCCCTAATAAAATAAAATCAATTTATGATGCCTGGCTCATAGAGAGCATTTCCTTTTTTTTTTAATGTTAGTCTGATGTTAGATTGTACTTACAACAGTTTGGTTGCAAAACAGAAACCCATCCCTTCTCAGCACCCGAGTCCCAAGGGATTTGTTCACACTGCTGAAATCTTTACCACACTGCAAAACCAATTTCTACTCCACAGCTAATACCAGGTTCATTCACTTTTGACTGGAGAGGACTCACAAGCAGTTGTAGGTGCACCTGGTGGAGTCACACATTGGGGCTGTTAGAGCAGCCAACTGCATGCCTAGAGAATACTTCACACTCAACCAACACAGCCCAGCTCAGTGCCAGCTTGTGAAGCTCCCAGTCACCTCACCTTGAATAGACAATAGACAATAGGTGCAGGAGTAGGCCATTCGGCCCTTCGAGCTAGCACCGCCATGCAATGTGATCATGGCTGATCATCCCCAATCAGTACCCCGTTCCTGCCTTTGGTGGGGCTGAATAGGTGCCTGTAATGCACCTAAATCTAACAGCTCTCTGTGGTTGTGACTGACTGCTCCTACTATTGGTCTGTGTGGGAAAGAACTGCAGATTCTTTCTCGCGATCTCGCGATGCCGCTTTCAGATCTGGCGACGCTGAGGGATACAGCTCATCCAGGGCCAATCTGAAAAAGGGAATTAGGAACGCTAAACTCAATCACAAACGGCAGATCGAGGAGCATTTCCAAAACAACTCCGACCCCAGGCGCATGTGGCAAGGAATCAAATCCATTGCCGATTACCATAAAGTTAACACTCCCCCCCCCAGACAACGCCACCCTTCCTGACGAGCTAAACCACTTCTATGCTTGTTTTGACCGGGACAACAAAACTCCAGCCATCAAAGCTGCCCCACCCCTGAACGAACAACCCCTCAGTCTCTCCACCTCTGCTGTACAAGATGCACTGAGCAAGGTGAATGAGCACAAAGCTGCCGGCCCCGATGGCATTCCCGGGCGGGTGCTCAGGGCATGTGCTGGACAACCATTCCTGGTCTTCACTGACATTTTCAACCTGTCACTGGCCCAGGGTGTTGCCCCCACTTGCCTCAAGACATCAACCATCGTGCCAGTGCCCAAACAATCAGCTTCAGGGAATCTCAACGACTTCCGCCCAGTGGCACTCACCCCCGTCATCGCAAATGCTTTGAGCGGCTGATCTTGGCTCACCTCAAAGCCAGCCTCCCCCCCACACTGGACCCGCATCAGTTTGCCTACCGGACCAACAGGTCTACAGAGGACGCCATATCGGCGGCCCTACACTCAGCCCTGACCCACCTGGACAGCAATAACACCTACATCAGGATGCTGTTCATTGATTTCAGCTCCGCCTTTAACACTCATCCTCGCTAGCTTGATCACTAAACTCAGCGGACTTGGCATCTCCACCTCCCTCTGCAATTGGACACTGGATTTCCTCACCAACAGACCACAGTCTGTTAGGGTCAACAACCTCACCTCCTCCACTATAACACTGAACACCGGCGTGCCACAGGGCTGTGTGCTCAGCCCTCTCCTCTACTCCCTCTTCACCCATGACTGCATCCCTAAGTATGGCTCCAACGCCATCATTAAATTTGCCGACGACACCATGGTGGTAGGGCTGATCAGTGACAACGACGAGTCAGCCTACAGGGAGGAGGTCCAGCACCTGACAGCCTGGTGTGCCAACAATAACCTCGTCCTCAATTCCAAGAAGCCGAAGGAAATTATTGTTGACTTCAGGAAGAACAGAGGGGGAAGACATACCCCCATCCATATAAACGGGACTGAGGTGGAGCGCGTCTCCAACTACAAATTCCTCGGGGTACACATCTCGGAGGATCTGTCCTGGTCCCTCAATACCACCAAACTGATCAAAAATGCGCAGCAGCGCCTTTACTTGCTGAGGAGGCTCAAGAAAGCCCACCTGTCCCCCCAGATCCTGACCAACTTTTACCGCTGTACCATCGAGAGCATCCTGACCACCTGCTTCACGGTATGGTACAGCAGTTGCACCGTAGCTGACAGGAAGGCACTACAAAGGGTGGTGAAAACCGCTCAGTACATCATCGATGCTCCGCTCCCTGCCATGGATGCCCTCCACCGAAAACGGTGTCTGAGACGGGCCGGGAAGATCATCAAGGACCCCTCTCATCCTAACCATGGACTGTTTGCCCTCCTCCCATCAGGGAGGCGGTACAGGAGCCTCAGGTCTCGAACAAGCAGGATGAGGAACAGCTTTTTCAACAACACACTTATATTGCTGAACTCGGAGTCCCGTCGCTAGATATCTTTGGTCTCTCCATCCACATTGTTAACCAGTACTCTTCTTACTCTAATGTATGCTTGTTCTGTATTTTTTATTTATTTTTTTAAATTCCTATCTTGCACTATGACTATGACCAGACGCTAAACTGCATTTCGTTGTACCTATACTTGTATCTGTGCAATGACAATAACGTCGAATTGAATTAAAGTTGAATTGAGATGCTGGTTTAAACCAAAGATAGACACAAAATGCTGGAGCAACTCAGTGGGACAGGCAGTGTCTCTGGAGAGAAGGAATGGGTGACGTTTCGGGTCTGAAGGAGGGTTTCGACCCGAAACATCACCCATTCCTTCCCTCCAGAGATGTTGCCTGTCCCGCTGAGTTACTGCAGCATTTTGAGTCTCTCACTATTGGTCTGCCTTCTCAGCTGGTCTGCTTTACATTTAGACTGTAGAGATACAGTGCGGAAATACGTCCTTCGACCCACCGAGTTTGTGCCGAAACTAGAGCACCAGGAAAAACCCCATGTGGTCACAGTGAGAACGTACAAACTCCGTACACACGGCACCCATAGTCAGGATCAAACCCTGGTCTCTGGCGCTATAAGGCAGCAACTCTACCGTGCCACCCTTAAACATGTACTCTTATACAGTGAGATGCGTTGTTTTGCAAACAACCCAGTAAAATCATACAGCAGATCTCACCGAGGCAGTACACAAGTGTTGCGATGTTTCTGGCACTGACAAAGTTACACAGGTTCACTGATCAGTGCTGTCTTCTGCCAGGTGTCCACGTGAGGCTTCAGCCACCCACCCCCCACCTTTCTGCTGACTAGTTTGCACGCAACAAAAGTTTGTCACTATGCCTCGGTACACGTGACAATAAACTCAAACTCAAACTCAGGTGGAAGTCCACAACAAAGTCGATTGGGGGATTGGGAATACACCCTGAGCTTGTGAGAGGTCCATTCAAGAGTCTGGTAACAGTGGTGAAGAATCTGTTCTTGAATCTGGCGTTATGAGCTTTCAAACTTTTGTATCTTCTACCCGATGGGAGAGGGAAGTCAGGGTGTGAGTGTCCTTGGTTATATCGGACACTTTCCCAATGGTGTTTAAGTTATTGTCACATGTACCAAGTTACAGTGGAAAGCTTTTATTGCATGCTAACCAGTCAGCGGAAAGACAATGCATGATTACAAGCGAGCCATTCACAGTGTACAGATACATGATAAAGGAAATAACGTGAATAATGTTTAGTGCAAGATAAAGCCAGTGTAGTCTGATCCAAGATAGTCTGAGGTTCTGCAAAGATTGCAGAGCAGTTACCAAACCAAGCTGTGATGCATCTTCATAGGATGCTTTCTGTGGTGCATTTATAGAAACTGGTAGGTTTGGAGACATGCCAAATTTCCGTCGTGGAAATAGGAGCTTTGGTGTGCGTTCTTGCCTAGGAGTCAATGTATTTGGACCAGGACAAATTATTGGTGAAGCTCTGGACCATCACCACTTCAGGTCTGAAGGAGGGTCTGGACTCGAAACGTCACCCTTTCCTTCTCTCCAGGGATGCTGCGTGTCCCGCTGAGTTACTCCGGCTTTTTGTGTCTGCCCACTTCAGCACCATCGTGTTGATATTGAGGGAGAGGTTGCCATCTTGCCACCATGTTGCTAAGCTCTCTACCTCCGACCTGTCATTGTTCGTGATCCTGTCGACTACGATAGTGTCAACGTAAATGGACTCGGTGCAGAATTTGACCTCCCTGGTGGAATAAAACCTCTCTGGTGGAATAAAACTGGGTGAAAAAAAGATCTTACCTTCCACTACCTGCAACCTCCGGTAACCACTAGCATCGCAACCGGCTTCAACTAAAAAATTACCGATTTTTAAAACGGCAACCTATTTTTAGTCGAGGCTGGTTTTGAATATTTTGAAATAATCTCCGGAACATAGAAGAAGCTCGACTACGCGGAAACCACTTTCGACCATTAGGGAGAGTGACAAAAACCTCCGGGAACCTCACGGAAACCTTAGGTGGGGCGCAAGGTCTCCAGAGGTTTCAGTTCAGGTTTCCTAAGTGGGACAGGGGCATTAAGGGACAGAGTACGCAGCCTTGCGGGGCACTGGTGTTGGGAGTGATCACGGAGGAGGTACTGTTGTCTTTCCTCACTCATCGCCATCCATGGGCCAGAAATGAAGGATCCATTGGCAGTTTGATGACCATACTTTCCCCATTAAACTGTGCACTTCGATGAAGGCCTGAGAAATGAGATGAAGAGGCAGGTTGAAGAAATGAATCAAAATGCCCGGCAAATGATCTATGTGCAATTGATAGAAAATTTAATTTACATTTCCCTGTTTATGCAATCCAATATTATTTTACAGACATAAATGAAGCCCTGCAGATTTCCAGCAGTGCTTTAATGCAATTTATTGCATCTATTTACTCTGCACTTAAAGTGCATTAACAGACAGCGCAGCGGGTAAGGTTACAATCTTACCTTTTTAGGAATTGCGGAGAAATTGCTTTTTAGTCATGTAAGAGTGATGTTAACACCATGCTGCACTATTGTGTATTTTGTACTACACGGAAGGGAAAAGTCAAGCTGTCGTTTACACACCACCTCAAACAATTACTATTCAGGCTGCATCACTACCTGATTCCTTCACCACTGATGAAAATTGGATTCAGTCACATTCAGCAAGATGACATTGCATGACATTATTAGTGCAGTGAGGCCTGACAGTGGTTAAATGTATTCCTCGGAGAGAAGCAATGAGATCACATTGCTATTAGACCATTTATGACTGATTGGCTCTCTTTCCTAATAATCCTGTAATCCCCGTTGTTACTTGTTGAAATAAAACACTCAAATTATATTTATAATTAATAATATTTGCATCTATGTTGTGCTTTTCATGTCAAAGTGAGGATGGAAGGTAGTTTAGTCAATGACTGACTGTTTGAAGCGCAGTGACAAATGCTTCAGTACGTCACACTTGTCCAACAGTGGCATTACACTGAAGACTTACTGCCTTACAGCGCCAGAGTTCCGGGTTCGATCCCAACCACGGGTGCTGTCTATACGGTGTTTGTACGTTCTCCCCGTGATCTGCGTGGGTTTTCTCCGAGATCTTCAGTTTCCTCACACACTCCAAAGACGTAAAGGTTTGTAGGTTTGTGTAGATGCTTGGTTTAAACCGAAGATAGACTCAAACAGCTGAGACAGGCTGCATCTCTGGAGAGAAGGAATATGTGAGGTTTCGGGTCAAGACCATTCTTCAAACTGAGAGTCAGGGGAGAGGGAAACGAGAGATATGAAAAGGTAGAAATAAACAAATGAATGAAAGGTATGCAAAAGGGCAAATCAAAGCCAGCAGCAATGATCAAGGTAATTTGGAGGCCACAATGTTCCATGGTTGGCTGTGGAGAAAGTGACAATGGGTAATACAAACAGCGAAACCAAGCAGGATGACTGGAGTGGAGGAGGGACAGAGAGAGGGGATGCAGGGTTACTCGAAGTTAGGGAAATCAATGTTCATGCCGCTGGGGTGTAAACTGCCCAAGCAAATTATGAGATGCTATTCCTCTAATTTGCGTTGGGCCTCACTTTGACAGTGGAGGAGGCCCAGGACAGAAAGGTCAGTGTGGGAATGGGAGGGGGAGTTTAAATGTTTAACACCCAGGAGATCAGGTAGGCCCAGGCGGACTGAGCGAAGGTGTTCAGCGAAATGATCGTCCAGTCTGCGCTTGGCCTCGCTGATGTATAAGAGTCCATACTTTGAACTGTTGGCGTCTAAGCACAAGCACCCTTCCTCCACCCCTAACTCCACAACGATCAAGCTATCCAGCCACAGTAGAAAATAGACAAGGAATTGCAGGTACTGGAATCTTGCATAAAATACAAAATATGGAGTAACATCCTGGATCAAGCAGCTTGTCTGGGAGACAGAAATACGTGACGTTTTGGGTCGCAGCTCCTTTTCAGACTCTAAATTGGAAAAAAATCTGCAGTTACATAATCTTACAGTGCATTTTACAGCCCATTAAGTTTATTTTGTTACTGTTCCAATAGGCAACACTGATGAAGTGTCTTATATTTGTTATGTTGTTTTTGTTGCGTTGGATTTAAACCGAAGATAGACACAAAAAGCTGGAGTAACTCAGCGGGTCAGGCAGCATCTCTGGAGAAAAGGAATAGGTGACGTCTAGGGTCGAGACCCTTCTTCACGTCAGAGGTCGGTGGGGGCGCTGCGAGTCGGCTGCCCTGCCAACAGCGTGTTCATTTTTTTGTTGTTTTTTCGGGGGTTTTTGGTGTCCAAGTGTTTGTTTTGGTGTATCGGTGTGTCTTGTGTGGGGGGGTGGGGGGGGGGGGGAGGGGGGAACCGTTTTCGGTCACGTCCTTGACGGAGAGGCAACTTTTTCCATGTCGCCTCCCTCGCGACCTAACAGCATGGATTGGAGCGGCCTTTCCCAGAGTCGGGCCCAAGAGCTTCAGCAGGGGGCGCAGCGTGGACTTTTCCATCGCGGAACGGGCGAACCCTTGCCGGTGGGTCGCCAGAGAGGAGCGCTCCGATCGCTGGCCTGGTGACTTTGACATCATGGGGCTGTGGTCTGCGGGCGTGGCGTGGACTTACAAACCGGAGTCTGGGGTCCCTTGCCGGGGATCGCCAGAGAAGAGCTCTGACTGCCGACCTGCGGTCAATAGCATCCTGCAGCCGCGGTCTCCGGTAGGAAGGTGCCGATTCAGGCACTCCAAGCCGCGGAAGTGTTCGACCATCCCGACGTCGGAGTTTGGATCATCCCGACAAGAGGGCCTGTACATCGGGCTGTCCGTAGCGGCGACTACGGAGGGTTCATGGCCCCGACCACGGGTGAACAAGGGAGGAGGACTGGCTGAACTTTGTTGCCTTCCACCACAGTGAAGTATAAATCTTATTGTGTATTGTGTGTTCTTTTTAAGTGTATCGCTGCTGGCAAATTCATTTCACTGCACCTATGGGTGCATGTAATGAATAAAATTGATTTTGACTTTGACTTATAGTCTGGCGAGCTGACCTCTACCACACTGAGGCCAGGCACCAGCTCTGGGACACCTCCTCCGGAAGTGGCGGTGCTGTTAACAGCTGCGGCTCGCCTGCAGTCCGTCTGACTTTACTTTTTTCTGTTGTTTTTTTGTCTTGTTTTGGTTAAGTTTTAGTTTGTTGGGTTGGGTTGTGTTAGAGGGGGAGGTGAAACATGTTCTCTGTCTCTTCCTTCGGGGGGATGTGACTTTTTCGTGTCGTATCCCCCTTCTCTGCCTCCGTCTGCGCTGAGGCCTAATGGCGGAGCTGGCGGCCTCCAGCCTGCGACTGACCCCGAGGTTCCGGAGGCAGAGCCAGCCAGGACTCACCAACGAGAGGCTGGCCGTCTTCAGGGCTAAGGCAGTGGTGGCCTGACTTGCTGGTGCGGCGTTCTGGCTTTCGGCGGCGGCCTGGAGCTGATGCAGCGGTGGCTCGGAGCTGAGACTGCGGGACCCGGAGCTGGGGCGGCTGCCCGGAGCGGAGACTGCAGGACCCGGAGCTGGGGCGGGACCCGGAGCTGGGGCGGCGACCCGGAGCTGATGCTGTGGGACCCGGAGCGGGGGCGGCGGCCCGGAGCTGATGCTGTGGCGGGCCGTCTCGGAGCGGAGACGGCGTTCCGGCTTTCGGCGGCAGCAACATCACCATGGAGGTCCGCTGGACTGGAGGGCGGCATCTCCGGCCTGGATCGATCGCCTCAGCGCAGAGGGAGAACAAGGAGGGAAGAGACGGAGACTGAGACTTTGCCTCCATCACAGTGAGGATGATTGGTGAACTCACTGTGGTGGTTGTTTAATTTGTGTTTATTGTATGTTTTGTTTTTATTGGTTCTGTGTATGACTGCAGGCAACATAATTTCGTTCAGACCGAAAGGTTTGAATGACAATAAAGGAATCTAATTCTAATTCTAATTCCTACTTTCCCTTGGACCATGATCCCACAGGTGAACACCTGGCTATCATCTCTCTCACCATTCCTATCCTTATCATTTCCAGCTGTCTGCACTCCGCAGCATCCGACCTTGACGTTCCCCAGCCCCGCACAGCCCCGCACAGCCCCGCACAGCCCCGCACAGCCCCGCACAGTCCCTCAAGCCCCGTACAGCCCCGTGCAGCCCCGCGCAGCCCCGCGCAGCCCCGCGCAGCCCCCCGCAGCCCCCCACAGCCCCCCACAGCCCCGCACAGCCCCGTACTCCTTCTCCCCCAAAAAGGTCTTCAGGCTTTTCTCTGGAGAAAAGAAACATCACCTATTCCTTTTCTCCAGAGATGCTGCCTGACCCATTGAGTTAATCCAGCTTTTTGTGTCTATCTACATTGTTTCCGTTTCTCTTTCCACAGATGCTACTTGACTTGCTGAGTATTTTTGTCATTTTTGTGGTTTTCTCTTCGACAAGCCAATTGCACATTGCAAGGTGCAGCCTCACGAACATGAACCGACACTGATGGATAATCTGTTGGTTGTGGCTCAGCCGAGGTTGTGACACCAGGGACTTCCCCCTGCTCTCCTCCATCGCAATCACACTCCTTCAATACTTTAGTTTAGTTTAGATTAGAGATACAGCGCGGAAACAGGCCCTTTGGCCCACCGAGTCAGTGCCGACCAGCGATCCCCGCACATTAACACTATCCTACACACACTAGGGACAATTTACATTTTTACTGAAGCGAATTAATGTACAAACCTGTACGTCTTTGGAGTGTGGGAGGAAACTGGGGAACCCGGAGAAAACCCACGCAGGGCACGGGGAGAACGTACAAACTCCGTACAGACAGCACCCATAGCCGGGATCGAACTCGGGTCTATGGCGCTGTTAGGCAGCAACCCTACCATTGCACCACCGAGCCGCCCTTGTCAGAGTTTGCGCTAAAAGTGAAACAAATGCACGACTTTGTGAGTCGGCAGCGAGAGGTCTGCTCAGGAGCAACGGCTCGGGCTAGTCGGGCTGGTACATTGTGCAGGCCGATCAACTTTTCAGTCAATTTCCCAGGGGATAACCCTGTGTTGATGTGTTTGTCTGTTTGATTGTTCCAGTGAAGGTGCTGTGCACACGGCAACCACACAATAGTCGCTTGTCTTTTTTTTTTTTCACTTTTAAATTCATTTTAATTTCAAGTTTTCTTGTACCTTGTTGTGTATTATGGCTGTTGGCAGACCATTCTTCCGCTCGGGGATGAATAAAGTTCTATCGTATCGTATCGTAAGTTCTGTGAACTAACTAGTTCCCCTTGTTCATTGTCCCCAGCCGCTGGAGCAAGGACATTATTACAGAGCCATTTATTTGGAGCAAGGCTCGGACAAGTTTGGAGGGATAGGGACCGAACCTGGGCAGGTGGGACATGTTGGTCAGTGCGGGCAAGTTGGGCGGAAGGACCTGTTTCCACGCTGTAGCACTATGACTCGATTGCCAACTCATTCGTGAAAATTTGATGAGAAGGAGGAATCAGAATTCAGCATTCAATGCAGCCATTTGAAAATGATCCAAGCACTATTTCAGATGATTGAAATCCACTCCCAGTTCAAAGTGGACTATTAGCTCTGGTGAGGTCTGTTTGTATTCTTATTGTATTTTTGTTATTGAAGGAATTTGTCCTCTACCCCAGGCTCAGAACTTGGCATGTGGTAGAATATTTGCAACGTGCTGCTTGAGTATAAAGCTGCATGAAGCTGCCAGGTGGATTTACATCAGTGATCTTTCATGGCTATCAGTGCAGAGACAGTCCCTTTAAATTCTCTGAAGATGACTTTGAACTTGGCCCTGGGAGTAAAGCAAAATGTCCCTTAGAATCTCTCTGGTTATTTACGATACAGTTGTAAATGTTTGTGCTGATTTACAGTAACCTTGTGAGGGTTGTGTGCAGTTATTTACACTGTCCTTAGTTCTAAATAAATGCTAATGCATCTTCGAGTCAAGGACTGTACTGCCCTGTTTGCACTTGTAAACAGAGGCTGGATTCTTCCCATCCATGCTCCAAATGTGTCCTCTCATCATTCCCCATAATTCATCCCAGTGACACATCTTAAGTCAGTGCCAACAGAAGCCACACAACTGCTCATCTCTCATTCCCCTGCCGGTTTAAACCGTGTGTCCATGTATCAGATGTACACAGTGCTCTGTACTGGAGCGGACGAGACTGTCATCTATCAGTGGGCATATTGCCCCTCATGCCATCTGCACTGCCCAGTCTATGACGTTCACCATTACGCTCCATTGCCACTCATTAATATTCCCCGATAACATTTAATGTTCACTGACTGTTTAAAAAAAATGCATTCCCATATTTTGCTCTGGTTGGCAAAGCTGGCATTTGTTGTCTGTCCTTGAATTAAATGGTTTAATTCATTACGTATTCAGGGAACATCTTGTACACACTCCACCTATGTGCAGAAACAACAAGGGTCAGAATAATTTAACGCCTCTTGGTGCGACGCTGCTGAAGAACCGGGGGAACTCTGGCGAATCTCTCTCTCAGTGCGAGCTGAGCTGCTGACACCTGGGGTTCAGAGCGGCTGCAGTGAATGTGATTGCGTTCAGGCACTCTACAAACAAGTCTGATTTAAATCCCTCAGTCACTTTCCACCCAGAGGAAAACCACAGCACATGCGCTGGCAGTAATATGATTCTCTGTGACACATGAACTGACTCAAGGCAGAGGTGATGGTAAACACTGCAGGATCACATTTAGTTCAGATCAACATAATCCTGAATAAATATAGAGCATCACCCTGGTGCTTCCCCTCAAATCAAAACACCATTTTACAAGCTGGCCCAGAAATAGGGCAGTGATGTCGTGCAACGTTCTCAGGCCAAGAATAGTATATTATTTGCTGCTTCATTTGACAACGCCAATATCTAGTGGGATTTTTACCAAAGAGGATTTTGAAGTCTGAAGTTTTTTTTTAATGAGAATGATACTGAAGTGATTACCTGACATGAAGCTGAAGGCATACAGGGCCTTAAGGAAGCAGAGACTAGTGGCATTTCCATGAGGAAAAACGTTTTCAGCCAGAGAGTTGTGAATCTGTGAAATTCTCTGCCACAGAAGGCAGTGGAGGCCAATTCACTGGATGTGTTCAAGGGAGAGTTAGATATAGCTCCTAGTGCTAATGGAATCAAGGGATATGGGGGTAAAAGCAGGAACAGGGTCCAGTTTCTGGTTGATCAACCATGATCATATTGAATGGCGGCGCTGGCTCGAAGGGCCGAATGTCCTACTCCTGCACTTACTTTCTATGTTTCTATGGTTTCATGATTTCCTCCAGGCTTAGTCTTTCCACTGGATGTTGGGCCACCGAGTCATGCCTGCTCTGCAAAAGATCTGCTGGCATCTCATGTCTTTAAATAGAAAAGCTTGCAGTCAAAAGGACAATAACAGACCTGACCCTTGCAACGAATGGCACTTGCTGGGAATGTGCTGGAAGGAAATGCAGATGCTGGTTTACACTGAAGATAGACACAAGATGCTGGAGTACCTCAGCGAGACAGGCAGCGCCTCTGGAGAGAAGGAATGGGAAACGTTTCGGGTCGAGACCCTTCTTCAGACTGAGAGTCGGGGGAATGGGAAACGAGAGACATAGATGGTGATGTCTGAAGTAGCCACTTGCTAGGAACTCCGATCAGGAAACTCCAAGTCTACATCCCAAAGCTTCCTCCGCTCTGTACCGGTATCCAGTCAAGAAATAGACCCTGGAGAAATAAGATATTAAAGGTGTCAGAAAATCTGGCACAAAATTACAAAGGGGCCGCCTGGACACTAAGTGGCAATCAGTGTTGCTCTCCGGTCGTGAGGGGGCCCCTGGTGAGGGTCCCTCTATGCAGGGATTCTCCCCCTCCGGGGACCTGGGGTGGAGGGTAGTGCACCAAGGAGTCCCCTGCAACCTGGTTCTCTCGCGGTTCACAGACTCACCAGCCGCCTGCCTCTATTGCGGGCTGGACGAATCTGTGTTCCACGTGTATATGGAGTGTGTGAGGCTGCAGTCCCTGTTCCATTATCTAAAGGAGCCGCTCCTTGCCTTCTGACTGCACTTCACACCCACCATCCTCATCTTCGGCCACCCTGTGCATAGGGGAGAGGGTAGGGCCAAGGATGTCCTGGTTGGGTTGATCCTGGGCCTGGCCAAGCTGGCCATCCGCGAGTCACAGCACCAGGCGGAAGAGAGCTCTGCTCGAGCCGGCTGCCTGCCCCATTTCCAGGGTTACGTCCGCGCCCGGGTGATGTTAGAGAGGGACGGCGCGCTGTCCACGGGCACCCTGGGGGATTTCCTGGACCGCTGGGCACCGCGGGGGGTCGAATGCATCCTTGACAAGGAGTGTATTAGATTAGATTAGATTAGATTCGTTTTATTGTCTTTCAGACCTTTCGGTCTGAACGAAATTTTGTTTCCCTGCAGTCATACATATAATTTTTTTAAAATGGCAAAAACACACAATCAACACAAATTTAACATCCACCACAGTGAGTTCACCAAACACCTCCTCACTGTGGTGGAAGGCAAGGTGTAAAGGGCCTGTCCCACTTTCACAACCTAATTCACAACCTTTTTTACTCGTGGACACTTTTCATCAGGCTAGAAAAAACGCCCCGACCTACTTGATGCCACGAGTACCTACGACTAGCATCACGGCCTGCTATGACCTACCTACAACCACCTACGACCTCGTGACGACCATGCTGCGAGTATGAATCAAGGGCAAACTCGGCAGAGGTCGTGAATTAGACAGGCCCTTTAGATAGATAGTTGTAAGGTAGTTTATCGTTTGTAGTGTATTATGGTGGTGGGTTCTGTTTTATTTTTTACTGTACTCTATATATTATTTTAATATTTGAATAAATATTTTTGATTTAAAAAAAAGGAGAAATGGGGACAGGCAGACACATAAAAATAGATAATTCCACATATGTTTCTTCTGATATTTAGTTCTGCTGTCTTTAACAGAAGTACACCACAAATGGATACTTTGGCAATACGATATTGCCCATTTGCCTTGACTGCCCCAGGTGAATGTCTAGCCCAGAATGATGGAGACATCCAGCTCATCAGACCGTACTTCTGGATATAACGGAGTGATCCATATCTCAGGTGTAATCTCAGCTGTAGGTTTCGGTGAAGAGTCTACCTTGGAAACATGGAAACATAGAAACATATAAAATAGGTGCAGGAGTAGGCCATTCGGCCCTTCGAGCCAGCACGCCATTCAATATGATCATGGTTGATCATCCAGAATCAGTACCTCGGTCCTGCTTTCTCCACATATCCCTTGATTCCTTTAGCACAGTTGCACAACAAAAATTAGATATTTGTTTTCATGAGGAAATTGGTGGTCATTTAATAGATGCGGCATGGTGGGGCAGCAGTACAGTTGCTGCCTTACAGCACTTACAGTGCCAGAGACCAGAGTTCGATCCCGACTATGGGTGCTTGTCTGTACGGACTTTGTAGGTTCTCCCCGTGACCGTGTGCATGGTATTTCTCCGAGATCTTCGGTTTCATCCCACACTCAAAAAATGTACGGGTTTGTAGGTTAATTGGCTCGGTATAAATGGAATATTGTCCCTTGTATGTGTAGGATAATGTTAATGTGCGGGGATCGCTGGTCGGTGCAGACTCAGTGGGCCGTAGGGCCTGTTTCCGCGTTGTATCCCTAAACTAAACTAATATCATAAGCAGAGCAACAATTGCCATGCAGGTACTGTAACCAGGCAGGTAGACACAAAATAGAGGAGTAACTCAGCGGGACAGGCAGCATCTCTGGAGACATTTCGTGTCGAGACCCTTCTTTTTGTCCGCTGTAACCTTGAACATACGACTTCCGGTACAGAGCACTTACTAGTACTATTTGCAAGGTTCAAGGGTTTCGAAGGGTATTTTATTGTCACATGTTCCAATTAAGGTACAGTGACATGCGATTTACCATACAGTCATACTAAAAAAAGCTACAAGACACACGACTACATAAAAGTTAACATAAACATCCACCACAGTGGATTTCCCACATTACCCACTCTGATGGAAGGCAATAAAGTCTAATTATCTTCACTCCTTTGTGCTACTAAATACTATAACCTTGATTCAATTTCTGTCGTACCAGTCTGCTGAATTGTTGAGGTTAACCCCAGGTGTGTGAGTTCAAACAGCCATCAGCACTTCCCCTGTCCCCACATAAAGAACTGTCACAGTTACAACACAAAAACAAGCCAGTGGGACTGTAAGGGACGTGTACTTTATATTAACAATTAATTTCATAGATTTCAGTCACACAGCGTGGAAAAAAGGCTCCTGGCCCACCGGGTTCCACACCGGTCATCGACCGCATGTTCATACCACTTCTATGTAACCCCAAGTAACCTTCCCACACACACTTTAGGTTCCTCCCACATCCCCTCTTTGGGATTGAACCCATGCCTCTGGTGCTGTGAGGCAGCAGATCTACCCGCTGCATCACCGTGCCGCTCACCTTCACCCTGTCCACTTCAATCTCCACTGCATTCTGCTTTATCCATCCACCCAAATTTGAACGTTGACATCGTTTCAGCCGCACCATGGTCATCGAGGCCTGCACCTCCTGGTAAAACCTGTTCTGGTTCCTGGATGGGAAAGGAAGGGGTGAAGTGGCAAGTGTTGTATCACCTGAGGTTGCAAGGGTTCGGTGCGAGCAGTAGAGTGGACTAGGGAAATGTGGTCTTTGTGAAATATTCAAAAGTAAGAGGGGAAGATGTATCCGATGGTGGAATCTCTTTGAAGGCAGTGGAAATTTCTGGAGAATGATCCGTTGAATGCAAAGGCTGGTGGTGTGGAAGATGAGAACCAGGTGAACTCTCTCTATCAGTGTCTATCTATCTATCCTTGTTCCATCACAGCAGAGAGCGGGTGAAAGCGAAGGTTGGGACAGTGGGTCAGATGTGGTTCTGGGCCTTGTTAATAATGGGAGAGGGCAAGTCATCTTTCAGGAAGAAGGAAGATATTTCCGAGGTACGGAACGTCTCATCTTTGGAGCAAATAGGACAGAGATGGAGGAACTGGGAGAATGGAACATGTCTGACAGGAGGTAGGGCGGGACGAAGAGCAGTTAAGATAACTGGGAGACTGCAGACTACCTTCAGACAAAATGGATGTCGGTAACTGGGTTATCGCCTGAGGTGGAGACAGAGAGATCAGTAAAGGAAGGGTGAGAGTCAGAGTTAGATAATGAACAAAACCTGGGCGTTTTGGTGCCAGTTGGAATATTTGACAAAGATTGTTTCCCTTTGATCAGTTCAGTGAAAATGAGTCATCCTCAGAGCAGAAGAGGTGCTCTGTGGCACATCAAGGTGTTTACGAGAAGGCAAATGTGGTGAAGACCTTTGTCATGTTGAGACTGAAACCGTTTTCAACAGGCTCAACATTCAGCCTGGTCACATGAGGGCAGAACGGAAGAGATCTTTTGTGCAGAAGAGGTTTGCTAAATGGTAAATGTCAATGGAGCTGCTGATGATTGTGCAGCAGAGTGTGGTGGGCACACTCCCCAAACAAGGGAATGGACCAGGGGGCCACATGTGTGGCAAGGGTGTGGGAAGGAACTGCAGATGCTGGTTTAAACCGAAGATAGACACAAAATGCTGGAGTAACTTCAGCGGGACAGGCAGCATCTCAGGAGAGAAGGAATGGGTGACATTTCGGGTCAAGACACATCTTCAGACTCTAAATGATCTGTTGTACTTCAGACTCTGAAGAAGGGTCTTGACCCGAAACGTCACCCATTCCTTCTCTCCAGTGATGCTGCCTGTCCCGCTGAGTTACTCCAGCATTTTGTGTCTATGAGTGGCAAGGGTGTTTTGTTTAGTTCAAAGATAGGCGTGAACACTACAGTGTTTGACACTGACAAATGCAGAGCCACTGAGGCTGTCTGAAGAGTTGTTGCACAGTTTTGGTTATCTATATATTTTTTATTCTGGATACAGTTTATTTTCGGGAAATGAAGAATGTGTCATTGATTTTACATTTGTTAAAAATCAAAAAACTCCAGATGCTAGAAATCTAAATTAAATCCTGACTAAAAGCTAACATAATGATATTTGAAGAAAGGTCTCGACCCGAAACGTCACCAATTCCTTTTCTCCAGAGACGCTGTCTGTCCCGCTGAGTTACTCCAGCTTTTTGTGTCTATTTTCGGTTTAAACCAGCATCTGCAGTTCCTTCCTACACATAATAATTTCTATTCTATTTGTAATATTGGATGGGAACAGTTTCAGGAGCCAGGAAAGAGTATCATCTGTCAGCACGTTGCTTCAAACAAATATCTTAAAGATTGCTGGAGTACCAGGGAGTTTAATTTGCTTTGGTAACACACTCGTTAATGTATTGCTTAAGAAGGAACTGCAGATGCTGGAAAAATCAGGTAGATAAAAATGCTGGAGGAACTCAGCGGGTGAGGCAGCATCTATGGAGCGAAGGTATAGGTGACGTTTCGGGTCGAGATCCTTTTTCATGTGGGGGTGGTGGGGGAGGGAAGAAGAAAGGAAGAGGCTGAGACAGTAGGCTGTGGGAGAGCTGGGAAGGGGAGGGGAAAGAGGGAGAAAGCAAGGACTACCTGAAATTGGAGAAGTCAATGTTCATACCGCTGGGATGTAAACTACTGCTGTTACATTCATTGCTACACTATTTAGCACAATCATAAATCATTGAACATA